>NC_080710.1:10900779-11210779 GCF_019097595.1 Hemibagrus wyckioides
GTGTGTTGCTATTTTTTGCCTTTGCACACTGCAGTGGGTAGTGGGGTGCAAAAGAGGGTGTGACATTCAAATCCACCAACACACTGGGATTTTCAGGCCCATGTTGGTCCAAAAATGTGCATACATTACCACCCAGAGGCATATTGTCTTAATATTTGCGTTATATGTCTTGTTCCCTTTTCTTAGCACCCACTTTCATGGATGTTTACTAATCACTCCACTTTATCATAACACATAATACTAATAAAATACACACCTAATTATTTATATTTAGCAAATAAGAATTAATAAGTGATTCCAGAAGACCAAAAGCTTTTATGATTAATTTTAAGTTGCACATATTAGCTATGTGTGGATATGTTTAAATCCACACCAGCTAAGAGATGCAGCATAAATATGTGCATCCGTTCTTGTATAAGTGAACCATAAATGTATGTGAAATCCATCCAAACTCATTATATGTCCAAACAACATCACTGTATTTACTGTTGAACTTTCACTTTCCCTTTCACAAAACCTTCTGTTGATGTTTATTTAAAGTAAATGAGATACTAGCACATAGCATGGCATTGTAAACCAGCACTATATAACTTTCTTTTATAAAAATGCTTTATATATTTTTTTCTATTTATCAATACCACTCAAATATATATGGGGTGTGCACCTTTGCATTTGCTTTGCACGTCTGGTATTGTGGCTTTTCACGAGAAATTCTTTGTTCTCCCCAACATATTTCCTGCAGTCCATCACTCTAACACAGGCTGATGTTCATCTTGTGACATCATACTATAGCTGTACCTTAGAGAGAACCTCATTATGGTGGTCCATGTCCTGTTCCTGTACTGTATATAGCACAGACTGTTTAATTGTGGCAGATTCATTATGATGCTTTCATCTTAGTCTGATTTATAGACATTGGCACCCGAAGACAAGAATAACATCCAGGTGAAAATGCTTCATATAGATTCCAAGCGTGTATATCTGAATGTTTGGTCCACAATTCACCTGATATAGCTGTATAGCTGGTATAACTGTTCTTAAATTAAAGACAAATAGAAGCTGTCGAGCTCCAGTTAGTTATAAACTACACTGTATTAGTGACATTTCTGTATTGAATAATTGTCTTAAAAGTGTTAGAAATCGTCTCCACTTGATTGTTTATGTGGTTCCAGGAACGAGAGGAGGCCGAGGCCTTGTTGGGAATAGGCGGACAAAAAGTAAAGGACGAAAACGAGGAGTTAGATAGCGAACTCGCACCTGCTCGGAGTGGGCGGAGCCAGGCATCTAAGAGCAGAAGCAAAGACATGGAGAGAGTGTCGAGTGCAAGAGATGAACTTTGAGCGTATTTGAACTTCTGACACATGATCTACCCAGATCTCTGATCTATTTATGAACATTTGATAGTCACTTCAGCAGCATCTCTGAAGTTGTATGTGTCTGAGGGTATTGTTTTTTATATATATATATAGAATATATGTGTAGCATCAACTCACCACTCAGTGTTACACTGGTCAAACATATTTTTTCTGAATAAATAAAAAATGGGAGTAACTGGATCACACTTTTGTTATTAAATAAATTTGTTACTATGTGAACTAGACAGCATTTAAACGAGACAGCAGGAGGAAAAAAGGCAAGCGTGATCTGTTGTCTACATATTAATTCTGATGACAAACGGCAGACACAAAACGTGAGCGAGAGGATGGGAAAGCGGGAGACTTAAGCGAAGGGGGAGGATGGAGAGCGAGATTAAAGATAATCCTGCATGCATTTGTTTATGAAACCAACAAAGCTCCCATTTAGAATATGGAATAATAATCCAGACAAGAAATTGTTGAATCAGGCTCCTCCATTATAAAAAAAGAAATGAAAAGAGACTGAGTGTGTATGAATGTCTTGTGTATTAGTGCCTTTTGCTTAGTGCATTAAGTCAAGCTGTAATACTGTAATATACACTATATTGCCAAAAGTATTCGCTCACCCATCCAAATAATCAGAATCAGGTGTTCCAATCACTTCCATGGCCACAGGTATATAAAATCAAGCACCTAGGCATGCAGACTGTTTTTACAAACATTTGTGAAAGAATGGGTCGCTCTCAGGAGCTCAGTGAATTCCAGCGTGGAACTGTGATAGGATGCCACCTGTGCAACAAATCCAGTCGTGAAATTTCCTCGCTCCTAAATATTCCACAGTCAACTGTCAGCTGTATTATAAGAACGTGGAAGTGTTTGGGAACGACAGCAACTCAGCCACGAAGTGGTAGGCCACGTAAACTGACGGAGCGGGGTCAGCGGATGCTGAGGCGCATAGTGCGAAGAGGTCGCCAACTTTCTGCAGAGTCAATCACTACAGACCTCCAAACTTCATGTGGCCTTCAGATTAGCTCAAGAACAGTGCGCAGAGAGCTTCATGGAATGGGTTTCCATGGCCGAGCAGCTGCATCCAAGCCATACATCACCAAGTGCAATGCAAAGCGTCGGATGCAGTGGTGTAAAGCACGCCGCCACTGGACTCTAGAGCAGTGGAGACGCGTTCTCTGGAGTGACGAATCGCGCTTCTCCATCTGGCAATCTGATGGACGAGTCTGGGTTTGGCCGTTGCCAGGAGAATGGTACTTGTCTGACTGCATTGTGCCAAGTGTAAAGTTTGGTGGAGGGGAGATTATGGTGTGGGGTTGTTTTTCAGGAGCTGGGCTTGGCCCCTTAGTTCCAGTGAAAGGAACTCTGAATGCTTCAGCATACCAAGACATTTTGGACAATTCCATGCTCCCAACTTTGTGGGAACAGTTTGGAGCTGGCCCCTTCCTCTTCCAACATGACTGTGCACCAGTGCACAAAGCAAGGTCCATAAAGACATGGATGACAGAGTCTGGTGTGGATGAACTTGACTGGCCTGCACAGAGTCCTGACCTCAACCCGATAGAACACCTTTGGGATGAATTAGAGCGGAGACTGAGAGCCAGGCCTTCTCGTCCAACATCAGTGTGTGACCTCACAAATGCGCTTCTGGAAGAATGGTCAAAAATTCCAATATATATATATATATAGTATCAACCCTACACATGCCTTTGAGCTGCTAAAATGTCCATTAAGCAGTAAGATAGGCACATGAGAAATTAAAGGATTATGGAGGTGTTAACCTTCTGTTACTGACTATACAATGCAACCTTTACTTTAAGAGCAAGGCAGAGGCATGAAAATAAATGTCCAAGACCTTATTCATCAGATTGTTTCTGAATTTAGAGTGTATCAGAATTACATCGGTTGGGACAGAAATGTAGAAGGTAATTCATATGAGAGAATAACTGTTGCCTCTGGCTTGGTATAAATATAAATTTAAACATAATTAAACTTTATATTTTTGGGGGTGTGTGGTGGCGTGGTGGTTAGCCTCACACCTCTAGGGTTGGGGATTTGATCCCTGCCTTTGGGGTTTGCATGTTCTCCTCTTGCCTCAGGGGCTTAATCCAGGTACTACAGTTTCCCCCATAAGTGAAAAGACGTGTTGTAGGCTGATTGGTGAACAGTAAGTGTGTGTGATCATGCTCTGAGATAGACTGGCATCATGTCCACCCTGTACCCTGCCCTAAGTCCCCTGGGATAGACTCACCTATTTCGCTTAAGTCCTGCTTATTAGTGTTAATCATCTTTGTCCAATCCTATCCACAAAGGGCCAGTAATGGTGCAGGTTTTTATTGACCTCATAGTGGCACACTGACGCAAGAAAAAAAAAAAGGTCAAATTTAATCTGGTTAAAATTTGATCACCTAAATATGACAAATATAAAAATTAATATGTATTTTATTCAAATCCTTCTTAGGAAATCAAGAATGCTACTCAAAAGAGCACAGAAAAGCAAAGGGTTGTAGTGGTAATGGGAGACAGTGATGTTGGATGAGAAGGGCTGGAATGCAGTCAGTGTTCCAGTTCATCCTAAAGGTGTTAACCGGGCTTGAGGTCAGGGATCAGTGTAGGACATTCAATTTTTTCTACCTTGACAAACTACGTCTTCTTGGAGCTTGCTTTGTGCACAGGGGCATTGTCATGCTGGAACAGGTTTTGGCATCTTCATTCCAGTGAAGAGAAATTGTAATGCTACAGCATACAACGACATTATCTACAAATGTGGCCTTTGTGGCTACGGTATGTGGAAATAAAAAAACAAAAACAAAAACAAACATGTATTGTTGTTATGACCAGCTGTCCAAATACTTTTGGCCATGTAGTGTACATACAACCGACTGTGGTTTTCAGTGTATTACAGTATCTCCTTACATCTCTAGCCTTTCAAAGAGGAAAACTGTAAATAACATATAACAAGCAGCAAATTCTTTTTAAAATATATATTTAAAACAAATTTGTAAATGTGATCTGTACAGAATAGTGATTTATGTATAGTAATTTAGAAAAATTACTAAAAAAAAATTTTAGAATCATTGTTTGACTACTTATCATTGTCTAAACCACTACAAGTATACTATATTATATTTATTATACACTAATATTTCATATCACTTAATATACTGTATAATATTATATAGACAATTGTCCTAATTTTACTTATTCTGCTCCTTATCCCTTTTTTTTAATTTCTTAGCTAATTAACTAAAAGAATCAAAGTATTTTACATTATAGAGTATAAAACCTAGTTATGTGTCTGAGCTGGGCTTTATGTTGGGGGTTTGGAGTCAAAGCAAGTCTGAGTGTTCAGCAACATCTTATGTCATATATCTCTAGCTAGCTGGAAACATTACATAATTTCATAGTTATTCCATATCACCAAATAGTTTTATCCGTCTTACACCATTGCAATTTTCCAAAAATTCCATTTTTCACTAATTAAAGAATGACAAGTCATGCAAAAATTTGCACGTGATGTAGTAGGCCCAGTAAAAACATGTTTATCAAATTCTCTCTCTCTCTCTTGAAGTTAATAAGAAGGAAAACATGCTTAACACCTTAATAATACGCAGGTAAATTCCTTTGCATAGAAGAACTGTGGTTGAAATTATTAATAGCTACTACCTTGTTTGTCAAAAGAAGCAAAGAACATTCAGGTATATTGAAACATTTTGAATGTTTGTACTGTTAATATTTTGCTCATGTGTATTGTCATTTATTTCGTAAGCTTTTAATCAGAACTCACATGCAGTGTGAGTGTGCTTCTTCTGCTGCATCCATCCATATCTAACACACCCAAATCCTTGCAGGACTTCCTGTCTCTCAGCTGGCATCTTCTCAAGCTTTGTTAAACAAATGATGAAGTCTACATAAAGCACAGAGCATGTACAGAGTTCAACCTCAGCAGCTTTATGAAAAAATACTGGACCAGAACTTTTTTTTTTTTTTTTTTTGCTTTTTACAGGTAGAGAACGAAGGCTCATCGGAGGACTAGTCAAGTCAAGAGGAGACAGGTTGGAAGAGGACAGTGTCTGTGCATGCTGCTTTCTTGAAGATGCAAAAAGACACGCTTGAGTCATTTGCTTTGCTTATGAGCGAGTCACATGGCAAGCGGTGAATAATAAACTGCCATGAAGTGATTTGTTATTTTTCAGTCCACTGGCAAAACCTGCGTCATAAATATAAGTAGCGCAGATGTTCAGGGTCCTCGAAAGCATACACTTTTTTCAAATTATAATAAGGAACATTTTTTTATGAATATGTAACTTTCAAAAGGTTTAATATGGTACAATGGTAAATTATCTCTAATTTGAGTAGACTTATCCATGTAGTTTGAGATGAATGAATTACAAACAATGAAATATTTCTAATACGGTGGTGTGCAGTGTGTTTTAAGGAGTGTTTGGAGGAATTAAGATTGGTCATAAGAAATTATATGTCGAGTAAAAATATCAAAAAATCCCAGTTTAAACATTATGATAAAGTGTATTCAAATTCTCATCCCCACAAAAAAATGATCACACCAGTGCTGTATGTTTCTATTTGTATTTTTCAATCATCTGGTCCTGTGTGCTCAGGTTTCAAGGTGGTTGCAGCTGACAACTTCTTTCCCGACTTTCTCTTTTCAAATATCCCTCCTTCTCACGCACTGCATCCTCTGCATTATCCTTTCAACTCTGAGCTCATTTCATCCCCTACAAACATCATCTGTCCTGCACAGAAGTGGCAGAGAGGCAGGACGAGTGCAAAGCAGAGCAGCTCAGTGTGAAACGGCGTTATGTGAGAGACTAGTGGAGAGAAAAGGAAACATAAATACAATAGCAAATATACCAGATACAAACATATAGCTGAGGAGGAGGAAGAGGAGGAGGAGGAAGAGGAGGAAGAGGAAGAGGTAAGTGTTTACGCCTGTATTTTATTCTGTTCTGAATAATCTTTTGCCACATTTAAAACAATACAAACACATACACATCAAACTACAGAGTCTTTGATTGGTCATTTGATATTGATGCTAAATGACCAATTCTATTACATTATTATTATTATTTTATATGTATATATATATATATCTTCTTTATTATAGTTATGATTAAACTGAAATCTGAAAATTATTGAAAATCAGCAAAGTAGCATTTTGTGAAGCACAGTAAAGCCTTAAAGTGAAATGAAGTTTGATATGAATCAAATGCATGATCATCGGGGCAGGCTGGATTTCAGCCATCTACGGTAATGAAAGGTCATTCAGTGGACAGTATCCATGATTCAAATGATGTCTAGGCCACACTCACGAACCCCTTACCCACACAGCTTCTCTTCCTCTGTCTCACCCTCTTTCTCTCTGTCTCTCTCTCTCTCTCTCTCCTTCTCTCTTCCTCCCTCTCTCTGTATCTGTCTCTCTCTCGCCCCCACCATTTGAGCTCTTATCCAGATGCAAAGAGCAGTCTATAATCAGATGAGAGCAGATTTGAGCCAAAAGGCTTCCCTTAAAATCTCACCAGTCTGGATTTAAACCCACTCTAAAGCTATCTTGCCTCCATCCATCCAGCCATCTACCCATCCATCTCTCTCTATTTCTCTCTCTCTCTCTCTCTCTCTCTCTCTCTCTCTTTCTTTTGCTCTTTTTTCAAATAACCCTCATCTCTCCAACTCTCCATCTTCGTCACCTTTGTGGTTCTATCTTGGGTCTCCTGGACTCCCTACACCTACACAACATACTGAAAACTTTGCTCTTTTATTAGAACCTAATCTGATAAAGAGCACAAATTCACACAAAACACTATAGACACATATTGCGTTCATGTCCCCGGTTTGAGAAAGATGTAAAACGACACCATTTGACTAATGTCCATGACAGAGCAGTTCCCTCCCTCCAACCCTGCCTGCACCTTCTCCCACTCCCCTTCCTCAAACAAATTTTAGGCAAACTCATTTGGTCATAAGAGCTCGCTAGAGACACTAACACATTTAAACGGCAATAGCAGAAAAAGTGACCTCGCATTATAAGGTAAGATTTAACTGTAATAATGAATTGACTTGAGGGTTAAATGTGTTGTTTGTCTTCTCTCTGAACATTTAATCACTTTCTAAGATGCTGCTGGAATGTAATATCATGTAATTCTTATTATTAAAAGTTCAGAATTTCAAATGCTTAAATAAATAAATGACTCTCCTTCTGAGTGAATAGAGTTGCTTTCTATTCATTGGGTAGGCTTACATGAATAACTTTTATAGTATGAATGTGATGTGTACACTGAAATCTACAGTAATGCCGATGTAGGAAGTGTTTATCACTGCTCGGGAGACATAAATGAATATGACACTTTGTGTACTTTGTGTGCTATAAGATACAGAAGATAAATAAATAAAGCCCAGTGGTATTTGTTATGACTGTGTTGTGTGTATAAGTTAGATTTTTTTGCAATTAATGTTTTAAGGACGTGTGATTCAATCACTGTGTGTTTGCGTGCATCCTTATTTGTGACTATTTGCAAACCAGTTGGGAAGAGTTTGAATTGCAAATGGCCTCTAAGGCAGGGAGGGTGTGTTTTGGTTTCAGTAAAACGTGACCTTTCTATAGAACTGAGGACTATAGAGGGACATAATGAACTCGGTGAAATGAAAAGGATTTTTTTTTTTTTTTTTGCATTTAAATGTATTTTATTTATTTACATCTGTCCTTTACCATCTCCTCCCAGAAGTCACTTTGCTCATCTGATCTCACTTCCTGTTCATCTCCGTTGGTGGCTGTACTTGACAACTGTTGCCATGGGTGAATTGGCTCAACTTCGGAAGGAGGTGGAGAACCTCAAGGACCAGATCGCTGTTAGTATCTCCAGTCTGAACTATACTATCTAACCACACACACACACACACACACAGACACACAGACAGGGATTATTTTTGATGTTAAACTGTTATAGTTTTAAAAAAAAACACTCATACAAACAACAGAACAATTTTTTTAGTAAGACAACACTTTGTGAATCATGACTTGAATCTTGGTAGCAGTAGTGGTTAAGATCCTGTGCTAGTGCCTGGAAGGTTGTGAGTAAGGTTCAAATCCGTGCATGACCAAGCAGCCATGGTTGTGCCTTTAAACTCAACCAATAATTGCTCATTACATGTAAAGATTGTGTTCTTGTTGGTTACATCAGGAAAGATAATCTTTAATCTTTCAAAATTATTTTAGCCCAAGTCTTTGATCAAGTCTGCTTTTGTTTACATTTTAGTTTCTGGATAATAAGTCAACAAGAGTGCCTTTATTTAACATTGGTTTGTCACCTTGAACATATTCTCTGACCCTTGACCTCCACAGGCGGCACGTAAATCAGTGCAGGACACAACACTGCAGGATAGCGTCTCAAGCACAGCTGCACTGGGAAAAGTTATGCTCAAATCCAGAAAGACACTGAGAGGACATATTTCCAAAATCTATGCCATGCAATGGGGCTCAGATTCGAAGTATGTACACCACACGCACACACACGCACACACATATATGTATGTATGTATGTACATACATGTATACGTAAATAAATATAAAACTACAGACCACAGCTTACCACACACATGCAAATTAGCAGAGCAAGCCAGCACCTGTACACTCCACTGAAGCATAAACAAACAGCAAGATAGAACATGATTCCTGCCTGTAATCTGATGTGTTACTGCATCTGATCGGACTTTACCAAAGCATCATAATTAAAGATGTGATTGAGTAACTGAATTAATTCCCTGACACACTGGTGTGTTTGATGATATCACCTATCAGGCAACTCACTCTTATATTTTCTCCAACCCTGATTAATTTGTTTCTCTGTGTTTGACTATCAGACTCTGTTTGAGCGCATCTCAGGACGGCAAAATGATCGTGTGGGACACCTACAGCACCAACAAGGTACTCAGTATCTTACAAGTGATTTATTTCGGATCTATGTATCTAGATCTCAGGCTGTTGTGAATGAAGGGAAACCAGAGTAGTTCCAGAGTATAATTTGTATGGTTTCACAGACAAAATGGCATTTACGGTTAAAAAAAATTTTTTTTTGAAGTTTTTAGAAACATACAGAATTCTAAGAAACTTTCCAGTAAATCTTGATAATGTAATATGAATCATTATCTCATCTAATTCAGTCGAAATATACACAAAATACTTGGAGCATGGAGCATTTTAGGAAACACGTTGCCAAATATACTGTTCCAAGTTGAATGAATGAAAAAAAAAAAAAAAAGACTTTTCAATGTTTTGACCTTTGACCCATGCCCATGTTCCAGGTGAATGCCATCCAGCTCAGGTCTACTTGGGTGATGACGTGTGCATACTCCCCCTCAGGAAACCTGGCGGCATGTGGTGGCCTGGATAACATGTGCTCTATCTACAACCTGGTGCCAAAAGACGGCAACATTAAGGTCACACGTGAGCTGGCTGCACATACAGGTGCAAACAACAAACAATATATATATATATATAGATACATTTTTCAAGTACTTTACAATATAATGAGAAGACCTGTCTCACATGAAAGAAATATACAAATAAATAAATAAATGAGTGTGTATTATCTACATGTTTACTAATTCCACTGTCTTTTATATGACAGGTTATTTGTCTTGCTGTCGCTTCCTGAGTGACACCGAGATCATCACCTGCTCTGGAGACTGTACCTGGTGAGCACTTTGTGCTTAATACAATGACAGTATTAACAATAATTTTGTCAAGTATTGAGGGGGAAAAAATCTCATCTTTAATTTTTTTTCTTTTAGCTGTCTCTGGGACATCGAGACCGGCGCACAGAAAACGATTTTTGTTGGCCACATAGGTGACTGCATGTCACTGGGTTTGTCTCCAGATTTTAATTACTTCATTTCAGGATCATGTGACTACACAGCCAGACTATGGGACATACGAGCTGCCCAGTGCAAACAGACATTCTATGGCCATGAGAGTGACATAAATGCTATTGGGGTGAATCTCTCTTTTTTTGTCCTACAAACACACACATATATGCACACACACCAAAAATTCAAATGATTTAATTTCAATTTCAAGTATATTTTAAAACAGAGACTTCTTCTTCTTCTTCCCTCCGTAGTTCTTCCCCAATGGTAATGCAGTGATCACCGGCTCAGACGACTCGTCCTGCAGGCTGTATGATCTGCGTGGTGATCAGGAGCTGACCACTTACAAGGACTCTAGTCTCATGAGCGGCGTCACCTCCCTTGCACCCTCACTTTCTGGCCGCCTCCTGCTGGCTGGCTACGACGACTTCACCTGCAACATCTGGGACATGCTGAAAGCTGAGAGAGTGGGTGAGTGAGGGGAAAGAGAAGCCAGAAGAGGAGGAAGGAGTTACAAGGAGAGACGTTAACTGACTTTTTGGCAAGAGTTTTTGCAAACTGATAGGAAGTGACCAAGCTGGAGTCTGTTTATTCAGGAAAAAAAACAATAATCACTGTTCACAGGTCAAATCATAGATTATCCATGATCAAATTCTACAGAGGATAGCTAGGAACCAGAAACAAAACACAAGGGCTAAGATTTGCATGTTCTCCCTGTATCTGTCTGAATTTTTTCTTAGGGTTCTCAGGTATACTCACATCTACCGAAACATGCCAGTAGGTGGAGTCAGGTCAATAGACTTTTGTTGTCATATTTTGACCATATCTAGCTGATGCAGTTCACAGTGAAATAAAACAAATGTTCCTCTAGGACCCTGGTGCTACATAAACACAGAGCTACAGACAGTACAATACACAACAACGCTAAAATAGCACTAAACAATATAAAGTCTGTATGGTTCTTAGTGCAAATCAGGATGGCTATGCTAAATTCCCCCAAGGTGTTAATGTGTGTGTGAATGGAACTCTGAGATAGACTTGCATCCCATTTGCGGTGTATTCAGCTCTGGATCCATCTCAGCCCTGACCAGGACAAAGCACTTAGTGATGATCAATGAATGTATAAACAAGAGTTAGAAACCAGAAAATTGAACAATGTCTTGAAAGAAACTGGAACAAGATGACAAGGGGGAAAAAAGAGGATACGGCCTTGAGAAAATATGATGACGGTTATGCTATTATCATTCTCTGTAATTGTTGGATTTCTTTCCACAGGAACACTGTCGGGCCACGATAACCGAGTGAGCTGCCTTGGTGTGACGCCTGATGGAATGGCTTGCTGCACAGGATCCTGGGATAGCTTCCTGAAGATCTGGAACTGAAATACCTTTTCTGGATGAAGAAATAGGGGGGAAAACATGATTCAGGGAAACACCTGAGTAGGTTTTAAATTTGGGTATGTGGGCAGAGAGAGAGAGAGAGAGAGAGAGAGGGAACCAGAGAGAAAGAGAAAGAAAGAGAATCTTATCTATAGGCACATTTTGTTTTCTTAAAGAATTTATGCAATAGACTACACGAATAAAAAGTGAAATATAGGATTGTTCAAATCTTTCAGGGACCATGGTGCTCTGAGTAACTGCAGCAGGCACTTTTCAGGTCATTTCAAAAGGTCAGTTAGAGGAATGTAGATAAAGTAATGTTGGTTACTGTTAAATACTGTTACTAGTGCATTGTACTTTAAGAATGAAGTGAAACATACCGACCGGAACGAGTGATAGGGTTCTTGTGTAAATAATGTAGACTGTTTCAGGAGCCACCAAAATACATTTGGCATACATATTTTTAAAATCAAGCTATAACTCTTTTGCTTTATAGATTCATAATGATCTATAAGTTTTGGAAAATATTGTTCAATAATAGGTTTTAGTTATCTGTATTTACAATATTTGAAGTATATAATAATGACTACATTTGATTAATTTTGGCATCATTATGCTGCCACTGTATGGCGTTAATAAAAGAAAGTTAATCATGGATTTTCATTTATGTATAATACTTTTTATCTTTTTAACATTCTATTTATTAAATGTTGATTGGAAAACATATAGAAATAAATAAATTATTAAAATAAATTATTATATATCTAAATTATTTATATCTTCATATAAATATATACACCCCTTGGTGTTGCCTTTGTCTTGTTTTTCTGCATTAAAACCTGGAATTAAAATGGTGGGGGGTTTGTAACACTAGATGTACACAACAGACTTATGACTTTCAGGGTGCAAAATTTTTTTTTTTATTGCGAAACAAACAATAATTAAGACAAACAAACAAACAGAAATCTGGAGGGCACATAAGTATTTACCCACCATTTGTCCAACCAATTAACTTCAGATGTCCTATAATTAGTTGATTAAGGTCTACTTGTGTGCAATCAGTGTTACATGATTTGTCACATTAAATACAACTGGTCTGAAAAGAACCCTTGTACAACCCTTGGCCAGTGACAAAGTTGTGGAGAAGTATAGATCAAGGTTGGGTTCTAAAAAAAATATCCTAAACTTCCCAAAGAGCACCATTAAATCCATTATAACTAAATGGAAAGAATATGGCACCATCACAAACCAGACAAGAGAAGACAGCACACCAAAACCCACAGACCAGGCAAGAAGAGCATTAATCAAGAGATGCAACAAAAACACCAAAGATAACACTGAAGGAGCTGCAAAGATCCACAGTGGAGATAGGAGTATCTGTCAGTAGGACCACTTTAAGTCATACACTCCACAGACCAGAGCTTTTTGCTAGAGTGGCCAACATTTCATGTTTGCCAAACAGCATGTGGCCAACTTCCCAAGCACATGAAAGAAGGTTCTCTGACCAAATGAGACTAGCATTGAACTTCTTGGCCATCAAGGAAAACACCATGTGTGGCAAACACTTCTCATCACTCTGAGAGCCCCATCCCCCCCAGTGAAGCATGGTGGTGGCAGCATTTTCCCTGGCAGGGACCAGAAAAACTGGATACAAGTCAATTTTTAAAGAATCTGCCCAAGATTTGAGACTGGGACAGAGGTTTACTTTCCAGCAGGATGATGATCTGAAACACTGCTAATGCTACACTGGAGTGGTTCAAAAAGAATCATTTAATTGTCTTGGAATGGCTTAGTCAGTACACCAACATAACCCAACTAACTTGAGGCAGCTGGAGCGGTTTTGTCTTGAAGTATGGGCAAAAATCCCAGTGCTTAGACATGCTAAGCTAAAAGAGACCTACGCAAAGAGACTTGCAGCAAAAGGTGGCACTACAAAGTACTGAAAACTTGCTGTTTGTTGCACAATACTTCGTACCTTCAAATCATAAATCAAATGGTACAAACCCTTAAAAATCCATATTAATTCCAGAATGTCATGCAGAACAACAGGATAAACGCCAAAGGGGGTGAATACTTTTGCAACACAATTTATATTTATATATTTGAAGCTAATAAGAACAAGTTGGATATTTTTTTTTATTTTAATTTGTTTCCTAGCATTACAAAAAGTCCTGATTACCCTGAACACTCACACAGTCTGTTGTCTCCAAATGACTCAAAGCTTGCAGTGGTCACACCCAAGACAGTTTAGCTTTCGTTTGTGTTGTCAAGCAAACATGAAAATTCTTTAGTCAAACAAACTGAAAAACAACTTAAAAGTGCAGTTAGTTTGCTCCTATGTTAAGGGGTTTTCCCACACAGGCATCATGCGTTCATACTTCACACTAAAAGGAAACCAAAGTAATTTGACAATTCATCTACTAGGTCCCACTGTGTGCTGTGTATAATTGCACTGCAGTGTGGCAGTTGTTAATTCTTAAAAAAAAGAACACCACTAATTATTTGGACCAACAACACTGCATTAAGCATCTGAACAAATTATTCTGCAAATGAAGAAAATGCATCATGGAAAAAAACATTTCCAATAACTTTAATAGTGTTACACTGAGTACAAACAAACTGACAATATGGGCAAAAACAGTAAAATTAAAATAATTTTGATTTTATTTACAAATTTTTAAGGAAATAAGGAAGACATTGAAAAGATAATGTAGAAAAGGAATGTAAAATTACATCCACATAGGGCACACACAAAGTTTACATTTACTGTACAGCTGCTTTCTGAGAAAGAATCTGAGCTCTATGTACAGAGTGTTTGCTTATAAATGTAGTCCAGTTCACGTCCTTCACTGGTTCTCTTTGTCCAGAGAAAGAATGAGGGCTCTTCTGTCCATTTGGCCAAACCTCTGTTTCTCTGGAGTAGAAACCTTCATCTTCATCTGCACAGAAGAGAGACAATGTCTGAGTTTTTTTTTTTGTTTGTTTTTTTTTTAAATGAGTCATGGAATGGGTAAATAAAATACCATTTTCATCTTTCATTTGGACAACTAAACTAATCCCACTCTGGCGAGATGGATCGTATGTCAGCAATTATAACATTTGAGCAGAACTGCCACTCATAACTCTACAGGATTTTTGCAATCAAAATGCTTGATTTAGCTGCTGGTTTTTTGTGATGCAACTTAGAGTTGTTTGTGCTTTTTTGCAGAAAAAGAATTGGTAAAATTGCAGGCATTTAAACCAGTGACCAGTTAAAGATGTATATGAAATTTCTTTCTATGATAGCTTTACTCATGTTCGACAGACGCAAATGGAAGCCGGCTTTCGGCTGAAGGCAAGTTGCGAGATCACACAATGAATCTTGGACCAAATCTATGGAATATCTGGGGAAATTATAAAAATCTGAAAGCTTCTCATGAAGTACGTCATGGAGTTTGCTTGATTTTGCGTTAACTTCTGCGACTCCTGTGAAAGACTGAAACTTTAGGGTGTTTAATAGTTATGTTCTGCACATTGCCATTCTGGTTCAATTGTTTTTTAGTGTTTCCAATGGCATCGTGATAAGATTAAAAATGATAATACATATTTTAATCAGGGCATTAACAGATACTGAAAAGGACATTGTATTATATCTATATTAAAAATAAAGAAAAAGAATAAAGCTCTATTTTAAGCTCTGGTTTAAGTATATTGCTGCCTTATAATTTGTTTGACAAGAATTTAAATACTGTCAATGTTTTTCCATCTGGTCCTACAATCTGCACAGAATTCTTATAGGAGGATGTATAATGTAGATGTGGCTGACTGACAATGTGCTTAAAGAGAGACAAATACAAGGAATAAAGGAAAAACCTGTGTAGTGTTCTTTCTGGGCGAATTGGTTTCTTTGAGGATCTGCAGAGGAGATCTGCCTTCACCAATAAGTGTTTTGCCTAAAACAGAGAGGAAACACCTCATTAGTGGCATCAATCACCAAGCTAATCTAAAGAATTTCACAACAAAGCATCACAGAATATAATCAAAAATAAAATAAGTAAGCAAATGTTTGCATGACAAAAGCAACTTACCTCTCTGCTTTTGCTTGTTGAGCACAACCTTATTCTCATTCTCATCAGTAGTTGGTCTGCGGGTGGACAGGGGGGAGGAGGTTCCTCTCACACGGTTCTGAACTCCTCTTGCACGGACACCTGATGCTCCAAATCCTACTCCCAGCCACTGGGGTTTAAATATAGCCTGGCTCGGGCTGCGGGTATCAAACTTGGGGAATGTTATAGCAGGCACCAGGACTTCACTCTTGGTTGGCTCAGAATTGGCAGACATCGACTTCTGTTGTAGACCTTGCTCTGGCGCTATAGCAATTTCTTCCACAACAATCTGGGAACAAAAGGGAACATGTTTAAAAAAAAGGTTTCAAAGACAATATAAAATTTCCTGCTCTTAAGAGAAAATATACCTCCTGCTCAGGTGACTGTGGAGTGTCAGTAGTGCTTGGTGGCAAGATGGCTTCTTGGACTGGAACAAGAGCAGACTGTACAGGCTTACAGGTAATGCAAGGGTGTACATAGGAGTGATCCACATCTTGCCTGTCCTCAAATGGAGGAAGAGGAGTGGAAGGACGCTCCTCAGCTGAGGGAAAGAACTCTGGCGAGTAAACACCCTCGCGGCAGCCGAGCATGCTGAGACTGAGCTCCCGCTTGAGGGGAGACTCACCCAGAAGGACAGCCTCCTCAGCCTCATCAATAGTGGTGTCAGCATCTGTCCCACCCTCTACCTGAACCTCACCGATCACCACAAATGGACTGCTGCAGAAGGAGCCGTAACCCATGGAAGAGCTGCAATCTGCCAAAGTAGATGGGCATTTGATGGGCCCACTAAGAGAGTCACAGGAATGAGGTGGGAGGAGGGGCTCTTTGGAGCTCAGCTCATCTTGCTGCTCTACACTAGGCATGCTGTGATGTTCAGCTAAGGACACAGGTGGGAACGGAGTAGGTGCAGAGTCTCCAACCATCACATCATTGAGGAAGAATGTGCTCAGTCGACGAGCCAGTGAGCTGACAGTTACTGCAAGAGACATAGGAAGACAAGTTTTAGAGCAAAATCTGGTTTTCCCCTACATTACATATTCTAAAAGTTATAAGACGTGTTTGTTTTTTAAAACATAATTGGGGAAAGATAAAAACACCAAGAGTAATAGATGCTGCTGTGCAATATTTCAGCTGTGATAATAGATTTATGGAAATTGTCTCGAAAAAAAAAAAAAATTAAGCTCCTGCTAGACAATTTGCAATTCCCATCTAGCTTTAAGTAAAACAAACCACTTATCAGGCTTACTGCTTAGTGATTCATGAAACCAGAAGAGATATCTAACTGGAAAACAAAACTTCAAAACAGTCTTTCCAAAACTTGTGAATTTTGATGAGAACCAAAGCAAACACTACACTTTCCCAATCCAACTCTCAGTAATTCCGGCTAGTTCACCTTCAAATGTTGGATTGGTTTTCAAACTTGAAAGAGTTTCTTCCTGCCTAACCACCATTAAGTAAAACCATTTCAGTGGCATCTGTAGATGTGTATTCTCATTAGAGATCATGTCTGGCTTGATTTGGTTATACTTTTCATCATGGTAATTTACCTTTCACACTGTCCTTTAGGGGAGTGCGAACAATGCCAGCTGTAGGTGATCGTGGATCAACAAACACGGGGCCGACTCTCTCCTGAACCTCTTGGACTGTAGACGTTGCACCACTCACCTGCAACACAAAATGTCACAAACGTTCACAGCAACAGGGATATGAAATCCAGTTAATATCCAATTACAGAAGAACACTAAATAACAGTTGACTAAGTATTACCTGTATTGGTGTGCGGCTGATCCCGCAGGAGGGAGATCGAGGGTCTGCGAGCTGGGCTAAGCATTGATTCCTGAGCCGCTGGATTGGATCTGGCTTGGGTGTGGATGCCACAGCCATCTTACTCTCACTGGTACCCATGCTCAGCTTCTGTTTCAAAGATAAGGGGAAAAATGATGTGTTTTCATGCAGAATTAACATATGATTGAGATTATATATATATATATATATATGCAACAAAGGATGAGGGTTATAAAATTGTCATGGACACATTTTACACAGAACTGTACAGACTTGTGTGAGGTATGTGGTCTATATTGTGCAAGACACAATAAAACACCGGAATAAGCTAACTTTATAGGAAACAAAAACTATTGCTGACTAAATAGTTAAAAAAAAAGGCCTGGACATAATTACTAGGTGCTTAATGTCATTAAACAGCAGCTCTGACAAATAAAACATGCATAAGGCGAAATTCTGCTCGCGCGACATTGTTGCTCACGAGCTCTTTCCGTTCCGCAGTTAGCAAGCCAGATAACAACATGAATAAAGCTAGCTAGGGCTGGAATCACACGCGGCTAGCTGACCAGGAACTTTACTAGTTCTGTATATTTACAACAAGAGAGGAATACATGTAAAAATATAAATAAATAAATGAGAGGTCTTTGTTAGCCACCACACCGTTAACCTAAATGAAGTTTATAGTTTTAGCAAACAAGTTAGTACACGAGTAAATAACACAAGTCTCAAGACCCACCTGAATCTACTGTGTTCCACAGCAACTTTTTTCCCCTCAGTAACACTTCTCAAAGTAAGCACCGCTTTTTACACCTCGTAAAGTGAATCGCAAATCTGTAAAAAAGCCAAGAGACGAATATGTGAAGTTGTCGTCGAACCGCTGCACTAATCCCAGCTTCTGTCTCTCTGCTCACAAACACACAACGAGACTATTTAAATCGCGTGCAGTGCATTTGCGGCAATTTTCAAACCAGCCAATGGGAGGCCGCGCATGTGCCGGTGTCCGCCTCACTGATTGGCTAAGAGTTTCCCATTCATTGGGAGTTTAAAATGATTTGAAATATAGCACTACCGCCTACTGAGTGTAAATGATAGATAGATAGATTGAATTCAGAATTCAGGGGTTGGGCTTGGCCCCTTAGTTCCAGTAATAAGGAACTCTTAATGTTTCAGCATACCAAGATACTTTGTACAATTTCCTACTCCTAACTTTGTGGAACAGTTTGGGGATGACCCCTTCCTGTTCCAACATGACTGCACACCAGTGCACAAAGCAAGGTCCATCAACACATGGACGAGTGAGTTTGGTGTGGAGGAACTTGACTGTCCTGCACAGAGTCCTGACCTCAACCTGACAGACCACCTTTGGGATGAATTAGAGCGGAGACTGTGAGCCAGGCCACGTCTGCCTTTACATGCACATGAGTTTAATATGGAGCTGGCTCGCCGTTTGCACCTATAACAACTTCAACTCTTCTGGGAAGGCTTTCCACAAGATTTAGGAGTGTGTTTATGTGGATCATTCCAGATTTGTGAGCTCAGGCACTGATGTTGGATGAGAAGGCCTGGCTGGCAGTCTCTACTCTAATTCATCCCAAAGGTGTTCTAGTCAAGTTCCTGCACACCAAACTGTCTAATACATGTCTTTATGGACCTTGCTTTGTGTACTGGTGCGCAGTCATACTGGAACAGGGAAAGGCCATCCCCAAACTGTTCCCACAAAGTTAGGATCATGAAATTGTCCAAAATGTCTTGGTATGCTGAAACATTAAGAGTTCCTTTCACTGGAACTAAGGGGCCAAGCCCAACCCCCAAAAACAACACCTGATTTCAGGGATTTGGTGAGGTGTCCCAAAACATTTGCCAATATATATATATATAAAAGACCATGATGGCTTGTTGAAAATGATTGATTTTCTTTCTTTTCTTTCTGACTATCTATTATTTTTTACTTTTACATTTTTAAGCTATAACAAAATAATAATATATACACAAAGATAAACGATCATTAATTCAAAGTTTTATTGCTTGGGTTACATATATAATCGTACAGTCGGTTGGCTATATTCAAATAATAATAATACAATTATGGTACACAAGATGGCAGCATTTACAATTAAGCAAGTTAATTTACAGCAGGATTATTTATCAAACTAGATAAAGGAGCAAAGGAGAAATGGCGAACATGCATCCTCATGGTTTCTCTTCCTTTAATCATTATTTTCTTGCTGACAATAACTACCGTCTCTACACTGTGTCTTACAAATCATGGTTAGTAGTGCTTCATAAAATATCACACATAAACCGGTCTCTTTATTCTCTGATCTTCCCAAAGTCATACACATGCTCAGTACTTGAAATAGAGGCAAACCTCTTTTTAGTGAAACAACTGTCCTCAAGTAGTTGGAATGTAGTCACAACATACCATATCAATGATTAACAAAATGAGAAAAAACACCACGGACTCTGTGCACAAGAACTTCGAATTCAGTTCTGTAGAGCTCTGAATAACGTAAATGTAATGATGTAGCATTTTCAATGTTACACCCATTTCTCAAGAATTGCCATCAATTATCACTAGCCTATCTGTCCATTCAGAGCATTAAGTGCATGTGTTGAGTGTTTCACACTCGTTAGATTCCTTCCTTCCTCTTTGTTCTTGTCGTCCATCTCTCCAAGGACTCTCTTTCTTCTTTCAACTATTCTTCTGTACTTCCGAAACACATCTCTCCACACTCGCATGCTACCAACTCCCTCCACTCCTTTCCCTTCACCCTCCTTCAATCCGTCTCTCCGTCCCTCTGGCAGAAGTGTGCCAGCAGTGTGTCCAGATCTCGCCGGTCAGCGGCTGTATACAACGAACTCTCGCCCATCATGCTCAGTGCCATACGCAGAGTGGACCAGATATTGTCCGACATTACGGTGGTGGCAGAGCCCGGTGCCCGACTCGCACCTCCGTCCACGTCACCAGCGGCCTGCCTCTGAAGAGAGAGTGCCTCCAGGAAATGCTCCACCGCTTCCCTGAGACAGACACCGAGCAACACATGGAAAAGGAGAAGCAGGAAGGACAGTGATTACAATAAGTACAAGCTGATTTGTACATACATACATACATACATACATACATACATACATACATACATTACATACATACATACATAACGAAACATACACTTACCTGTGAGCTCCCAGATTAACACAGCTAATGCCCAGATTGTAACGGCTACGCACAAACCCAGGCTGCAGCTCAAGCGCCCTTCTGTAAGCAGCAACAGCCTCCTCAGAGCGATTTCCGTTAGCTAGAGTAGCTCCTAATTTATTCCACAACAAATAATCCTGCAAGTAAATTAGAACAGACTGAGACATTGGAAACAAACTGCTTGGCAGAATAGAGCAGTCTCCACTGGGGCAGAGTAAAACAGTGTATATATTTATCTGTTTATACCCGTGACTCACAAAACAGAAAATCCAAAAATCTAGGACAAATTTATCAAGTTTATTTCCAAAATAAAAATGTGCAAAAACACTGAATAAAATTAGACTATGATTATGCTCACAGTTACAGCTTTGTTAAGATTTAGTTTATAAATAACAGCAGGATAGCAATTTTATAAGAGTGAGAGATTTTGGGCTCCATACTGGTGCCGGCTTACCCTGTTGTGTTGCTAATTTGTTTGGGGTAAAGGTACTTTGTCCTTCATTGTGCTTGTTACTCAGCAGTTCAATGAGGCTCTGATTCAGTGATGATGGCTCTGGACCTTAATTTTCATCTGTTTATCTTAATTTTTAGTTACATAGGATAAAAGTGTCATCTAAATAACAAATGTAAATGTAAACAGGTTTCCTCCAAGTTCTCCTCCCACCCAAATAACATGCCAGTAGGTACTGCACTAAATTTCCCTGTAGGTGTGAATGAGTGTGTGAATGTGTGTGTGCGCATAGCCAAAATGTATGTACTCTACTACACATTTCATTCAATATTTTTTATTCCATTCCAGCACCAGATGCAGAGGAATGGCAGCCAAATGCAGGTACTGACTAATATTGTTTGAGTTAAGGATTCCAGGAATGATGGAAAATCTGAAATGTAAGACTGGTAAGAGGAATTCATTCCAGCCTTTCCATTCCAACTGGATTTGTCACTTTACCACCAAATACTTTATCTCAATGCAAATGTCACATGTTGGCCTGTCTTTGTGTTGCTTGCTGATGATGTGGCTTTACTGCTACACACAGATGAGAAAATGGCTGATATGAACACTGAACACTTCTCGAGCGTTGTTCATAAGTTAACACCAACAAAAATAGATGAGGAGGCAGAAAAGTAGTTTCTAAGCACGTTGTTACACAGCCTGTAGACTAAAAATGAAGGGAACGCATGCATTTTAATGATTTGGTCCTCGTGAATACTATAATATATGTGTGTGTGTGTGTGTGTCTACCTGTGGAGTAACGGACAAGGCAGCAGTAAAACAGTCCACAGCCTTGTCATACTCTCCACTCAAGTTGAAGAGAACTCCAAGACCACACTGCAGCTGAGGGTCGACCCGTGTCGGATCTGCAGCCGCCGCACTCAGAAACAAAGACTGCACCTCATTAAACAGAGCCCTGAGAGACAAAAAAAAAGCATTTCGATATCACTTCCACACTTTACCCAGAGTCCACTATCTTGGAACAAAAGCATTAAAATCTCTATACTCTGGCAGCAGTGATCCAAATCTCTCCCTCTCCTTCTCTCTCTCTTGAACACTTTCCCTCTCCTTCTCCCTGTCCCTCTGCTCAAGAATATGCCGGTACTTTGGATTGTGTCTCAACCAATCACGAAGTGTCTCGCAGGCTTGCCGGTGAAGTGATTCGTTGGTGAAGCTTACTGCTAGAGCCATGAGAGCTGTTAAATTGTCGTTCTTCAGCTCTATACACCTGAAGATAAAACAGTATAAATATAGCAATAAATATTATGCAGTCAGAAGACAAGACAAAACAAGACAACAAATAAGCAGTTTGTAAAAGTGTGTGTATCTTCACTGACCTGCGGAGGGCACTGATGGCTGCAAACTCTTGCTCGTTCTCTGCTTGGCATGTTCCCAGATACTGCCAGGCCTGAGGCATAACAGAAACAAAACATCTCATTTGCAGAGGTACGTACAGAGAGATAGAGATAACTGATAAGCAAAGTAGACAGATGACTAACCAGCTGGTTGTCTGGTTCTCTCTGCACCGCACTCTCAAACAGGCGCACAGCTCCAGGGATGTCCCCAGCTTCCATTCTCTTCACTCCTTCTGTCAGCGGGTCCTCATGGGACAAGTACGGATTCTCTTCCTCAAACTGATAACCCTGAGAAACAGACAGTAAATCAAGCACACAGGTTAATAGATACAGTGTACTGCACACTGGCTGTGAGCGTGTTTAGAAAAGAGAGAGCATCCACAGTATCCATACCTCAACTTATGTCATAGAGAAATGATATGAAGGCATTAGACAAAACTAATAAAGTCATATTAGGTTCAAAGAAATAAAACATGCATATAGTGTTGGATATTTCCACCAGTATTAAGGCTTAAAGCTTCAGATGTTTAAAATATGAACAATGTATCTATGTTATTATTGGATACATGTATGCAAGATCTACATGTATGTATCTCCTACATACATACAAAGTACATAACACACATTTCTAATCAGGAACTACAAGCCTGTGACAAACCACAGAGTAAAATGGTTTCTATGGGACTGAAATTGTACGACGAATATGAGAATGGAGAATTTTTTTTGTGTAGGTTTACATGGCTACCTTGTCATATGACGTGCTGAGCAGCTGGTCAAAGTCAGACAGCCAGGGATGAGCCTCAGCGTCTCTCTTAGCCATCTCTTCCCACTCCTCCTGCAGCTTCTCCCAGAAATCGATATCACTCTGAGTGAATACCCAAATGCACACACACAATTGTTAACACACTTTAATTGTTGCTACATTTACTAAAAATAAAATAAATGCAAACATGTGCTCAAATACCTCCACAGCAGCTTTAGCCTGCTGAAAATCAGGACCGGCAGAAGTGAACTCATCTACCCAGGACTCGGCAGACTCTTCCGATACCTGAGGAAGGGAACCAGATGGTCTTTATAATGCATTATAACCAACTTGTACCACTTACACATGGGGATGATGGGAACAAGGAAAAGGTAAATGAGGACAAGAAAGAAAAGGAACTGCCTAGAAGAGAAAGCATCTTACCCTCATTAATCTTTCTTGCTACATATCTATAGAGGTGCCTGCCCTTAAATGAAAAGTCAAGCAGTGTTACTGTGCTTTGAAGAACTGAGTGGATCTAATGAAAGGCAGCCATTTTGTGCGGATTTGCCTTGAAAAAATGCAAGCGATAGCAAAATGGCTTGCATCAAGGAAGCACAAAGAGTAAAGCGACAGCAAAGGAACTATAAAACGGCAAACATGTAAAGATAAACAAATAAATAAATGAAAAAATAAATGTTGAGAAATGGACCCCAGCATATTAGAGACAAATTAAAAAAAGGACCACTGTATTTACGTTGCCAAGCAGCAGGGGTCATACCTGACTGATGAGATTAGCCCACTGTTCTGCCTGTTTAGCTTTAGCTTGGTCATTCTTCTCTCTGCACTCTTGAGTTTCCACTTGTACAGTCCCTCCCCCTGATTCCTTCAGGAACTGTGCAGCCATTATGGGGGCAGGTGGGAGGGACAGGTGTGTTATGGGTTTGGTATTGGGTTCATTGTGGAGTTATATTTAAGTATGGACTGAGGTAAATGGGTCAAAAAGAAGCCAGACAGACAAAGCACATGTTACAGTAATAACTCCTAAAAGTGGCATGTCAGTGTATTATAGCTGAGGGAGAATTTTAAGTAATAAACGTAGTTTATTACTTAAAAACCAGAGAAAGATGTTACTTGTGACAGATGTACAAGGCAAGGGGCTTTGTCTAATCGTTTTAATTCACACTAAACAGCATGAGCTCGAATGGCTGCAGGCTGCACATGCCCTCTTTATGAGTTTGGATAGGGCTCGTACCTGCGTGAAGCTGGACACCCAGTTCTGTGCCTCCCTGGCCTGTGCTTTATCAGCGAGCTGCTTTCCTGCTCTGTCCTCCACAGTCACACTGCCCTCGCCAATCTGCCTAACAAATTGCAGGAACTGCACAATGACAACAATAATAATGGCCGTTACTCTCCTACAGCTCGTTGCGCACACAGGGGAATTCAGTCAAGACGTGTTGAACAGACACACATCCTGATATACTGATGTTGCCATGACAATGCTAATCACACAGCAAAGCAATACAAGCAGGACTCCAGAGAAACACTGAAATTTTAAGCTACTAAGAAAAGCAATGACAAAATGCAAAGTAAAATAGAGAATGGAAATGAATTTAACATGAAAATAGGAGGGGGGCATAACAAGCGAGGAGCAGCTTCACAAAAAACCAGCACTTTGGCTGAAGGGTTCTTTTACAAGTCACTCAAAATTAATATGCATATGGGCAAAAAAAAGTAATTAATTCATAAAAACAAACAAACAAAAACAAACAACAACAACAAAAAATTCCTACATAGTTTTATTGTGATGCTGAAGTACATAACTGGATTCATATAGCTGTGACAGGCTACAAAGAGGATTGTAGAGATACACTATGTACAAATGTAAAATTCAGTCTTCAATTTGTGTAGCCCTTTGGCCTGATGATCCATGTTGTGTGCGTTCTGAGATACTTCTCTGCTTATCACGGATGTAAAGAGTGGTTATTTGAGTTACCACAGTCTTCCTGTCAGCTCAACCCAATCTAGATGTAGTCTCACCTCTATCATTAACAAGACATTTCTGTACTCTAGAGACCGCAGTGAGTGAAAATCCCCCCACTCTAATATCTGATGTGAAATTGAACTAAGTCTTTGAACTGTACCTGTATGATTTTATACCTTGTGTCGCTGCCACGTGATTGATTTATTGGATAATGGTGCGACTGTGCATGTGTACAGATGTTCATATTATTGTGGAATACAATGACTACACGCATATTCAGTCCAGCATGTCCAAAGATTTTGACTGGTAGCCTACATCCATTATAGTAGCATGGGCTAAATATTTCAGAGTTTATAAGTGTAAGCTGCAGTTATAAAATGGAAAATTGAATTGAAAAATTAAAAACTGTTTTACAGATTCAAATAAAGTATTCCTAAATACATGAAAGGTGCAGAAGAAAAAGCACACAGCAAAAGCCAGCAGATTAAAAGCAGTGGCTCACCTCTGTGTTTTGCAGCTTTGGGTCATCAACCTTTGCAAGAAGTTCATTAGCTGTTTGCTTCAGCTCCTCCCCTGGTTGGTACTCTTTTGTCCTAATGGGTTATTAAAAAAATTATAATGTATTAGAGAAAATTAGGGTTTCACCTTCACACTGATATGTAACAAAAAACACTGCTATCAAATACATCTGAAGGTCATTAAGACTGATATTCACAGCTACTTCAGACATTCTCATAGACTAATTAAGAACTCTGGTAATTTTTTTTTCTCCTTTATTCAAGTTTCATGCCATACTTATTTGCCAAGGACACGATCCACGCAACTACCAACCGACTGTTCTGCTTATATTACTCTTCTAAGCCTCAAGGTTAAAATTCTCTCATTCTTTTGAAAAGTGGCTCTGCATTTCATTGTAAATGCCGAGCAATGTTTTCTGACCTTGACTTATTCGAGTTAACGCTTTCTAAAATTTATTACATTCTCTCAGCCTTCCACATATTTCCATTTAATAAAGTCTCTCACCATTCTCTCTCTTGTTCCTTCTCTCCTAGATCTCCCAACCACAGCTTCTCCTCTGACTGTTCCAGGTACTCTTCAGCCCATCGCCCAGGGTCTGGGACAAACACAGAAAGAGATGGAGAGTGAAGATTGGTTTTAATGTAATGACTGATCAGTGTATATTAATTATTATTGAAACTACTAAGGCTAATTCATTTGTTTTTGCTATACACCTTTGGGTTTTTAATCAAAAGACGTAGATGAATATGAGATAATATATCAGAATTTCTGTTTTAATTGTAAAAAAATTGCACCTTCAAATGTAGAACATTGCACCTTTGGAGTCAGATCAACAATTTTTTGCAAAAACACTGGAACAGATAGTCCTTGCTTCCAATAGCTGTATCAAGCCATCAACTGATTGACCTGGCCAATCAAAAAATCTTAAACTTTTTTCTCTGATGAAGTTCTTTGTTGTGTTGGCAGTGTGTTAAGGACCATTGTCTTGCTGCGTGATAAAGTTACTCTCATTTCCATGGAATGAATTCACAGACAAATATGTTCTGTAGACGTCTGCTGCTGAATCATGAGTTGCATCATCTGTCCATCAGTCCAATCACAAGCCATGACACTACCTCACCATGCTTTTCCATTAAGCTCATATGTTTTGGATCGTGAGCCTTTTTTTTTCTTCCATGACTTTGGTAGAGGTTAATCTCGGTTCCAGAAATGTTGTGCCACATCTCTGTAATTCTTTTGGCAAATTCCAATCTGACCTTTTGATTCTTGATGCACCAAAATCGTATGTTTTCAAGATAAACCTTTGTAAGTGTAATCTCTTAGTAAAACACTCGTTTTATAGAAAGAAAAAACAAACCCAAAAACCTCACCACAATGTCAGAAGCACAGAATTGTCTAGAACGTCTAGGTAGGCTGTAGCTTAATAAAAGGCCCAAACCTGTTCCAGCATGGCAATACCCCTATGCACAAAGTGAGGTTTATAAAGACATAGTGTGCCGAGATTCGAGAGAAGAAAAAAACTTGAGTAGCCTGCACATGGAATGCTGACTGCACATCAGGCCTCCTCACCTGACCTAATCATTTCCTGACATTACTAATGCTCTTGTGGCTGAATGGACAAATCCCTATAGAAAACCTTCCCAGAAATGTGGACGCCGTTACAGCAGCAAAGGTGGGACTACATCAGGAATGTGATGTTCAACAAGCACATACGGAGCTGTGGACGTGACTGTCAGGTGTCTGGAAACATCTAGCAATAAAGTGCAACACTGAATAGGAGTGTGACCACATTCATTGCCTCAAATCAGTTATGCTAACCCTGTAAAATGTAGTATGGTTATTAAATTTATTAATAATTAATTTCCACACATTTAATCTTCATCTGACCCTATATCAATCACTGTAATGCATATAAATATGCTTTTTCATTCTATAAATGTAGGACAGGAGCCAAAGACAAGCTGTAAGATGACTAACCTGCCACTTCGTTAATGAATTCTCTGGTCCAGTCAGCGTCTGCTGCATCAAAGCCTGCCTGGGCTGGAGAGACTGCAGAGTCAGCGCCAGACAGGAACTCTGCTGCCCAGTCACCCGATAGTGCCAATGCGGCTACGTCTGGAGCTGCAGGCAGAAAGTTTTAACATCTTACACCTTACATCATGTTCGAGTAGTACTATAATGGCAATTGATCTGAAGAGAATGCTGAGCTGTGGCTTTTAATAGAGAACAAAATGATGATGTCTTTATGTTTTTAACTTTACTATAAATAGTGTTAGTTAACAATGTGACCCTATGTCAGAAATATGATATCTTGCCTCCAGGATGTGCTTGCTGTCAAACAGAGGCACACAGAGGCAACATGGCAGCTACAATTAAACCTGAGACTGAAATGAAAGGATGGTGATTTGTGCAGGCTTCACTACTGACTCTGCTGAGTTGTGAGTTAAAATACTGTTCAGCATCACGTGTGTGTGTGTGTGTGTGTGTAAGAGTGTTACCTCTTTGTGGGGCCTGTCTGTAGCTCTGTTGGTCAATTTGCTGCATTTCTTCCAAAAGCTGACCCATGTCAAAACTGTGGGGAGGGCGTGGGGGTGCCTGTAGAAACTCATTGACCAGCTGGAATTAAACAAGTTACAGGAAATGATACAGGGACACATCAGACACCATATTCACACACAATACGCATGAAACTCTGATGACTCTGGGCTCCTGCAATTGCAGGATGCTTCACCCAAAATGTGTAAAGGAGCGGTACCACAGGTTCTTCCTCCCTGCTCCTGTGAGACAACTGCTCCCAGTAGATCCGACTACTAACTGGACAATAAATCCTTTGGAATCCCCCATCTCATATGGTAATAGTGCAATAAGGTAGGGATATTTAAAATCCTATAAGAATTGTTTGTTGATATTTTTATATTTATATCCTGATCTGTTTCTTTAGCTGCTCTGCCTATGCTCCTGTGACAATGCAAATTTCCCTGTTGTGGGACAAAAAAAGGATTATCTTATCTAAATATCTTATTGTGTCTCAATCAGCAAAAAATCCTTCCAGTGATCTCTTTATTTTAAAAAAAAACCTACAATGCACTGTAAAAACAAAGAAGCATCAGTGCTCACTAGGTTTCCTTTCTGGAAGTGACAACATATTTACTGAAGCCTCTCAGCTCAAAAAAATGAAGATGACAGAATGTCAGCCAACTTCTACAAATGTAAGGTAAGTAGCTTGGTATCACTGTTGTAGCTCTAACGTGATTACTTACATTAGCGAGTTTTTTACTTTATTTGATATTTAATGTACGGTTCTATTATATCCAAACTTTTAAGTGTTTAATGGTTCTAAAAAATGAAAAAAAAGCCCCTAGCTAGCCTACAATTCTGCTTGAAGCACCATGACAGAAATGTGTGAAAGAAAGCTAACCAACATCATTCGCCTGAGGCAAGCGCACATACTGCGGTTCACTGGCACCTGAAACAGCCTCAGAGATGACTGGAAGTGAGAAACGTTATACATAAACAACTACAGGGGTTGGACAATGAAACTGAAACACTGGCCAATTTAGTGTTGGAGGTTTCATGGCTAAATTTGACCAGCCTGGTGGCCAATCTTCATTGATTGCACATTCCACCAGTAAGAGCAGAGTGTGAAGGTTTAATTAGCAGAGTAATAGCAAAGTTTTGCTTAAAATATTGCAATGCACACAACATTATGGGTGACATATCAGGGGACAAATTGTTGGTGCACGTCTCGCTGGCGCATCTGTGACTAAGACAGCAAGTCTTTGTGATGTATCAAGAGCCACGGTATCCAGGGTAATGTCAGCATACCACCAAGAAGGACGAACCACATCCAACAGGAGTAACTGTGGACGCAAGAGGAAGCTGTCTGAAAGGGATGTCCGGGTGCTAACCCGGATTGTATCCAAAAAACATAAAACCACAGCTGCCCAACTCACTGCAGAATTAAATGTGCACCTCAACTCTCCTGTTTCCACCAAAACTGTCCGTCAGGAGCTCCACAGGGTCAATGTACATGGCCGGGCTGCTATAGCCAAACCTCTGGTCACTCGTGCCAATGCCAAACGTCGGTTTCAATGGTGCCAGCAGTGAAAATCTTGGGCTGTAGAAAATGTGAAACATGTATTGTTCTCTGATGAGTACACCTTCACTGTCTTTCCCACATCCGGGAGAGTTACGGTGTGGAGAAGCCCCAAAGAAGCGTACCACCCAGACTGTTGCATGCCCAGAGTGAAGCATGGAGGTGGATCAGTGATGGTTTGGGCTGCAATATCATGACATTCCCTAGGCCCAATACTTGTGCTAGATGGGCGCGTCACTGCCAAGGACTACCGAACCATTCTGGAGGACCATGTGCACCCAATGGTTCAAACATTGTATCCTGAAGGCGGTGCCGTGTATCAGGATGATAATGCACCAATACACACAGCAAGACTGGTGACAGAGTGGTTTGATGAACATGAAAGTGAAGTTGAACATCTCCCATGGCCTGCACAGTCACCAGATCTAAATATTATTGAGCCACTTTGGGGTGTTTTGGAGGAGCGAGTCAGGAAACGTTTTCCTCCACCAGCATCACGTAGTGACCTGGCCACTATTCTGCAAGAAGAATGGCTCAAAATCCCTCTGGCCACTGTGCAGGACTTGCATCTGTCATTCCCAAGACGAATTGATGCTGTATTGGCCGCAAAAGGAGGCCCTACACCATACTAGTAAATTATTGTGGTCTAAAACCAGGCGTTTCAGTTTCATCGTCCAACCCCTGTACATTAAATTCAAGTCTGTTTGCGTCTCTGAAGTGTGTAGAGATTAATGCCGGTGCTGACGTTTTACAACAACTACATACGTAGTTACTGGAACTTGCACAAACTCCGGTACACAATATATATATTGATTCACCACCTAGAGAGCTATGGAGCTGACTGAGATGTACCCTAAGAGTTCCTATCTAGTAGCAAAGAGGACAGGTCTAGTCTAACTAATTATTATGGATACCAGAGGGTTTTAGGAATGAATATTGGAAGTGATGTGGTAGCTATTTGAAGGAATTTCACAAAACAGAATAAGATAACACAAAAACATATCAGAATTTTACATAAATGCACAAAAACAAAATCTCACATAGCAAATATGTGTTTGGCTTCTCAGCACATGAACGTCAAACACTGTTTATTAATGAGGTGATTTATTATTATTATTATCCAGTAATGTTTTAATGTCAATATAATGTATAGATACCTCTTCCTCTGTGGCTATTTCAATCGGCGTAGGGGGGATCTAAGTGGAAAGATAGTCACAGTGAGACAAACAGAGACATATGATGGAGTGTTCAGTACACTGATTCCAACTAGTGACCACATACGATATAGTGACAAAAGTTTTGGGACACCCCTCAATCAAAGGAATGGTAGTTAAAATTAATAGTTTAAATGTTAGCTAATACTTAATAATAATAATAATATTTAATACTTAAATATTATTATACTATATTAAATAGTAGTTAATGGTAGTTATAGTAGTATTAATTATAAAAGGAATTATATAAGGAATATAATGAAATAATGAGGAGATTCATTTAGACAGTGTTAATTATATAAGGAATAATGGAGGAAGAAAAGCTGAAATGAGACGCTTGTTTACGCTGACAGGGTGTGGAACTAAGCAATAACGCTCTCTTCTGTTACACGACGTGTTAGTACGTCCCAGTTCTTGCATACACTTTTGCTACACACTTACATTTTCCTTCACAAAATGCACACATGCTTTTAATGCATAGCAAAAATTGGGATGCAGCAGAACTACTTACAGTGGGTGTTGACCTATGTCTCCAAGCCCCGCCTTCTTGGGTCATATGACTGGTCAATTTCATGAGGGGATTGGCTCCCCCACATTCCGCCTCTACCAGCTCCCGCATCGCCATGGCAACACAGGGTCAGGACGGCTCTGACAGCTCCTTGAATTTTCTAGGAAGAAAATTTCTAGTCTTAATGGCAAAATACACACACACTAAAAACATGTGAGTCTTATAAGAAAATATCTCTCCAGCAGAATACCTCACAGCTTCATACTGTATGTCCTTTATATAATATCTGATTACAAGAGCTTACATCATTGTCTTCGTAACAATCAGTCACTTCATCTGCTGGATCTAAATTTCCACTGGCATTAATACCTGCTGCATAATCCGATAATAAGGAATCAGAAACCTATTAAGAGGTGGACACTCAACAGGAGAAGTCCAGAAGACTGCTGCAAAAGCTGGTGAAAAATGTGTTTTCATGTCTTTGTATAATAATAATAATAAATAATAATAATTTATAAATAATTAATAATGATAATAATAATGATAATATGCCTCATGCTTATGAAATGAACCACGATATGAGGACTCCTTCAAGAAGTGTAACAAAGGAACTCATGGCAAAATCTGATCATGGCTATACTGTATCTCACACTATTTAATGAGCATGAAAGTCATCGCTTTCACCTCAAACCCGGTCACTTCTGTCAAAGTAGCCACACACGAGAATGGTTTTCATCCCAGAGGCCACCGGTTCAACTCATTAACCGTAAAGAACATTTTTTTAGTATGCAATGCATTATCACTGTGATCAGCAGCACACATGATGCAACTTCTGTTCTCTACTGTGCAATGCAATTACCTATATACAGTCCCTAAGCAACTCCCCTGCAACGCATACTGAAACGGAATTAATCTTATACATATTTATTATATTTCTCATCACTTGCAAGAGATAGCTCCACTATATTGCCGAAAGTTTTGGGACACCCCTCCAAATCATTGAATTCAGGTGTTGTTTTCCAGGGGTTGGGCTTGACCCTTTAGTTTCAGTAAAAAGGAACTCTTAATGCTTCAGCATACCAAGACTTTTTGCACAATTTCATGCCCCCAACTTTGTGGGAACAGTTTGGAGATTTCCTGTTCCAACATGACTGCACACCAGTGCACAAAGCAAGGTCCATAAAGACGTAGATGAGCGGGTTTGGTGTGGAGGAACTTGACTGTCCTGCACAGAACCTGATAGAACACCTTTGGGATGAATTAGAGTGGAGACTGCGAGCCAGACCTTCTCGTCCAACATCAGTGCCTGACCTCACAAATGCGCTTCTAGAGGATTGGTCAAAAATTCACATTAAACACAATCCTAAACCTTGTGGAAAGCCTTCCCGGAAGAGTTGAAGCTGTTCTAGTTGCAGCCCCGTATTATATTCATGTGCATGTAAAAGCAGATGTCCCAAAACTTTTGTATCAGAAGAAGTTACTTCTCCATGGCTACTAATGTATTGTTAGGTGTGGAAATAACGATTGTATGATTATATGTGCTGAATGAACTCACTTCCTTTGTGTGTTCAGGTACACTAGACCACCTGCTTCAGATATTTATGCAATCAGCAACTGATATGCTTGTCCTGTCAAATAAAGCCCAATAACAGTGAATAAACTGCATAGTTGTTTACACTTTAACATAATGTAAGCATCGTGGATGTCACCTGTGATCTGACAGCCTTTGTTAAGATGCAGTGTATTTTCATGTACGACTTCTTACATCAGCTAGTTACACACATCAGTACTGTACCTGTACAGATTTACAGACAGATCTACTAAAAACTAGTGGGCTCAGGTATGTCACTGGCTCAATGTCCATTGCTAGCTAATAATCAATAGGTGCTTTAAAGAGTCAAGAGTTAGCAATGTTTAGTAGCTTAACTAGCTAACCGGTTTAGCAAAACACACTAGTCTTCCTTGTTGGTTGACACAATAGGAACAGTTATACAGGCATGAACTAAAACACTAACATATATAAATGTAGCTATTCGGCTAGTTTATTGAGCTAGCTCATAAGACTCACCGCTGCGCAATAGTCCAGGCGATGTGGCTGTTAACTCAGCTCCTCTGCTGCTTAATATGAGTAATACACAGCTTTCACTAACTGCTAGTCTACGCAACGAAATATCTGCCACGGATAAAAGAAAGAATATGACCGTAAACTGCAGCGCGTCCTTTTCTGAGTCATGAAATGTGGCTAAATCTGTATGTTTACCTTCCCCTTTGACCCAAGGAAAGAGGTGAAGCTGCTACATGAAGCAAACGCTTCACAAATGCTATTCACGAACACACGGAGCGCCAGCGGCCGGAGCGCAGCGAGTGTAGATAGTGCGTAGGTTACGCCGAGACTACGCAAACTTCTTAAAATGACAGCACGTACTGTCTTTGTAGTATGTGTTTATTAAAGATTAAAATAAAAAATATTTTAGCCCACGGTTAATATGACTCTAACAGAAATACGTTGTATGTTAAATATTACAGCGTTGAAAATGACATTTCTGTGCTTGCTTTTTTAAAAGTCATTGTTGTTTTTTTTTGTGCAACTTGAAGTCACGCTGCGCAAAGAAGCAAAGTCCACTGAGGTCCTGACCACTGACAGAGAAAATCCATCTATAATTCATTTAAACATATAGTCACGATTTTTATGATGTCCAATAATGCTTAAGGGTATATAGTCCAATTGCTGTGACAATGAATCTCGGTTTTCTTTCTGCACACTGTATACACTCACCGTCCACTTTATTAGGAACACCTGTGAACCTACACATCCATGCAGTTTTCAGTTCTCTCTTAACTAATGCATCAAATCACCCAAATAATGACCAAAAGTTCATACTAAACATCATTAAAAAAAAAAAGGGAAAAAATGTTGCCATGGTTGTTGGTACTTTTAGTATTTCATAAATGGCTGATGATCCGACATAATCCATGTTCATGTCCAGCAGTCTCTAAAGACACAGAATGTTGAGAAGAAGAAGAAGAAGAAGAAGAAGAAGAAGAAGAGGAAGAAAAACAACAACAGGAGGCTACGGTAACTCAAATAATCATTCAGAATGCACCACCACCACATCAAATTTTGAGGCAGATTACAACAGTGTACTGTCAGTACAAGAGCAGATAACTGAGGCTGCAGTGAGTACAGGCTCAACAAAACTGGACAGTTGAAGACTGGAAACATGAAGCCTGAGCTTAGGAATCTCGATTTCTGCTGAGACACACAGATGGTACATCAGAATTTGCCATCAACAGCATGAATCTACAGAACCAACCTGCCTTGTGCCAACAGGAGGTGGTGTGATGGTGTGGGGAATGTTTTCATGGCACCGTTAATACCAACTGATCATTGTTTGAATACCAAACCAAACTATATTGTTATTGTATTGTAGTCAGTATTGTTACTGATCATGTGCATCCCTTCCTGGTCACCACAATTTACCATTTTATAAAGGCATAATAAGCATCATCTTAAACTGGTTGCATGAGCGTGACACTGGATTTTAGTTACCCAACCTGGCTTTCACATTCACCAAACCTGAATTCAGTAGATCTCCTTTAGGATGTGGTAGAACAGGGCATTCACAGCATGCACGTACAGCTCACAAATCTGCTGTGATGCCAACATGTGATGTCCTAACCAGTATTAGTATGCTGTTCCTAATAAAGTGACTGGTGAATGCATTGTCTAGAATCTTAATTCATCACCAACACCTCTCTGACGTCATCTGAGTGTTTTTATTATGAACTTTTCAACATAATGTACTCTTCAGTTCAGATTTGCAATAACAATCAGTCGATAATCCATGTGACTGCATCAATATTAAATACAGTTGAATGTTTCAAGAGTGACCATAATAACATCATATAATAATGCAATTCGATCCATTCTTCAGATCACATTGAAAAACAACAGGCTTTTATTAAGAGACAGGATTTGCACTGTACACTGACACAGACAGAAGAGTAAACACACAGGAGATAATGTGAGCAGAGGGAGATCGGGAGAGAGGAGAGTTGGGTAAAGAGAGAAATTGTTGCGTTTTCAGAAAACAAAAAAAAGCAGCGGCAAAATTAAAGACTGTGATACACATGAAGGAGACAGTGGAAAAGTCTGATGAGGAGTGTGAAGGAGTTAACGAATTTAACTGTAATATGCCTCCTTTTTCATGGGATTCAAATGTTAACAAATTTTAATTTACACAGACACAAAGAAACAAGCCAATCATGACCATTATTATTACTAATACTATCATCATCATCATCATCATCATCATCATCATCACTATATACGGTCAGCATTTGGAATAGAGATAAATAGAAATAGAAAATAACAGCTAGCCCATCTCAAAGTGCAAAGACTACATATGGATCAGAACAATGGAACTAACAAAAAAAATAATGATAATAATAATAATAATAATAATAATAGTAGTCATTTGTAGTTCTATACATTTAAATACAATCAAAACTGCCCAGGATGAGCTGTCAATCGGTTGGGGGTAGTGCTGCAACACAGATTTACAACGAGTGTGTTATTAGAGAATTTGTTCCTTGTGATTGCTGACACAAAAGGACTGGTTACCTGCATATAGCTTATATTAATATCCACACACTCGTTCTCTAAAACAGTGTATTTGTACAGGAATGTTTTGAGAATAGAAAGCAAAGACAAACCGTGAATTAAACTGTACATCGTGTGAATGACGAGCCACATTATGGCTGTGGTACTGTAAAAATATGAACTTGTAACCTTAACTTCACTGTACTGACTGTAAGTGACTTATTTCTATCGTAATGAAAATCACATAGCTTACATTCGTCTGCAATAATACCCGGTGCTTGATACAGTGCAATGATCACATTCACTGAAGGTTATTACATCGTTGTGCCATACATACATACTTTATAGAGTCTTGAGTGAAATGTGGACTTAGCACTGGACATTGGAGTGAGATGCTATGCATTGTGCATTGTGTGTGTGTGTGAGAGCATACATTCCAGAGACAATGCATTCACAAAGGCTGATACAAATACATTTATGCTGTGTGAATATATGCAAATGTGTGGTTCTTATGTTTCATGTAAGTGGGCTTCATCATGGTTAAGATTTCATGAGTGTGGCTGTTTATATGCTTGACTCAGTAGCGACGGGGGACGGAATCTCTTCCCTCTTTCTTAATGATGATTCGCTGGTCGTCGGCTGAGTCGTCGGGAGACTCGACCACTTCCTCTTCGTCATCGCCTTCCCCCTCCGTATCTGCTGCAATGCCCATGCGGTTCTCGTAGGACTGACGGGGTTCGAGAAAGAAAAAGACATGCATTGATTATACAGCAGACCAGTTTAACTACTCAGTCAATTCAAAGCGCACTCCTTGTTCCACTCACCTCCATGGGGTTGACGATAATAGTAAGGGCTGAATCATCCCATTGGTTGCTGCTCTCTTTGCCAGCTCCTCTGGCTCCCTCTCCGCGGTGATGGATGGAGCGGATGCGGAACACGCCAAGGATTACCATGACGACCAAGAAGCCCACGCACACCATGATGATGACAGTGGCAGCCCCGGGAACCACTGCAGGAGAGAAGAATTTGGAAGTTTCAGTGAATGTGCAGTGTGGGCACTGTTGCGCATTGCAGTGCGTGTTAAGTAGGTGATTTTGATGAGTCACTGTGTACCAGAGTTGCGGTGTGGGTTTGGCAGTGTATGTCCGCTGAGCTCCCCTGTGTGATGAGACGGATGGAGAAACTGCTGCTGAGAGGCCAGGAGGTGTGACGGGTGATACAGACTGTCCAAAGAGTGCAGGAAGTTTACCTAGGATGAAAACAGGAAGAAGGATGGAAGGCCTATAAAATGCCATTTGATCTTTCATCAGTATACACTGAGATTTTTAGTGGGGGTGTTAACAACAGCTTGGTACCTCCAGTGTGACCTCGTTACTCGTGTACCGTCCGTTCATTTCTGAACAGGACAGCCTGAATCTCCTCTCGAAACGGGCAGAGCCTTTTGCTAAACGATAACGAATAGAACGCAGGATGTCCTCGTACACCGAAATGGACTCCGCCCCTAGAAATGAAATGGAAGATTTAAAAGGAAAAGTTTGTAAATTGAATGTTTTTTAGCCACCTATAGTAATTACATAATTACAATAAAACTTTAAAAATCTGATTTAATAGAGCTTGAAACTTTCTTTAATTCACAAGCATTGTATCAGCAGATTGTCTTGACATGCTGAAGCACAACCAACCCTGCACTGTGTGACCTACATGGCATTTGATTAATTGAGTAATTCCATTTCATGCAGCTTCAGCTTCAGAATCGTTAGCAAATATAAAAAATAAAAATACAATTTTATATAAAGCAATCACCAGTGATGGCGATGTAGGCCGTTGTGTTGATGATGTCTAGTCCTTTCTCTTTTAGTGCATCCAAGTCAACCAGAAGCTCCTCCTTCTCTGGGTTTAGCTCCTCCCCCAACGGTTGGACCTCACAGCCATCCAGAGTGTGGGCCACGGCATCTGACATGAGAGCTGATTGAGACACAGAGTGTGCACAATTACTCTAGGTAAAATACTCCAAAACCACAAGACATAAAGTACTGTATGCCAAATATTGATTGAAATATCCACAATAGCCACAGGGAAAAGAGGATAAAGTGTATACAGTTGTCTATCCCTCTTGCCATGATCCTCCTACAATAAGCACGTAGGCTTTGTGATGCCAGAGAACAGTGACTCATGGATGGGTTTTGTCACCTGAGGTGTTTATAGTAATGGTTAAGTGAAAGCATGTGGGTTTTTGTGGGAAATTTTGCTAATGCTGAGCTCTCACCCCCTCCCTCCATATCCTGGGCGGCAGTGTTCACAGCGTGAGAGAGGGAACAGATAATGCGGAGTTCAGGAAACAGAGGCACTCCATGCACAGCCTCAAACTCAGGAGCTGGGCGAGCCAAGTGAGGTCCTACGCCTAAGAGAGAGATCTGAGGAGCGTCAGGCTGAAGCACTACCAGATAACCTTCCAGCTGCCGCAGAGAGAGACAGCCTTCCTCACTGAAGCACCTGTGCAAAGAAGGTGAGAGAGGGTAGGCTTGTCATGTCCAGCATGCAGAGACAGATGCAAAGGCAGTTAGTGGTTTTTTTTTTTTTTTGTTTTTTTTTTAAGACAGGTAGGCAGATGAACCCAAAGGGTGATTAGAAATCATGAAGAGAAAACAGGCAGAGGTCAGATGATCAACAAAACAATGAGTAGGCAATTTCAGAGCGTGAACTAAAAAACAAAACAATATCAACAACAAGGAATTCAGAACACAGAAAAGGCTTAACATCATTGCGCACAGGATAAAGATACCTGGGGGGTTAAATGTACAAATTTTTTATTAAAAAACACATTAAAAACAGGTCTGAGTGAGACAACCAATGACAATAGAGGGGAGGAGACAGGACATGAACCTGAATAAAAGCCCCATCTAAAAACTTCGAAAGGGGGTAACAAACTTCAAATTTATAATATATAATAAAATACACAATATATCCATTTCCATTTTGATTAAAACATCCATCATTGGAATAACAGAAACTTAATACTTAATAATTTTTCCTCTAATGTATCTATGTGATTCATTCAGGCCGCATAGAACAAAATAAAAGCTGTTCATTAGATTACAACAAAATTAAGCACGACTTCCACTAGTGTGACTCACAAGGTGGCATGTCTAAAGCACTGGGCTTTCCTTATGCTGTGTTCACACCTGGTATTACCATGCGTCCTGTGGGACTGGATCGTAAGTAGACAGAGCTAAATACAGGTGTGAATGGGATCAAATGTGTGTTTAACCATCTGATCACTCAAACCATATTCAGAGGTGGTCTGGGAAACATACGGCCACATCATATTTGTAGTATGAGTGCAAAAGGGCCGTGATTCGTCCAAGACTGCAACAAAGGGCCAGTTGTTTCATTGTTCTAGACAGAAATGACATAATAGGGCTATTTATACTCTAAATAGTCCTGGGTTATCATGGTTCATGTTTCACACTGCTCATACATTAACAATTAATCCTGGCTATTTATAATCTGACGTTTCACACTGTACATCCCCAAACCCTGAGTTAACATTCTAATTTGCATATTTGTAGTGTCTTCCTCCATGATTGGACGACTTGCTCACACTTTCACATCAGTGAGAATAAAAGTTGTCACTTTTTCAGTCAGTTCCTTAAATACTCGGTTATTTCTGACTGTGCCATCCTGTTCGCTCTGAACAGACAATTCTAACCATAACTGTGACTTGTCTCCTCTTCGCTCTAATTGACACGTTTTCCATCACCATTCGACATTATTTTCCCCCTCAAATGCTGCGACTTTTTTTACAACAACTTTTATATCTGCAGAAAGGATGTGATATGAGGCACACACTATTCAATTTCTGATCTGATGTCTGTTGTTAAGCATCTAGTTGTTAAATTTCAACACCTCATTGTTTCACACTGTGCACATTTGGCACTGTATTACAGACAGAGCAGGGATGCATGACCCTGGGAACATAGTGTTTAACCCGCTTTTAAATTACAAACGTGAAACGCTCTAGCCAGGATTAAAAGCAGGGAAGTTCAGTATGATGATAACCCGGGGTTAGGCACAGTGTAAAAAGCCCTTAGCTGTCTGGAAATCTAATGGAAATCAGGCTAATGGATAAAGGTGATGCTATAACAGCAGAGAAGGAAAGCATCTGCTTTTCACAGCTGCTCATCTCTCATTCATTTGTAAGTTTCCTTAGGAGACCACGCAATAAAAAACTTCTAAAAACAGTCGATATGAGGTACAGTAGATATGATTAATAGGACTTAACTGTATGTGGGACATACAGAAAATTGAGGTAATAAATGTGTACCATCCTTCAATGTACAGTAATGATGTATGAAATTTGATCAAGAGTGGTGACTGAAGGTGTGTTCATAAGGCCAGGTGTAAACGTCTTGGCTGTCTGTTTGTGATCGGATCAGTCGAGACGCATGTTAATGCCAGGTGTGATCGTGGCTAAGGCTGGCAGTTGTCAGAGCCACTAAATCCTGTATTCTCTACTCCTGAATGTCCTAATGGTTGTTTTCTTCAGGCGGGAATAAATCTAACTCGAATCTGTCCTTGTTGATTCGTTAAATGGATCCGCCGTATCAGTTTTCCTGCGTCTTTTCTGATGCGGGGCGAGTTCATTGATTCACATCTCTCCGCAGAGAGAACATCTATTCGATTCTATCTTCCTTTTCAGCTTCTAAAGCAGGACAATAACTGAACTCAATTTAGTGGGAAGTCTAATTTAATGGAAAATTCAAATCACTTGTAAAAATGGAATGTAATAAATAAATCTGACCAGTTTTTCAGTGGAATTCACTACAAATGCTAAAATGAATACTAAAACATGAACTGCATTTGTATTTCCAGCAAAAGATTCCAAGCGGATTTAAAGTTTATTTTCAATCTAAACCCCCCAAAAATTGACACAAGGGTGAAAGTTCAGGAATTAAAGCTCTCTGGCTTTAAAACATAGTCAATATACACTGATCATTATAACATTATGACCACCTGCCTAATATTGTTGGCCCACTCTATTCCCTTCAAAACAGCCCTGACCCGTCATGCACTGTGTATTCTGACACATTTCTATTAGAACCAGCATTAACTTCTTCAGCAATCTGAACAACAGTAGCTAGTCTTCGCTCCCCTTGTGCATCAATGAGCCTTGGCCAACCATGATCCTGTCACCGGTTCACCACTGTTCCTTCCTTGGACCACTTTTGATAGATACTGACCACTGCAGATGGGGAACACCCCACAAGAGCTGCAGTTTTGGAGATGCTCTGATCCAGTCGTCTAGCCATCACAATTTGGCCCTTGTCAAACTCGCTCAAATCCTTACGCTTGTCCATTTTTCCTGCTTCTAACACATCAACTTTGAGGACAAAATCTTCACCTGCTGCCTAATATATCCCACCCACTAACAGGTGCCATGATGAGGAGATAATCAGTGTTATTCACTTCACCTCTCACTGCTCATAATGTTATGTCTGATGGGTGTGTGTTAGAGTTAGATATCACAGATTCTCACACACTTGAATGTGTGCAGGTGTATTTACCTGAGGGATGTGCTGAGTTTGAGAGGGCGCACTCCAGGTGTGGCAAACCTCAGAGAGTTTCTGTACGTCACCTGCTGAACCGCTCGATTGAAGCTCTCGATGTCATCTCCCTCCAGCACCAGCACTGACTGACTGGGGTTCACGTGAACCTGAGGAAACATAAGCATAGTTTAAAGAGTAGCAACACATCCGCAACAGCCACTTCGATTTTTTTGGGGCATTTTTACACCTAGTTCATTTGAGCACTCAAAGCTGTCTCGGGTCAAAATAACATGTATGTGAACATGCCAATGATCTTGGTATCCCCCTATAAGAACCCACACATGAAACGTACTGTTGCTGGCACCTCATTATGTGGACTGAGTGCGGTTCGTTTGTGGGTCCTTATGTGGATTCATTGATTTGGGTCTTGAATTTGACTTGAACACGAAGGCACACCAGTCCAATTTGTGTTTCATTATGGCAGAAGTACTTAAAGGTTTGACATACAGGGCTTCTTGTATCTTTTGTCACTGGTAAAAACAAACCTTTTTACAAAGGCTGCTTACAGGGTTATGTGGTCTCAGAGGGAGACCACTGTACTTATTAATATTTGGAGAGAGACTGCATTAACTATCCTTAACGTGCACAAATAAGTTTGCAAAAAAATAAAGGATACAATGGCACTGCAAGGTCACCTTAAAATAAAAAATGTTATTTCATGCCAAGAACAGCTGGGATAAAATGTGATGAATATCAACAAATAGCTGAGGTGTAATTTTTCAAGGAATCCTTGTCTGAGGCCACATCAATGCTAAAGAGGACTAAAAAAAATAAACTGGTCCATTTATAAGTAGACAACAAAAGTACTGACCACTTACAGCTAGTGCCTTTTAATCAAACAGAGTTTGGTCCACTAAAAGTGAAACCACCCTTCTCTTTTGGTTTAAATTATACAGAGAACCAATTAATATATTATATTAACATATGTTAACACCGCATATATGGTGTTCGAATAATTTGGACTTAAGAGTACACTAGATATAAAAAAAGAACAGAGAAAAGGCAAAATGGTCATAGTGTTCGGTCATAATACCTTCATGCCAGAGCCAAGGCTCTCGAGATCTCCAAAATCCAGACCCTCCCTGCAGGCGTACAGACACTCCACCACACTGTGAGGCTCCACACTTCCTGGACGCACCGTTACACCTGACAACAAGCCACGGTAACCACCCACAAACCTCCCTGATGGTTTGTGGAGAAAAAAAACAAAACAGAAAGAAACAGAAAAAATACAAGATGTTTATTCTGTGTACTCATCAGTACAAAATATGAGGTGCTTAAAAAGTCAGTGCTTAATATATGAAACTTAGTCACAGATTGATTCATCACTGCTAATAAAAAATACTGAAAGTCCTAGAAATGACCAGTGAGTTCTTTAATATTTAAACATCACTGATCCAATCTGAACCAATGGCATGCACCATGACCATCCAAAAGGTATGATATAACTGCTATTAACTACAAAACCGATCTGTATTTGTACCGTATCTGTTCAACACTCACTGCCAGAAAGAGTGATAGAATATTTTTCAAGAAAACACAATCGTTTTGAAAGAGAAAAAGTGCCTTGACCTGCATTTAAAATATTCATTTTGGTAAAAGTGAACTGTTTTTGGCTTTTAACAAAAGCTTAACATCTGTGAAACTGTTAGAAAAGCAGTGATGGTCAGATGGTCCATCATGAGCTCTGCTGATGAGGAAAAGGAAACTTACAGCACCATCAGTCTCTTTCTCTCTCCCTCTCTCACACACACACACACACACCCCTCTCTACTCAAGAGCTCAGAACTCACTTGTGTTCTTTCCTTCTGGGATGCTATTGTTAAGAATGTCTTTCTGCTTGTTCTCTGGCTCTGGAGAAAGTGAGAGATGGAGGAAGAAGGACAACAGGGAAAAAAAAACACTAAATTATTGAGTAATGAATATATGAAGTATATAACTAAATCCAGTCTATGAGCCACAGCAGAAAAGTGCAGCATCAGTGCCGATGGAAGCTGATTAACACAAACTGCAGCACAGGAAAGGAGGAACAGCAGGAGACTAAAAGCCTGGCTGGGCATCTGTTAGGCAAACATTCACTCTCTCTCTCTCTCTCCTTCTCTCTATGTTTTACACACATACACACACATATATCCATACCCACACCCACCTGTTTTTCTGAATAAGAAATTAATCGAATGGTTTTAATCAGACAGAAATGTACACACACTGCAATTAAAGAGAAAAACACCAAGCTGTCACCAAGCTGCTGCTGGAATGTTCCTAACTGGCTGTTTATTTCTGTTTAGCACTGACACACACACACACACACGCTTATCCACATCAGCGATGGACAAATCATAGCCATAAACGACTTGACCAAGCTAAACCTGTAGATGTGCTTATGCAACGTAACAAAATCATCTAAAGAAGTTTCTAATGCAGAACATCATGTATGGGTCACCAAGGTGTTCAGCGAAAAGAAAATGTGGTTCTTTCCTCATATTGCAGACAAGAGTTAATATTTGAGTCTGGGTATGTTTGATTTGTTTGACTGTGAAGGGACTGCATCTAATAAGCATTTTATTTGGCTTGATTTTTAGAATCTGTTAGCAGTTGCTCCTGAAAAGCTTGTAATCCAGGCAAATTCATAAAAAACAAACAAACAAAAAAAACTTCTACCCCCTTTGGCTGATGTGTGTATTGTAGTAGGATGTACTGCATGTTGCATGTAGAGCAAGCCAAGCTACAAGATGCAGTACACTGCTGTTCAACACACTTATCCAATGAAAAGCATTTTATTTTTTTTTTGTGAAATTCAAGAGGATTTTTTTTTTTTTTTTTTTTTACTTGTGACTGCTATATAACTGAACTGCTGGGCAAATAGAAAATAATAAAATAATATAAATAATAGCCTGGTCATGTAATCTGCTTGTCCTCGGGGAGCCAGACTAGTGATTTTTCCACTCTTATACTCACACACACACAAACTATTGGTGTCTGTTTAGTGCACATACCCCAACATGCTCCAATCACCAGCTTCTGCTGTGGGGCCGGGTTAGGGATGGCTCCATTGTCATGAATGAGTGCAGGGTCAAAGGTCACACCATCGACATACAGTGTGACAGAGGGGAACTGCACACTCAGAGACAAGTGATGCCATTCACTGTCACACACCTGTGAACAGAGGTAAAGCTCAGCAGACTTTTTATGTACACCACCCCTACAGTCTATAACTGAGCTCATATTACGTAACTAAATTAAAAGTTGATCAAAAATTTGTACATGAATAAAAAAAAAAAATGATTCTTTGGTAATTGAATGATCCCATATTATAACTGTACTAGGTAATATTTTCATGTTGCCCACGCATCTCCCCAGTTTACCTGTTCAAGCTTCCAGAGAAATTTAATTGGTCGTGCAGCCGAGACATCCGGCCAGTAAAAGAGAGACAGGCGGCAGCCATGCACAGACAGGGAGTAGTGTGAATAGGAGTCATCTGTTGATAAGAACACACACACACACACACACTATTCGTATCTGGCTTCACACTTATTTTATGGCATTCTATATTTATTTCTGGACAATTTTCTGTCTAGCAGGAAGGAAGAAGGAACATCGTTTTAGATGATCAGTGTGTGTGTGTATGCATATATATATATATATATATATATATATATATATATATATATATATATATATATATATATATATATATATATATATATATATATATATATATATATGAGTGAGTGAGTGTGTGTGTTTGAGAAAGAGAGAGAGAGCTTAATCCTCGACTCTTTCCTGTGACTCAGCTTAGTAATGGTGGGAGGAGAACAGCGCTTTAGCTGGATAAGCCATTTCGCAAGCCTCATGAATAACAAAGCTAACACAAAATCAGAGAAAATTGTATGGCACGTCTATAGAAAAATAAGCTGAACAAAAATAGGCTGTACAAAGGATGCATAGGATAACTGAATTATTAGTGCCTTTCAAAAGAAAAGGCAACAGTGATTATGTAGAATAAACTTCACAACCTTTCCTTTAACAAAACATCATTAGTCATAGTACATAAAGGCCTCAGGGTTTTAAGGGTTGCAAGAAACAAGCCCATCTTAAATGCAACCCAGAAATATGTTAGTTGTTGAACTCCACCAATCATCACACCTGCAAATGGGATTGTGTCTTGACACCAAACTTAACCTTTATGAAGGGTGTCTCCATACAAGAAAACCCATACACATGCAGTCGAATCACTGAGGCTGATTTGTAGCTTGTAAAAGGTGCTGACTAATTTCCCCCAAGTTCATTTAGACAACCTTTGCCAAAATGTTAAGACAGATCGCTAGATCAGCAATGAATCAATCAACACAGATATGTGAGTGGGAAACAAAATCAGTGGGCATTTAAAAGGAGAGATCATGCAGTCCCCATGAACAAACCTAAAAAAAACTTTCAATATACGCTCACAGAGCACTTTATTAGGAACATGTGTATACCCATTCATTCATGCCATTAGCTAAAATCAGCTAATCCTGTGGCAGCAACACAATGCATAAAATCATGAAGATACAAGCCAGCAGCTTCAGGTGATGTTCACATCAACCATCAGAATGGAAAAAATTATTTTGACCAGACAGGCTTAGCATTTTGAGTATTTCTATAAATACTGATCTCCTGGGATATAGAAAAAACATCTTATGAGCAGCAGTTCTGCAGATGGAAATGCCTTGTTAATGAAAGAGATTGACTGGTTTGAGCAGACAGAAGGGCTACAGTAACTCAGATAACCACTTTATACAATTGTGATGAGCAGAAAAGCATCTCAGATTTCAGAAAAACACCAAACTGGAAGATCACATTGGGTTTCACTTCTGTCAGCCAAGACCAGAAAGCGGAGTGTGGATTTCTGCTGAGACACACAGATGATACGGTCAGAATTCGGCAACAACATGAATCCATGGCCTTGTGTCAAGAGTCCAGGCTGGTGGAGGTGGTATAATGGTGTGGGGAATGTTTTCTTTCCACACTTTGGGCTGTTAATACCAATCAATTATAACTTGAATGCCACAGACTATTTGAGTATTGTTGCAGATCATGTGCATCACTTCATGGCCACAATCTTCTAATAGCTACTTCCAGCATGATAATGCATCATGTTACAAAGTAAAAAGTCTCTCAAACTGGTTTCAGAAACAGGACAATGAGTTCAGTGATCTTCAGTCACCTTCCCAGTCACCAGATCAGAATCCAGTAGATCACCTTCGGGATATGGTAGAGCGGGAGATTCACAGCTCGAAAGATTTTCATGTCAACATGGAGCAGAATCTCAAAGGAATGTTTCCAACATCTTGTGCAATTGATGGAATGAAGAACTGAGGTTGTTTTCAGAGCAAAGGGAGATCATAACCAACATGTTTAAACTAAATATATTATTTAAATTAAATATATTTATTTATCATTTTTAAAATAATATAATTCAATTCTTTCTTTTTTTTCTCTTTCTTGTTTTACACGAGTTTTGTATGATTTTTTTTTTGTTTATTTTCAGGAAGGGTATCAATCATTCTGAAATTGACCATTATGTGAACATACAAATTGAAAATATACTCAGCAGACATCATGAATTAAATTAAGTGATTAACCAAATAACTGACCGTTTTTCACAGTGCTGCACACAATGGTTTCCTCTTCTTTACGCGCTCCTCTTGCCTGATTGGCTGGTGGCTGAGTGTTGGCCCCACCCCTTCGCATCCACAGCTGGAGCGTGAAGTGGTCACCTGGCACGGTCGCGGTAATAGAGTCGGGAACCACGGCCACGTGGGTGGAGCCGTTGAAAGAAAATACCAGAGACGAGTCAGAAGAGGGAAGGGTCGGCAGTGCAGCCGTCCAGTTTGCAGCAGGGGACGGAGGTGGGAGCAGGTCAACCTCACCCCTTACAGCACCTGAGCAGAAACATGTTTTTCAAGTAATTGAGAAACAGGATCAAGAGAAGAAACATTCTTAAAATGAATATGTGCAATCCTCAAATGTCAATCCTAACTGCTAATCTGCTCATGCTAGAAATGGAATGGAAAGCAAAAATGTGTTCTTAAAACAGCAGCTACTGAGATAAGCAGACTCACCACAGAGCCTCCTTACAGAGCGGTCAGAGTAACTATCACGGTCACAGCCTTTCCCAATATGACCAGTCTGAAGCTCCACAGTGGCCTGGATGTTCCACACAGTCTCCTCACAGGTCTCCAGATGCAGGCTGGGGAAGAGCGGGATGCTGCCAGAACCAGGTGTGTACTCAACTCGCTTCGACCAGCCTGAGATACAGAAGGGTTCATATAAAACACAGCAACAACATTTAAAAAAAATGACATCTTAGCAAGTGATAATATCTTAAATCTAGTCAAGTTTAACTAGCATTCCTTATTATACGAATTCAACCAACCAAATACACAACTAAATATACAACTAGTCCACAATCAGTTTTAAATTTTCTTATTGTATTAACAGATAAATTGCTTTTAAAATTGATAAATTTATTTAAATTATCTTTAAAATTACCAAATGAATCTACCAATAGAACAAGAAAATGTGAAGCTTAAAAATAAAAATAATGTAGAAAATGTAAAGCTAAAAGAAAAAAAATTAAATAATCAATAATAATTAATGTATGTCTATAAATAGGCTCAATAAAACCAAACAAGACTTGGTAGCTTGTCATTTTATAATAAGTTTAATAGATCATTTCGACTATATTCATGATATTTTAAATTGTTGAGATGTTATTTTTTGCAGTGAAGAAAGAAAACTTTTGATTCAAGCCATGACTGCTTTCAATTTTAAGACAGATTTAAATCAGAAATACAGCCTTAATATATTCCATAAAATCAAGATCAAGGCCTATCATTATGGAGATTAAAAACAAAACCCTATCATAAATGCTTTAAAGCTAAAAATCAGTTTGTTTGGGTTTTTTTTTGCATTTTTCTTTTTCATAATAAATAAACAGAGCAGTATTTTACTCATTTTTCCTTTTTAATAATCCTTTTCTAAGGCACACAGTCAGAGTTCCAACCAAATATTTTTCGTGCAAATATTGAATTAAGGCAAAAAAGCTTTGATGGCAGGGGTAATAAAAAATTTGCATTGCAAAAAACTCATTTGTTTGTTAGACCAGAGTCCAGTACAGTGAACAGTTGTGCTATTCAACATTCACATACACAGCAGTGACAGAACAGAAGAGATGCTTGGTGAAAAATGAAGCTTCGTACCAATCCAGCCGGGCTTGCAGGAAGGTTTGACTGTTACTACGACCTGGGCATCAGCCTGAGCTCGATTCTTCCCACAATCAAATGCAGTCACCCAGAAGCTGTGAACGCGCTGCTTCTTGGAGTCTAAAGGTTCAGTGTTCTTAATGTTTCCTGAGAGAGACAAAGACAGTGAGAGTGAGAGTGAGTGAGTGAGTGAGAGAGAGAGAGAGAGGGCTATTCACCCGCTGACATGTGAAGAATGTAACAAAAAGGCAGAAATCAGCAGGTACTTTATTAAAACATTATTTCAACAATGTAACCAACAAAAGAAAGGCTGCATCAGCAGGGATCTTTAAATGAAGGCAAAGCGGCAACAATATGGAACGTATAAGCAAAACGGTCTGAATAGTTCCAGAGACACTGAGTGCAATTATTTAATCCAATAAAATGTCTCACAAATGTACATAAATTTACACAGAATCAGAAAAGTGACCAAAAGCACAGTAGAAGTATATTGAGAGAAAAATAGAAGTGAAAGACACAAAGAAACAAAAAGAGTGCAAGACAGCTATGAAAACACAGTACAAGGGCATTCACCCAGTGGTGCCTGGTTCAGCCTGACCCAAATTACCAGTCGAACCGCACACAGCCTGGCACAGAAATCTGCAAGGTCATCACTAAAAAAAGCTATCATCTCACTCTCACTCTCTCTCCCCTTCCCATGACCCTCTTATATTCTCTCTCTCTCCCTCTTCTCACATGTTCAACCTGCCTTCCGTGCTCGGTTCCTTCTCTCTTGGCTCTTATCACATTACAAAATGTCAGTTATTGATCTTCTGGGTTTGTCATTGGGACTGTGAGAGAGAGTCTCAGCTGCAATCACGATTCCTCAGTTTCACCTCAGGTTACAGATACCGGGGGGGCGGGGGGGATCTAATCATGTCTACCTCGGTTCTCTTAGCAAGAGAGGGCAAAAACGATGAAACAAACAGACTTGATGAAAATTTGAAAAATGGAATAAAGATAAAGTTGAGAAACGATGGCCTCCAGATAATTATTTCGTCTCATTCAACACTGTACACAAATAAACACAAACGCATAAACTACACTGAATATTTCATAAATAATGAATAAAACAGTCTTGTATAATAAATTGCACACCTTATATGGTCTATTATGAATTCCACTGATGTGAGATTAAATCAAACATAAGGCAAAAGGTGGAAATTCATCTTCAATAGGTTTACATGCAGAGAATACAGAAAGCTCTAGACCCCCAGGAGCCTGGGATTTGTAGCTCTCACCATCGTTGTCGATTGCAAATGGGACGTTGGGCGTGATGATGTCGTAGAAGCAGATCTGGCTGTACTGAGGTGAGCAGTCGGCGTCCAGAGCTTCCACACGCACAATGCGATCGAAAAGACGACCTTCGGGGACAGATGCCTCGTACCGACGCTCAACAAACACCGGGGAGAACTCGTTCACGTCATTCACACGCACGTGCACTGTGGCCCTGTGGGAGGGGAAAATGGAGATGTATTGAGGCACTGCGAACAAAAAGACTTTAGAGACAGAGAAGGTAAGACAGAAACACAATGGAGAGACGAGTCAACAATGGAATATTACACCACCAGATCTCTAAAACACATTTGTCGTTACAGTCTGAGTGATGTTTCTACAAAGGAAAACATTTGTCCTCTGAAGATCTGATGTTTGCAGGATATCTTACTTGTGTGATTTCTTGCTATTGGTGCCATCAGGACCCTCTCCACAATCGTAGGCCTGGATGGTGAAGCTGTGCTCCCTCTGGCTCTCGCAGTCCAGAGGCTCTTTGGAGCGAACAAGGCCCTCGCCGGTGGAGCGGTCCAGCACCACTGCCTCAAACTGAGCCGAACCAGAACCACCTGGGCCGTTGTGTACTCGGAACCCACAGATCTCACCTAAAGAAAGGGAGAATGAAAGAGAGACAATGAAACGGCCAAAGGAAAGTGATAAGAAGAGCAAGTGGAAATAAAGTTTGGATGGGGTAACAAGAAAGGAAGGATTCTCCTTCCCTTATCCAACAGTGCAAACAGTCTTCAACGGTAATTTTAAATTATTTTATAATTATAATTATTGTTATTACTAGGAACTACCTTAAACAGAACGTAAAGCTTGAAAATTAAATTTAGAAAATCTAAACCTAGAATTTCTCCCTAATATAACTCAGCATCACAATCCACGCTACAAGCGTGAAGCCGCCTCCAGAAGCCTAAGGAGCTCAGTCGTGCATGAATGTGCCTCTGTGGATGCTGGGTCAGCCTGTGGAGAGAGCAGGCCAGGCACGCCCGATCCTTCTGTAATTTTATGCAATTTGTGTAAACACTGGTGTGTAATTACTTCCTGCTGCACTAAACCAACAGCCCTTTACTCCAAACTGCCCCCGTGTTAAATCAACGGTAATCTTGTTTATAAACTCAACCTGTGTGTATACAAGTAATGACAGTGCAACAAAGTGAAGCAGCAGCAGTTACTGCAGGCAGTTATTACAGTGGTGTAAAAGCTAAGACATTTATGTGATAGTTCTTTTCAATAACAAGCCTGTATTTTCTGTAATTTCTGTACCTGGGCATCACGTGGGTTTCTTCCGGTTGCCTCAAACCACACAACATGCTATTGTGTGGAGTAGCTGCTTTATATTGCCCATTGGTATGAATGAATGTGTGCACAAGTGAATATGTGCATTTCATCCAGGGTGTATTCCCACCTCATGCCCAGCATTGTGACCCTTACCATCATTAATCAAAATGAAAGAATGAATAAACGAATGCATGTACTATAACAAAACAGTAAAACAACTGAATCTGAATGTCACTGAATGTGTGCATATGCGAGAAAATAAACTGGCATCCTGACTTCATGTAGAATTTTCATGTAGATTTCTGAGGGTTACGGTTGCTTATTTGGCAGACAGCTGTCCAGTGTATAATTAGGGCAGGTTATGGGCTATAGAGATGAAGGTACAGATATGATAGTTAAGGGTTACAGAGCTGAAGGTTAAGGGTCACAGATCTGACCAGCTAAGGATTGACTGTTAAGGGTTACCGAGCTGACAGTTAAGGGTTACAGAGCTGACAGTTAGGTTTAAGGGTTACAGAGCTGACAGTTAGGTTTAAGGGTTACAGAGCTGACAGTTAGGTTTAAGGGTTACAGAGCTGACAGTTAGGTTTAAGGGTTACAGAGCTGATGGTTAAGGGTTACAGAGCTGACAGTTAGGTTTAAGGGTTACAGAGCTGATGGTTAAGGGTTACAGAGCTGACAGTTAGGTTTAAGGGTTACAGAGCTGATGGTTAAGGGTTACAGAGCTGACAGTTAGGTTTAAGGGTTACAGAGCTGATGGTTAAGGGTTACAGAGCTGACAGTTAGGTTTAAGGGTTACAGAGCTGATGGTTAAGGGTTACAGAGCTGACAGTTAGGTTTAAGGGTTACAGAGCTGACAGTTAGGTTTAAGGGTTACAGAGCTGATGGTTAAGGGTTACAGAGCTGACAGTTAGGTTTAAGGGTTACAGAGCTGACAGTTAGGTTTAAGGGTTACAGAGCTGATGGTTAAGGGTTACAGAGCTGACAGTTAGGTTTAAGGGTTACAGAGCTGACAGTTAGGTTTAAGGGTTACAGAGCTGATGGTTAGGTTTAAGGGTTACAGAGCTCACGGTTTTGATGCAGTTTTGGAGAGACAAAGGGTGGCTTAAAACTGTAAAATCCTGCTGACATGAAACTCACTGCTTGTGTGCATTACCTGCATAATGAAGAGGAGCATCTTTATCCAGGGCGAACAGCGGTGGGTTCAGCAGCACAGTGTTGTCGTTCTCCATGACAATACCTTGATACTCGGTTTCTATCCATGGCTTGTGTTTATTAGCTAAGAGTAATGAAGAAAAGGACAAGGCGAGAGTGCAAGAGCATTTAGAATATTCTGCATTTATGGACTTAAAAAAAGACATTTCCGTACCAATTTAACAAATAATAGAGCTCATAAGCATAGACTCATAGGCATGAGCAAATCTCTGTTTCCCACACATACACATATAATAACCCCCAACATATTCTCACACACACACATGCAGACATGCAGCTAACCTAAACACAAACACAATACATGATCTGAGACACATATGCACACTAAATTGTCTCTTATCTCACAGAGTGGGGTTTATCACTCAAACACACTGAACATCTTGCTGTGATTTCCCCCTGAAAAGCACTTGAGCACACGCATCAATCTGCACCAACACTCCACTACACCTGCAGCTACAGATATGCGCACGCTCTGGCTGGCTGAAAGAGTGCAAAGAAACATGTCCTATAAAACCTACACGAGCAAATGCCACAATGAAAATGGAGAATTCTCTTGCCTGTGGTACTGCATATAAATCACGGCTCTTCACTAATATGGTTCTCTGAGGCCAAAAAATAAATCAAACTGCGTTAGGCTGGCAATGTTTCATGAACTGAATTTGCATTGCTGTAATGCACTGTTCAAGATGGCAGCATAACAGCATAATCAGAAGTCATATATTCTGCATATTCACAGCATGATTTAGCATTCTGCTCTTCCTGGAGCGGCTGAGGATTTATCTTGCGCTGACCACTCTGTTGTGTTTCAACTCTTGTTCTCTTTCGGGCTTTCTCTCTGCCTCTCCATTCACCTTTCTTCCTCCAAGCATTCCTAACGTGGCATTAATCTGAGCATCGGCTTGCTGGATTACTCTACAGATTACAGATTGAGACTTGAATTTCCAGCTGTTCTCATGCACACTGGCTCACTCCACCACTCCCCACAGCCACCTCTCTCTACTTTTTTTTTTCAGCATAGAAAATGCTGAAGCCTTTTTTCAACCTCTATCATTCTCCCTGTGTTTTTCGTTCGCTTTTACATCTTTCGCAGCCGGGCATAACACTGTAAAACTATGCTGCGCTGCAAAAATACTGTCCTGCTTGCTTCTGATGATTTTAATTGTCCATCCATCCATTTTGAATCTCTTGTAATGGTACTCCCTAGTATTACTAATCAACTGGCCAACTCATTACTGCGCTCATAATGTTAAGTATATACGCCGCACAGGATTATCCCATACATCAACGTCACATAAAGCTCAAAGACATGTACGCCATTTAAAACAGATATGACGCATGTGATTCATTCAAGGGGTCAAGGGTTACAGCTGGCACGATATGACACATATTTAGGGATGCATTTTCGCTTCTGCACAACTCGTTGTTCATCATGTTGTCGTTCTCCAGGACAGCTGTCATTATTCACATTGCTCATAATCGACATGCAAAAGGATGTTGGCCACTGACCTTTGTTGCCATGGGCAACGGCAGTCAAGCAAAAGAGGAGAAAGGAGAGGAAACTCATTCCGGCCATCTGAGGGAGGAAGGGAGAGGAAGAAGGGAGGGGACATGGAAGAAGACATGCATTAAACTGACATGAGGCAGAGAAATATAAAGGCAGAAGCATGGACAGAGGAGTGCAAGTACAGAGAGACAGACACATCCACGCCTGTATCACACAACGGGGTCTCATCCTCGTTAAACGTGCATTTTATTAGCACTCAGTTACTAGCCTTAAATAAAGTAACATGATCGATTACTCAACACAAGCACGATGCTGGAGCTCTGTTCCAGATCTAGTTGCTCGATCTAGGCCTGTCTGCTTCACAAATACACACAAATACACAAACTTTGGACGCTTTAATGTAAAGATAAAGATGAACTTATGCCGTTCGAAGTGATCTATCATTGTAATCAGCTTATCATGCAGAAGCACAGAGCAAATCAGTTAACACACTGTTAAACACAGGTGCTGCATATATGCAGTCTGAGCCCTAACTGTATGTTAGTAGGTTATATCATCCTGTGGAGAACATTACATCATTTACAGATCATGAACTGGCCTTAACCTCCACGTCGAGTTCTTCTCAAGGGCTTCATCCCATAAATATCTTTCCCTATATAACTCTTCACACTATGCACGCTATATTAAATAATCTTATCATCATGTTGAATGTGAAATATAATGCTGAAACAGGACCCGCACTGTGGAGGCTCGTGCTCAGGTACACACATGCACGGTCTCGCGCTAGTCCCACTCCTTATTCAGCACCGTTATCATAGCATGCGGGCCGAAAGCTGATTCTGGCCATTTTGTGCGTCGTGTATGGCCATAAACCTTACAAGTGTTGCCAGAATGTTGTGTGTGTGTGTGTGTGTGTGTGTGTGTGTGTGTGCATCCTCAAAGCATCCCCAAGGTTAAGGCTCGCTACTCTACCTGAACGAAAACCCGACGTTTAGCCAGCTTAAGAATAATATGTAGCGCTGTAACGTTACATATGCGACATTTACTCATTGATTTTTAAGCAACTCCAAAATGTATCCCAAAGCCACAGCTGACACGACAGTCTGTAAGCGAAAGAAAGAAAAAGGGAAAGACAGACAGAAAGAAAAACAGGAAAACGAACTGTTATTTGAAAATGATATGAGATGCGACGTTACCGTGAGGTGCAAGTCGGTACCCGAGACAGCCTCCTCCTCAGCCTCTCCGTCACACACACACACTCACTCACACACACTCACTCTCACACACACGCACGCACGCACGCAGAGCGCAACACCGACAGGCTAACAGGTGCGGACACACCGACCTTCTACAGCCTCAGGAATGTACTGAAGCTCTAAACTAATGCGTGAAATTGGGACGTTAATGGATGGACGTGCCTGCTTCCGGAGCACTCGCCTTTATTTTCTGTAGGCTCAGTACGAGAAAGACGGAAAAATTGTCTGAGTGATATAAGAGCGCCGCCACCCCGCCCCTCCCACTACAGTTATTTCCAAACCACGCCCACACTGCGTCTCTCTCTCTCTCTCTCTCTCTCTCTCTCTCTCTCTCTCTCTCTCTCTCTCTCTCTCTCTCTCTCCCTCTCTCTCTCTCTCTCTCTCTCTCCCTACACACGCTTCTTCTCCTCCTGTCTCCCCCTCAGTTTTTCCGGAATGATTTCACCTCATCAAGAAAGCCTAATCCTTATAACCCATCCCAATTCCCACTTCCTCCACAGCGCCTTGATTGACAGCTGAAGATACTCTCTTGTCCCGCCCCCCTTCCGTCTCCCGACCCCATTAGGCCAGACTGCAAAATGACGTCATAGCTCATCAGCACTACGCTAGAGATACAGGCTGTGTTCCAAACAGCACACTAACGCACTTAATAGTCCATCAAAACAGCAGTGGTGCGTTATTTATTTGTTTATTTCATTATGTATTTATTATCGTACTATGCGGTTGCGGATGGAAATAACAGGAGGCTTTCACTCGGAAATGATCTCAAGGCTACCATACACACTTTACCCTCTCTAACACACCTGATCAGATAATTAATAGTCCTTCCTAAAGCAGGGAATGCACTGAAGTGTCCATGTTTTATTGGTTAGTCTTGACCTCTGGGTGTTACACAGCCATCATAAATAATTAGTCATGGGAAAAAGAATGGACACCTTCCTTCAGGTCTGTTTTTCTTTATCAGGGTCTAAATAACAACTGGGTGGTCCTCACCAACCTGTACAAAACAGACAAATAACCTCAGCTGACAAAAACAAAATCAGAGTTGAATGAATGAATGAATGTCTGATGAAGAAATGAATATGCAGTCGTTTTCCCCCTAAACATAAAACAATATCCAGGAAAGCAGGTGGGAAAAAAATAAGTACACCCTTCCTATTGCCACAATCATTAAGAGAGTAATTATCAGACTAATGAAGGCTACTAATGAAGATTAGTTGATCACGAAGAAGTGTAGCTACCTGTATAAAAGCTAAACTTTTTTTATAGCTGATGTTCTGGAGCACACAGGTGTGTGTGTGTGTGTGTGACCTCAGGGAAGCAGGTGTTGCTGGTCTTCAATCTGGCAAGGGATATAAGACCATCTCCAAACAATTTACAATCCACTATTCTACAGTGAGAAGGATTGTTTACAAATGTAGAGCTTTTAAGTTGCTAATGTTCCAAGGAGTGAGAATCCTAGCAAAATCAGTTCAAGGTCAGAGCATTTAATGTTCAGAAATGTAAAGAAACACCCAAGAGCTATGTCATGTGACCAACCAATAAAGGTCTGGAGCAATATCCTTTCAATTGATGAGACCAAGATGGAAATGTTTGGCATCGTGTACAGAACCAAACACATTGTATCACCACACATACCTCATAACAACTCTCATGATGAATGGCCAAGTCAAAGTTCACACCTTGAGATGCTGTGGCAGGAGCTTAGGGGAGCTGTACATGTACAATTCCCCTCAATCATCAATTAACTGAAGTAAATTGTAATGAATAGTGGGCTAAAATTGATCTAAAATGTCATGAGACTGACAAACTCCTACATTTACTTCAAGTTATAGTTGCAAAAGGTTAATAATTCTGTATGTGAATATTATAAATTACTTTACACTATGCACTAACCAGACATAATAATATGACCACCTGCCTAATATTGTGTTTTTCCCCCTTTTGCTGCCAAAACAGCCCTGACCCTTCAAGGCATGGACCCAACTAGATCCCTGAAGGTGTGCTGTGGTATCTGTCACCAAGATGTTAGCAGCAGATCCTTTAAGTCCTGTATGTTGTGAGATGGGACTTCCATGGATCGGACTTGTTTCTCCAGCACATCCCACAGATGCTTGATTGGATTATCCTGCTGAAAGAGGCCATCAGCCATCAGGGAATACCATTTCCATGAAAGAGTGTACATGGTCTGCAGCAATGCTTAGGTAGGTGGTACGTGTCAAAGTAACATCCACATGGATGGCAGGACCCAAGGATTCCCAGCAGAACATTGCCCAAAGTGCATCCTGGTGCCATGTGTTCCTCTGGTAAGCGATGTACCCCGGTCATCCATGTGATGTAAAATTTGATTCATCAGACCAGGCCACCTTCTTCCATTGCTTTTGATAGATACCGACCACTGCAGATGGGGAACACCCCACAAGAGCTGTAGTTTTGGAGATGCTCTGATCCAGTCGTCTAGCCATCACAATTTGGCCCTTGTCAAACTCGCTCAAATCCTTGCGCTTACCCATTTTTTCTGCTTCTAACACATCAACTTTGAGGACAAAGTTAACTTGCTGCCTAATATATCCCACCCACTAACAGGTGCCATGATGAGGAGATAATCAGTGTCATTCACTTCAATGGTCACTGCTCTTAATGTTATACCTGATCAGTGTATATTACAGAATCATATTTTGCACTTATTTTTGTACATATTGAAATCTTATGTTTTTTTTTTATTGCACCTGAGTTTATTTGTTTGCTTATAGAGGTTGGTGAGGACCAGACAGTTGTTATAAAGGAGGGTGTTCTTTCATTTTGACTATAAATATAATCTATGTTGTTAGTGAACAAAAACAACACATACCACAGATGTCTGATTTTGATCAAATCCAGCATTTTTAATAACCATTGCAAAAAGAAATGGCTCATTTAAAATCATTTGTTTTTTTCGTACATTTGGTAACAGTAAGGCAAAATTAGTTAACTGAACCAACATCAGTGAAATGTTGAACAAGTATAAATACTAAAATCCCCAAAAGCTACAGTGAAGTCACTGCTTTTTGTGTCAGCAGTGAGAGCAGAATAAATTCCCCTCACTGTAGTTTAGTCAATATGGCGCCAAGTGATTAAGATTTTAAGTATTACAAAAATGATCATTTTGGCAAGTAGTGTGAATAATTTGATAGGATTTCCTGCGTGTGTTTAAATTGGTTTTTTTTTGCTCATGTTCCAGTTTACACAAAGACCGGGACAAACAAGTTTGTGAGAAAGAGTGAAAAAGTTGACAAAAGTCATCACATTCATTGTTGTGGACTTACATTTGTTTGAAAAAGCTACAAAATTACAAAATCATCAACCCATTCTAAAATTGCTAAAAATATTGTGAAAAATCTGTTAAATTAGAAATGAAACAATAATACTCATTTACACGGAAAGGCATATCCAAGTTTCACTGCACATTCTGTGTTTTATATATTACAGTGTTTTGTGTAAATCTGACCAGTGGCTGAAGATTTTGGAAAATGAGTGGAAAAAAAAGGAAAAACACCAAAAAAAAACAAAAACCCAAAGTCCATAAAAGCAGACAGCCTTTAGGTCAGCTCTCAGACTGGGTTGTTTGGTTTTGCTGGAAATGACATCATCAGCGGGTGCAACCGAGATGCCCCAAACTAGAGAGCTAGGAGTGCAATACTGTGGCTGAAAAAAATCCTATACAAATGGGTATGGATATTAATTAGCCTCCACATATCTCTAATATCTCTTAACAAAAAAAAAAGCCTCCTCAAAACCTAACTACCGTTCACATTTCAGCAATATAAAAACAAAAAGACAAACAGCTCAGTTCTCCACTCAGAGAGCATTCTCTTACCCTCTTTCTCTTTAACTGAAATAATGACTCTACTTCATCAAAAAAAACAAACAAAAAAACAAAAATAACATAAGGAAACAAATGTTTGTACAGATTTATGCTTGTGTGTAAATATTTATAATATATAGTTAAAGGCCTTAAAATAGTTTCCAATCAGTCACAGTTCCCTTCAGGTAGATTACGGAGGACCAGACAAAGAAACCTGGAAAAAAAAAGAAGAGAGAAGAGATGAGTTTAGAGCGTGGTGGAAACAGATGAAAAACAGCAAGAAACACAAAGCATTTGGACGACAGGAATGACAGTTTGGTTCAGCCCCTTATTTCAACTATTTCATGGAGGTCCGACCTGCATGTTGATGGGAAACGACGATGACAAACAGCTTGTTAAAAAACACAAACTCAGACATTATGCACCCATCTGAGATTGCTTCAGTATAACTGCACATGTAGGCAATTGATCACCCCATTCATTACATCTCACATCACATTTACCCCAATATTCCTGATGTATGTTATAAATGTAAAAAGAAAGGATATTTACTCCACTGTATGAGAGACTGTATAAGTATATATACACTGTATTGGAGTTAAAATAATGTAGATTTTTGGTAGATACCTGGTGACCCCAAGCTATGCATATTGATCCACATAAATTATCCATTTAATCTCTCTCTTCAGTCTCTCTTCCCTCCATCACAGGCATTTACACCACACGATGCATCTGCAAAGCCATTCAGCAATGTGGATGACGCAAACTCTTCACCCTCCTGCCAGCTTTATAAAAGGTACTGAAACATTTGTGGCTTCACAACCAGAATGTCTAACAATTTCTTCACCCAGACATCAGACTCTTTAACTGCAGAGATTGGACTGACAACACACACTCGTACTCTCTACGTGCCCATTAGACATTAATTTTAATGCTGATAACTCTCCCTGATGTTTACATCCTTGCCATTTTTACATGCATTGATCTCACTATAGAACTGTGTACTGTTCAGTGCTACTCTGTGAACACTATTGCTGTGCTGGACTGTATTGTATTGTCTGTCTCACACAGTCTTCAGTCTTGCTGTGTTTGCACACATCCGCACACATACGTTTTATGTAGTATTGTGTAGTATACTTCTATCCTCTAGTTCTATGTTGTCTCCTCTGGGTGCCAGGGTGCTAGAGCAACACTTTCATTGCACTGTCTACTGCACCAGTTGACTTTTTAGAAATTCCTGAAGGAAACTCTTTTATATACTTTGGTTTTGTTTTGTTTCCTTTATAAAAAAAAAAAAAAAAAAAAAAAAAAAAAATTATATATATATATATATATATATATATATATATATATATATATATATATATATATATATATATATAATTCCAAATTATTTAACATTTATTATTATTATAATTTATTTATGTTCTCTGGTGGTCCAGTGGCAGGATCCCGTGCTCTCATTGCTGTGTCCCGGATTCAATTCCCGGGTAGGAAACCAACCCAGCCACTTGGGGATTAACTCTCAGTGCCAGTCCCAAGCCTGGATAAAATGGGAGGGTTGAGTTAGGAGGGGCATCCGGTGTAAAAACCTGTGCCAAATCAAATATTTGGAGCAAATGATCTGCTGTGGCAACACCAAACAGGGAGCAGCCGAAAGAATTATCGCTATTATTATTATTTGGTTATAATGAAAATTCCCAATTAGAAATGTAATGTGTCATAAAATGTAGTAGAACTTAAAAAAGGGACGAGAAGCTTCACAGTAAACGTTAAAAATAAAACATGCAGCCGATTTAGTTAAGCATGTTTCCATCCAAAGTCAGCTGTACAAGCAAAGTGGTTTTGAGGCTGGTCTGAGATGAAACCAGTTGATATCATGGCATTAACTTCATGTAGCTCCAAGGTTGCAAGAGTATAGATGAGCTCGTCTTCCTTAAGCTTCCTCGCTTCATTGCTGCCATAGCAACACCTAGCATTGCTGACAGACATGTCCACTTTTACTGTTCTCACGTTTATTATTGAAGTAAACCGTGGTTGCCTGTTGGATTCTTCTTCGGGTCTGAAAGGAGCGTACATAAATTTATGACAGACATTCGTCCGTTTCATCCCAGATGTGTCTGTATGAGATCCAGTCAGGGCATGTCTCTAATCTAAGTGAATTAAGTGAAACAATTAAACAACTATTACTTTGTGTTAAATTGTCACCCTGATTGATCAAAAAAGAAGAATTATACTTATAATAAGTTATAATTATAATTTGCGGAGCATGGTGGTTTAGTAGGTAGCACGTTTGCATTGAAACTCTAGGACTCCGGTTTCGATTCCTGTCTCCGCCCTGTATATGTGAAGCATCTATGTTCTTTCCATGATTAGGGTGTTTCGTCTGGGTTCACTGGTTTCATCCCCAATCCAAATATGTGTGTTGTAGGCATGTGTGTGTGTGATGGTGCCCTGTGATGTTCAGGGTGTCCTCATGCCTTGTGCTCAGAATCTTTGGTAGACTCCAGGCTCCCCACAACCCTGTGTAGGATAAGCAGTAGGAAAAATGGATGGAAAAGGATGCAGTATCCTCCTGTCCCTACAATGGTACAATTGTTCGATTGCAATTTATGTGCTCCTTCGATGTCAGAGTTGTGGTTACCACGAAAGAGCATCAAGATTTCTCAAACCTTCTCTTCCATTCCCTTCGATCCGAGTCTCCGTTTTTCCTCTTTTCATAGCCTACGAAGGCTTTTCCGTACAACTGCGCTTCAAGGCCACTATGTTAGGATTTGAAGAATAAAGTGCTAGTATTAAGCTGTCAGTATGAAAAGGTGACAGATGTGACAGGGTTGAGAAGAGAGTAGCAGTTCACTACACACTTTAAAACATCTCCATCTCAGCTAAAGGCACCCTGCCATTTCACCGCGTTTCCTCTTTTGTATAACATTATACAAGAATAGTATAATAGTATAATGTCAACAAATCTTCCACGGTCTTCAGGCTGATGCGAGATGACAAGCTGTAGTTTTCTTTTTGAACATACGCCCACAACGCTAACCTTTTTCTTACATTACAGGTTTTGCTTTTTATTTTCAAAATCTTTTTTTTTTTTTTTAAATCACCCTACAATACCAGGGTACCTTCAGCTGGTGGTATGCTTCAAATGATGAAATAACTGAACACAATGGGGCACTACAGAACACTTTGAAATACCTTAGGCATGTTTTTTAACGACTTAGCATGTTACTGACATACGTGGATGTAACCAGAGTGGATGTATGACATTGCAGTGTTGGGCAGGTCTGATGTTCAATCTTTTGCCTAGAATTTTTCCACTGCTGCAATAGTAAAGGTCTGTTCAACAGTTTAATAAAAGCATACACACTCTGAAACGTGAACATTACTGGTTGAATATACAGTGCTGTGAATCATATCTGGCTATTTCTACCTCTAATCATACACTAAAAGAAAATACAGGGTACTTTTTTCAATAAATAAATAAAAAATCTCTCCCAGTTAGGGCCATAACTAGGGGCCAAAAAAAATCTGTCACAGTTAGGGACATTTGCTAGGGGCAGTGGTGGTTCAAGTGGCTCTGGGTTGTTGATCAGAGGATTGGGGTTCAAGCCCCAACACCACCACGCTCCACTGTTGGGCAACTGAGCAAGGCCCTTAACCCTCCCTGCTCCAGGGGCACTGTATCATAGCTGCCCCTGCGCTCTGACCCCAATTTCCTCAGCTAGGATACGCAAAGAAAAGAATTGTGCGCTGTAATGTATGCGTGGCAATCATAATAAAGGCTTCTAAATAATTAGGTCAAGGCTGACCACTACTCTTATCTAGCTTTAGGTATAGCTTTGGAAAAGTATTGTGAGATGCTTCCCATTTTGGAATAGGATATTTTGTGCTAAACATGGCTCTGTGATGCACATTAGACGTGGCTAAAGCTGCAGTATAAAGCATATGGAACTGGCAGACCTAGCTACACTATATGACCAAAAGTATGGGGATGACAGAGTATTGCAGATGCAGTTCTCTAACCATATGGGTGTTAATATTCAGTTGTTCCCTCTTTGCTGTTATTGTAAGCTCCACTCTTCTGACAAGGCTTTCCACTAGGTTCTGGAGTGTATCTGTGGGTATTTGTGATCATTCAGCCACAAGGGGCTGATGCCAGGTGAGAAGGCGTGGTGTGCACCCATGAAAATGTAATAGCCAAAGCCTACATACACAGTACTCTTATTTCTGATGATATTTAAAATGGAAGCTTGTTTTAGAAGCTTAGGGAAACTACCCAATAATGTTTAAATATTATAAAAGATTAAAATTGTATTTATGCTTTTAGGCTAGAAATATGTGTATAGGATTCAAAGAAACCATTGTAGCATGGTGGCTGTTGGTTTATTCATCAAAGTGGAACTCGATGGCAATAATGGTGACAGGGATGCCTCCACCATCTCCAAGTCTAGTCCTTCTTTTTACCTGTCCGTATGCCTCAAATACCCTTAAAATACTTTATACAGGAAGAAGCTTTTTAAAAAAAAACTAATTTGAGAGATTTGACCTTGCTGTGACCGTGACACTGTTTGGATCAAGTGTAAAATGTAAGATCATCTGCTGCTTACAATCATAATTCCATATTAATCCTACAAACATTCAGCTACTGGTTCTTGAGATATCACACCAACAATATGGACACACTATAAACCTACAGAATGGAAAGGATAAAAAGGTGAAAAGAGAAGAAAATAAATATCTGAACTTTACCCATTTCTCTCTAGTCCTCTTTTTTGTCTGTCTTTGCTTTCCTAGGCACCAGTGCCTTACGGAGGAACGGTAGGATAAGGTAGGCAATGATGAAAAATAGGTGACCACAAAAATACACAGATGAATAAACCTGAAAAAGAAAATGGCTTGTAAATAAAATCAACCGACAATACAAAAAAAAAGGAAACATAAAGTGGTATATATGAGCAATACAGTGCGTTTCCAGCAGTGCACCATTTACTATCAAACCTGATATACCTCAGCTAATTATTCGTAGCTTCATAAACATAATCTGATGAGAGGAAGAGCAAGAAACCCAGACTGTACAGAGTAACTATAATGCAATATTTTGGTAATACTGTGAAAGGTAAATAACTTGCATAATAATTAGAAATATTACCTGTAGACGAACCTCATAAAACTCTGGGATTATTTAATTATTCACCTTAAAACATATTACACTATACCTATTGTAAATGCTATAGTAAATAGAGTGACACTAATAGGAAATATGTGAAGCTCTCAGAGTAACACGTGTACACTTGAGGTTACATACATCTTGCTTAATCTGTAAAATGTTAATAATTAAAAAAATGAGGGATCATAAAAATAATTTTAGTTTATTTGGCTCTGCCCTGAATAAGCTATTTCTCATAAAACAGATGTTTACATATAGTCCACAAGACACAATAATAACTAAATTTACACAAATGAACCCACTCTAAAGAATTACACATGCTTCATTCTTAACACTGAATGTTGTTACCTGGAAGATCTTTTTATGTTCATTGTTTATGAGCCCTGAGTTTGTCCTGAGCAATTAAACTGTCCACTGTTCTTAAAACAAATCCTCCAGCTCCTGTACATTCTTTAGTTACCGGCATACATGGTGTTATTTGTTATGAAGTTCGTTATAAAATCATTTATTCTTCTGCATATTTGGTCCCTTTTCAGCAGAGGCTATATAATGGTGAGATCTTTTCACACCAAGGACAGCTAAGGGACTTCTATAAATAACTATTACAAAAGATGTAAATATTCATTGATTCTCAAGAAGGCAACGTGATGCATTAAAAAGCAGGGGGTGTAAAATTTTGAACTGGGCGATTGGTGCAAATTGTAATGAATTACATTTTCTTCTGGGAAACATGCATCTTATGTAGGTTGATTTAATAATTAATAAATGGAAAAAAATCTGGTCTTTAAACAATCTAATAACAATTTACACTGATCATCCTGTTCAAAAGTTTGCACCCCCCTGGCTCTTAATGTATAAACATAAACATTCATTCATAGATCCTCCAGGTAACAGCACATAGTATTAATCAGAATCAGGTATGTGTAAACTTTTGAACTGGTTCATCTGGGAAAATTCACTTACCTTTATGTCTTGTGTACTATATACAGTATGTAAACATTATGCGAAATAGCTTATGCAGGGCAGGATTTTTATGATCCCTATTTTTTTTAATTATTCATATTTTGCAGATTCTGCGAGGCTTATGTAAACTTATGACCCCAACTGTAAATAAATAAATAAATAAACACAAATGTTTCACTTCAATGGTTGCATCAAAGCACATAAACCTATTTATACATTCATTTTACAGAGAGAGAGAGAGAGAAAGAAAGAAGCCGAGTGTCATTCAAGCTCAAATTCAAGACATTCAAATGTCTTTCAGATAGATAGATAGATAGATAGATAGATAGATAGATAGATAGATAGATAGATAGATAGATAGATAGATAGAAGGCCAGGGCACTGCCTCAGGTCTTCACCCACCTTCAGCCACTTATCGTAAGTGAAGAGGCAGAATGCTACTAGTGGGTAGCCCATGAAGAGCCAGTGGATAAACTGCTGTACTATATATAAAAGGGGATACAGAGGGCTGTTTGCGAGGGCCATCAACTTGGGGCTGTCCTTCACGATCGCCTGAGCCTGAGGGAACACAATCATGCGGCAATGTTAACACGCCCTACAGGAGACAGTTCTTAATCAGTGTGCTTGTCTGCATGAACCACAATATACAATTAACTCAGAGGAAAAAAACAGACGTGTACAGACTTTCAGACACCTAAAATTAGAGATAATAGTTACACTTAAAATAATGCTTATTCAGTGCCTAAATAAACACCTTTAACAACCCTAATCAGTTGATCTTAATAAATCTTAACTTCCCTCTTACACACAGTTCACGAAGAGCTTTTAATACTTAATATGTTGATCCAACGTAGGTAAGAATGTTGGTGAGATCTTAATATCCTTCTTCCTGTTTGTTTAACTGCATATCTGATTTGTAACTGCAGCAATGGGTTCAAATTTTATCAGCCACTTTTTTCTTTTACTGAGCTGGGTTACCTGCTTCTCCACATTGACGATGATGAACTCCAAGGAGAAGCAGAGCAGGTAACCAGAGTGCAGGCCATGCCAGATCGCCAGGAAAAACAGTGTGGCCATCTGTGATGCCATCTTATTCCCCAAAAACTTTAGTCTTTTAAAAATGTGCCTGTACAGTAATGTAACGACACAGAGACAAAGATTAGAGGCCAGCGGCAAAGAGACCAAATATACTCTACACAACGGCCTTTAAATTATTACACTCTATTGTTTTGTTACAGGAAGTCATGTATACCTGGCCACCCAGGCGTTGGTGTTAATGTTAAAGGAGTTGATGGTGCCGGTAAAAAGCGGCGTGGTCTCATATATCCATACTCTCATATTAGCACAGGCATCCCACTTGGGCTGCCCATCCTCACCATGACCGTTGTAGCCGAGCCCTGAGAGGATACACACTCCCTCCTGCATTGAACAAGTACAAAAGCAAGAAAGCACAGTTAAACCAGTTCCAGTGGAATGTAAAACTGAACTATTATATTATAACTCAGCTATTACTGAAAACAAAACAAAAAAACCCCTCAAAATGGTGCCTACAATAAAGTCTTCTTTCTTTAATATCAAAGAAAGTCATACTTTTAAATTAATCAGACTTTATGACACAATTTGCTGAATCATAGCATCTGTGTATGCTAGATTTTTTTTGCCACTTCATTACTGGCACTAGTTTTCCACATTATTATCATATCTAAAGGTACACCGTTGTAAACAAAAACACTGTTCTCAAGAAACTTTATTTTTTAACTATAGAATCCATTCTTAGCACAGCTATTAGATGCTAACTGATATGCTAGCTCTGATATGATTACAGTGTTTCTACCTGGCTGACAAGAGCACTTGTATATATATATTCAATATTCACTACAACGACTAAAAATATTCATTACAACACTGTTAAATATAAATAAGGAATGTCTTTCAAAGGTTCTCTAAGCTGTTCTGTGAAATCCTCTAAAAGAGTTATTAGCATTTTATGCTAGCTAACTCAGCAGGAGTGACTGAACAAAGAGCTAGAGTGTTTGAATTTTTAACGTAAATGCCCTGACCTGAGAGAAAAACAAAAGATTAAACTAGACAATAACAGTAAGATGAGGGAGAGTTTTTGAGCTACTGCAAACATGCTGTACGTCTTGTATTCAGTGTTGAGCTGCAATGAAGCAAATCTCAAAACTATTTATGAAGGAAGTGTGTATTGTCACAGCTTTTAGCAATATACTAGTCTGTATGGTGATTTATTATCTTCAGTTATTAGCAGGCCAGCTAACATTTACGAGCTATAAAGCTGCTGTTAGTTAGCTTTAGCTAATATTTTCACAATTTCCTTTATTCCTTAGTGGAAGGGGAAATAATTTACCACAAATCTACTGAACTTCGACTTCAACTTTCACCAGAATATTCATTTAGATGAAGGGTTGCACTTTTACATGAGTCAAGAATGTCAAGTGAATATTATGGCAAATCTGGCCACCAGACAAACAAGTTCTTCCTCCCAAACAGCTTTTCTAAAGTAATAAACACAAAAAGCCTCTGTTTGTATGTGCTCGTTATAGACTTACAGTTATTAGCCAGCAGGTCACATATTTGTACAGGTTTACTTTAGCCCACAGCAGGATATACACACACCTGTACCAAAATGGCTGAGCCTGGACAAAAAACAGTTACAGATATTAAACAGTTATTATTTATAACAGAACAATATGAAAAAAACAATAGTGCTCATATATGAGTATAAGGATATGAAACAAATAATAAAAGATAATATTGCAAATAATTTCACCATTTAAAAAAACTGACCTCAAATTCATCTGTAAGGAAATAGCTGTCTGGGTAATAGGGCTGAAATATTGTGAAGATAAGCAGGAAGAAGGAACCCAAACAAAAGCGCTTTAATGCAGGGACCGTACTAGGTGAGGGTGAGAGAAAGAGAGAGAGAGCAGGAGACAGAGAGAGAGAGAGAGAGAGAGAGAGAGAGAGAGAAAGATCAGAGAGAGAGCGAGAGAGAGAGAGCAAGAAATCTTTCAGCACTGCAGTTCACAAGAACCATTTCATTACTGCTGACTGCATATGAAGAGAGCTCACCTGTTAGGCACCTGGCCGGGACAGTCGGTCATTTCTCGGGAAACCAGGTGCAAGTAGTTGCGCAGTGTGAACTGAGGTCCTACCAAAAAACCACCGTAGAAATATGAGAATCCGCAAACCTCCAAGAGAGACGGGGTGTTTGGAAGTGCAGAGTTCTTCTGCTCCGTGCTCAACCGAGACTAATGCACAGGACAGGAAGAAAGAGACATAAAAAAAGACAAGTTATAACCTTCACATCAATTTAAAGTAAATGTGGTATTTATCAAACAACAAGCAAAGGCATTTGACTAAGATGGTCATCTGTCACTTAAGTTGTTCACACTGTCCAAAAAGACAGTGAATATGGAATGTGCCTTATTTTTCTAATTTAAAATAGTTAAAAATGTTTTAGTCCTGCATTTAGGTTACAGTATACTGACACAACAGATACATAAGCACAGCTCTAAAGGCACAAACATGATCAGTAACCTCATCTTAGCAAGTCAATAGCTTGAATATATTCAGAATTATCTAGAATTTCATGTTATAATATTAAAATGATAAGATTACTATTATTAAAAGATAACAATAATCCAAATATAAGATCCCCCTTTTGCTGCCAAAACAGCCCTGACCCATCATGCACTGTGTATTCTGACACCTTTCTATCAGAACCAGCATTAACTTCTTCAGCACAGCAATTTGAGCAACAGTAGCTCATCTGTTGGATCGGATCACACAGGCCAGGCTTCACTCCCCACGTGCATCAGTGAGCCTTGGCCGCCCATGACCCTGTGTCCGGTTCACCACTGTTCCTTCCTTGGACCACTTTTAAAAGATACTGAGCACTGCAGACCGGGAACGCCCCACAAGAGCTGCAGTTTGGAGATGCTCTGATCCAGTCGTCTAGCCATCACAATTTGGTCCTTCAAATCCTTACGCTTGTCCATTTTTCCTGCTTCTAACACTTCAACTTTGAGGACAAAATGTTCACTTGCTGCCTAATATATCCCACCCACTAACAGGGGCCATGATGAGGAGATAATCAGTGTTATTCACTTCATCTCTCAGTGCTCATAACGTTATGCCTGATCAGTGTATACAGTATATAGAAATTTACACAGCATTATAGGTCTATGTCTGGAGAACAGGCGTTAAAATATTAAAGATACCAAATTATAAAAGAAAATGGTAATCCATTGTATATAAATAGAAGTGATACTCTAATTTAAATCCAAGTTCAACTAGGTTTATAACTAGGTTAATTTTGAAGGACCAGATATTCAGCATTCTAAAATAACACATTGATTCTCTTATTTAGTTAGACAACAGTTAAAACATGAAACCATAAATCATGAATCAATCAACTCACTGGATCTTTTCCTCCATCATAGTAATCAAATGACAAACCTGCAAAGAGAAAAAGACACCTTCATATCATTTGGGATTCGGTGTGATGAAGGAAGCAAGGAAAGTGCCTTTGACAGTTTATCTAATATTTAGTAACTTGTTAAACATTTGGCTTTTCATGATAAATGGTTCCAAAGCATTTAACGCTGACACTCTGAATAAACATTATATTCAGTGTAAAAGAATGGAATGTACCAATGAGTTTGAGGGTGAGGACACAGTGGGGCATGGTCCACTTGATATCATACTCTTCTGTAGCTGTGTAGTAATAACCAATCAAGAGGTATGTCTGAGAAAGAGAGAGAGAGAGAGAGAGAGAGAGAGAGAGTCACTTGTTAAGTCACTTGTTAATATTGTTAAGGCAAAGACATTTGTAAACTTTGTTATTTTGCTACATGTTTCAAGACAAATTAAAATGGCATAATTTCAAAAGCAACCTTAGGCGGAAAATTATTTTGCAATACTGCAATGCAATAGATCTAGGTTCTTCTGTTTACAATTTTTCACTTAGTTGCACCCACAACTGCCCTTTTTTTTTGACCGCTAACTCTTGTGCCGTGTGTAACACAAACAGAGGTGTCGGAGGATGTTTACCCTCGCAGAATGCATGAGACTCCATGCTATTACAGGGTTGAGAGGGAAAAAAAAAAAATCAGTCGTCCACATTGTACTCCTGACCGCTGTGTAAATGTGTAAATATTAAGTGCTGCCTTACTATCATCGTATTCACAATTAAGATCATATAATGACAGGCTCTGACTTTAACTCTAACTGTCACTAGTTTTTTGTTCAGTTTGGTAGATATGAAGTCACTGACTACTATTTTAGCACTGTGCATGAACAGCATTCATTTTCATTTGTGAGCTGCTTTGCATAACAGTCTTATAAATAAATGCAAATGTAAAATGTAAAGCACGCAGGTATTTATATACGTATTTTTATACGCAAAAAATAAAAGACCATCACAACACATTGCATGTATGGCTAATATGATGCACTGTCTGCATCTCAAATAATTCCAATTCAATTATATTCAATATATTTGTTTTGTGATTTTAACAATGGACATTGTCACAAAGCAGCTTTATAGAAATATATAAATGTCACATTATTCACATTAAAATGTCTCATCATTCACATTGAAACCAGGATATACATTTTTTATTTATAAATGCATCAGTTTATCTCTAATGAGCAAGCCAGAGGTGACAGTGGTGAGGAAAAACTCTGAGATATGATGAAGAAACACTTAAGAGGAACCAGACTCTAAAGGGAACCCACCCTCATCTGGGTGACACAAGAGAGTTGGATTATAAATCGTTTCCCTTCTATAACAGTGTACTATATGATCAAAAGTGCAATTATATAGCCAGGAAACTTACACTTCTTGTTAAAACTATCCTGTAGAAGTTATTACTTAGTTACAACTAATCACTAATAGAGACATGAATGCAAAACTCCAGGGTTTCTAAATGTTCAAACATAGTTCATGTTGGCCATCCTCGACAGCAGCGCGTGGTTTCCAAGTGATGAAAACTCCAACCAGAAGTAGGCCTGTTTGAGTCTGGTTCCTCTCAAAGTTTCTTCCTCATATAATCTCACAGAGTTTTTTCTTGCCAACATCACCTCTGGCTTCCTTACTAGGGTTAGTAATGTGACATTTATATATGTCTGTAAAGCTGTTTTGTGACGATGTCCATTGTTAAAAGCGCTATACAAATAAAACTGAAATGAACTGATTTCAAGCTGTTCCTGGAAATTTGCTGTCCTACAGAATGCAGTCCCCACCCTAATCCAATACACCTACTCAAAATAATCAGTCTACTCACTTAACCAGGTCATCTATGTTGGATTAGAGCTGGAAGTCAATTCTATAGAAAAGCAGCATATATCTTCAGTACCATGTGGTCATTGCAAGACACATAGAGGAAAAATATTGTTACAAATTAAAAACCACAGTGTTGTAAAAGCCTCTCACCATTTGGAATATAAAGCTGGTCAGGACACCAGTGACGGTTCTTCCCATAAGCCTCAGCAGCAGGAACTGGATGATTATGCATAATGCAGAGTGATACACCTGACACCCTGAGAGAGATACAGAGAATAGGTGTGTTAGAGCAGTCAGGTGTGAAAGGGCAGCTACATTTAACCATCTGTGCACATGCTCACACACAAGTGTGTAAACACACACACAAACACAAAAGGCAGAAACAGGGTTTTCCATCCAGCTATAAAAGGTCTTGGAAAGATCTAATCACTCAGACATCCACAGCCAGGGTAATGGTAGCTCAATGGTTAAGTCTGATCAGAAGGTCTGGGGTTTAAGCCCCAGCACCACCAAGCTGCAATTGTTCGGGCCATGAGCAAGACTCTTAACCCTCTCTGCCTCAGGGATGTCGCATCATGGCTGACCCTGCACTCTGACCCCAGCTACACAGACAGACAGACAGACAGACAGACAGGCAGATAGAGGACCCTCATGAGCTGCATGTCAAATCAACATGTCACTGAGACTGTGACATGGATTAAATAGTTAATGATGATAAAAGAATGAATTAATAAACATAAATATAAACATAAGATTCATATATTATGCTGCTGATGCTCTTTTCTTTCCATGCACTGTTAAAGTCTAGTCACTTTTACATCATCTTTTTTTTTTCATAGAAACACATTCTCGTTCAATTTCTTTTGTCCACTTTTTATAAATTGATTTTATAACTGCAAAAACATCCGAATGAAAATGCAGCCAGACACCGTGGGGAGAAAAAGGATGGTAGACATCGACAAAAGACATTCAGCCAAATAATCAGGCAAAGAAAAGACACACCTGCTGTTAAGCCCAGGGCAGCATTAAAAAAAAAATAAAATAAGCAGAGGTTAGTCAATAATAACATCTTTTCACTGGAGCTGTAGTCAGTCTTAAGTCATGTCTCAAATCACACACTGTGCACTTGGACTATGTTCTTGAATTGTACACTATTTACCCATCAGGTGCCAGTAATTTTGTAGGATGGCATTGTCCCAAGTCAAACACATTTGGCACAGAAAGAAAAACAACATATTACTGTGTTCATGTCAACAAAAACCACAGGGACAAGTGCTGGGCCAACCTATCAAACTGCAGTGATCTATGCTGCCTCTTCACCTGCTGCGACTTAGTAAACTACGTTTGTTACCTTTGAAATGTGCATGAACTTTGAGACATAGCTTTGGCAATACCATGCCTTGCCAGCATCCTTCCTGCTTGTGGGTTTTACTGCATAGAGAGGAAATCATTACGACATTCATTCCTTCCTTTCTGACTTTTTATAAAAAGGAAACTGTCCTTCCGATTAATGAAGGGAAACAAACTTACTGCATTGGCAGACTGGGAAATAACAAAATTGAGATTAAATTAAAACCATGTTTTAACTAATGGCCTAAGGTTTGTGGACAGCTGACCAATCACACTCATATGGACTTATTAAAAAAAACCCATTCTAGATTTAGTCACCTCTTTGCTGTTATAATAACCTCTACTCTTCTAGCAAGGTTTCCCACTAGGTGCAGTCGGCATTCCAGTTCTTCCCAAAAGTGTTCAGTGGGGTTGAGGTCAATGCTTTGTGCAGGACACTCAAGTTGTTTCACAAACCATGTCATCATGGAGCTGGAGAATGTTTGGGTCTCTAAGTTCCAGTAAAGAGAAATGTATGGTCAGGTGTCCACATACATTTGGCCATACAGCTCAGTTAAAACATAGCACAGTCCCTGTTCTAAATCTCCTGCCCTTTTCCTATGCACTCCCTCATTTCTTTTCCTTTTTCTCACCAAAGTTGAACACAGCCAAGGACAGGCCTGAGACAACGTGGAATAGATGAATGACAGATGGAGACTGATGGAATAGAAACTTCCGGTACACCAGCGCAAAAGGATAACCTGTGAAGAGAGAGAGAGAGAGAGAGAGAGAGAGAATGAATATTTATTCCAGCATAAGATACAATGCAAAAAGTACTCTAGGTATAACAAAATCAGCTGCATGCTGGGAGTTGTCTGAGGCAGGCTTTGCCCAAGATGTTACATTTTTAGAACTATAATGAGAAATTACAGGCAAAATAGAGGTTAATAGATTAATCTTATTGGAAATGTTTAAATAATTAGCCTTTACACAGATTGTTATTAACATGTAATTAGCATAAATGCTAGAGTAGTCTACACTAGTCAAACAAGTGGAACAGTGAAGTAATGTTATTTTTAGCTTTTCAATGTGTGTACTTATTGCACTACCTCAACCCCTGTGTTTTTCATCTGCTGCTATATTTATATTTATTTCTATTTTGCACTACCTCAACTGCTGCTATATTGTATTTTGGACAATACATGTCAGGCCCCAAAGTTCATCATCATTTTTTTTTTTTATTATTACATTTCATTTACATTTCATTGCACGTCCTTTTTCGTCTTGTCGTTGCTTTGTTTGCACCTAGCTGCACATTTATACTTTATGTGGCTTGGACGAACTTTCAGTCCTAGCTTTGTGTCGTTCTTGTGTTTGATCTTTATGTTGTATGTTTATGTAGCACCAGGTCCTGGAGAAACGTTGTCTCGTTTCACCATGTACTGCGTCAGCTATATGTGGTTGAAATGACAATAAAGCTTCTTGAATCTTGAATCTTGAGTTGAGGAGCAAATCGAGAAAAGCAAGTCAACAAATAAAAAAATTCTTAGGATTTCCATCTAAAAGATCATTTATCTACAGTCCAATCCGGCACACTAAGAAGTACGGGGCAATCTGTACTTCTTAGACAGCAAATCGTGCATCTAATATCAGTTTTTCTTAAATGGGCTACAACAGAAAAAGTCAAACAAAAAGAAGAAAACGGAAACTTTAAAGCCCATGAATTTTTCCACAAAGTAATTTAATGTAATTAGAACTACGGAGGTTATAAAACTAATTAAAAATGCATTATGTAACCAAGTAAGATTTACTGAGCTGGAACGTGCTTTTTAATTAAATGCACCGTGTTGCTTTTAGGTTGGAATTTAACTGCAGCAAAAGCAAAGGAAACAATTGGCCAACTTGTATTTAAATATATATAATAATGCACCTTAGAGAAAAGAAAAACAAAAACTTCAACTAAAATCCATACTCAAAAACATGAGCTGAATTCTATCAGGATCTGAATAATTAACACTTTGTTGAATACATTTGGAAAGTCCCTTCCGTTCAGTTTCCAAAACAAATCTGGCCTATTAAAGTGGCTTAAAATATTATTGATGTGGCGTTCTCAGCAAACAGGACTGAGAACAGGTCTAGACATTGACTTTAACACCAAACCAATCAGACATTCAGATATAATGTCCCTGTTCAGCCAATTGGATCTAGCATTCTGAAGGTGCCTGTATCACTCCACTGCTATTGTCCACATCTAAGCAAGCATTTTTCTGTCTTGGACTTTGTACTGAAACGCTGAAGCTAACTTTCAAGGGTCTTTCGAAGATGGCCAGAGAGTGCCTGCTACAATAACGCAACTCACCATAAACTATTGATGATATCTGACAGCCCCACCCACTGCTTGATGACCAGATAAGACTATGAAATAAACCTTCCTCTATATTTCAAAACAGCTTACACCACTGACACATTCTCATGCAAAAAATATTCTTCTGCATAAAGAGTTATTCGCCTTTTAGCTTGACAGTGAAACTATTTGAAGTCCTGGTGGGATTTGTGTGTTAAGTCGTGTTGTTGAAGAACGCAGTTACACTGCTAATCAATTCTGATCATAGTTCTGGCTGAACCAAACACCTCACATCTTCACTGCAAACCAGATGTACTGCTACTTTGACAAGTGCTTTTAAATGTCATCCATATTCGATATGCTCTATTTTATACAGTAGTACTTCACAGAGAGTGCTTCAGGATGTGTCTGTATAGCACTAGACATAATGGAAGCTTTACCAGTATGTCCATTTGGATGGGATTTATTTTACCTGGAGCGATTGCTACAATCTTTTCACTAGGTAGAGACAGTGTAAGCTTTCCAGAAGTGGCAGCCATTGTGCAAAAGTTATTCACATAACCAAATGACTAAATTTCAGAGACACCTCTTCATGTAAAACTAATCCTCTCTGAATACAGCTTTAGATGGCTAAATATTCCTGTATGGAGTGATGATCTGATTTTGGAGTCGCTTCAGGGTGTACTGAGCCAATTTATAAATTATAACCTCAGAGCAATTTTGTGGAAATGATTCGAAGACTAGCAAGTCTGAAAATATTTAAGTTAGCATGAGGCGGTAAAACAGCCTTGGGCGAGGTAGAACATGACTTCTTTTTACTTCTGGTGAAACCACAAAACTAAAGTCATAGCCCTGTTAGGGGAAAAAGTGTCTTCATTATGATTGTTAGAAGTCAGTGAAGTCACATGATGTGAAACTGAACCATGGGGTGGATGTTGAAAGGACAGCATAACAGAAAGTCTGCTGGGAAAGCTGAAGGTTCATTTCATTACAACTGCAAAGACACCCCAGTGACCCCAACAGCTCTGGCTACACCCCTGATCCTCGCTCTGTATATTCCACACATCTTCCAATAAAAACTAAAAACAAACTAATCCACAGAAAACATTCATTGCATTGCTTTTAAATGTAGCCCGCGTCAGGTGTTTGACAACGTGCCATGATACAGATTTATGAGTCAACAAGTGACCTTGTGTGAAGAACACCATTCAGCTGTTTCCAGCCAGCAAAGGCCAAATGCTTTTTTACACAAAAACAAACTTTTGTATTAGAGAACATTTATAGAACAAAATCAAGCATTTATTGTATATGCATATTTTTGCATTTAATAACTGGGCTTTAACACAGACTTTAACTTACCTGTGAAACACAGTTAGAAGTGTTGAGAGTAACAAGTTCACAATAGTGTAAGAATATGTGATCTTTTTACAATATTGGTCATATAGTATGAAAGCCATAGGTCCTCTTGCCTACACATGGTGTGCTATTTTGATCTCATTCATCAGCATGCATGGCCATGTGTCAGGCCAAAGTCTACACGTTTACTCATCTCTTATAGTATCTCCTGTCACTCTGTCCAAAGTGTGACTCGTACCCCCCCCCCGAGATACAGCTCTACTTTAATCAATTCAGTAATCGAAATAAAGTTGTCAGAAAGGGGAAGAGTGATATGAAGCCATTCAGAACTAAAGTGTCAGACTCCCCCATGCAGCAACTGAGTGAGTGACTTGCTGGGAAACATTGAGCCTTCTCGACCTCCACGTGTTGCAGCAGTGCCTTTCATTATTACCTGCTGTACTGGGAACTAATAAGCGCTCCCAGAATAACCAGCTCTCTGATCTGACACAGGATTTAAACTCAGCTCACGAAGTTACACTGAAACCCAAAGCTGCGGTCAGATCATTTACATAAAACGGAGCATGTAGACAGTTTGACACGCGAATAGTTGAACTGTGCTTACCTGTTAAAATAGAAAGCATTAGTCGAACTGCCGGTTCAGGCGAGCCTAAATATTCCGCCAGGTTCTCCATCAAGGAAGCCGCCATGTTTCGTGTGGGCGGAAGTGGCGCTGACTGGAGTTTCCGTGATTATGTGCGGCAGCTCGGGAGCTCTCCGCTCTCCGCTCTCACTCTCTCTCTCTCTCTCTCTCTCTCACTCACTCACACACACACACACACACACGAGCACAAACACTCACACAAAAACAACCAGAGGTCTCCTGATCCAGCTGCTGTTATAGTATTTCTCTTCTCTCCTCCCTTGTCTCCTCCTCTCCTCACTCTCTCCCACAGCTCTCAGCGCTTCCGCCCTTTCACAAAACCCATATACACGTTTCACACATACACTGTCTATCATTCAACACCACGAGCTGAGAAAACAGCAGTATGGAGCTTCTCAAACTTCTTATAGCCAGGGATTACTTCAGAGCGATAAATTAAATCACACGGTTTTCTCAGTAAACATTGGTTACATAAATACAATGCAAATTCTATTAAACTTTTTCTTTGGCTCATTATTGAAACAATGATTATTATTATTATTATTATTATTATTATTTTTGCCGCTGGAATATTTATGCACGAAATTTGTTTTTAATTCAGATATCAATACATTATACAGTTAGTGCAGTACACAGTGCAAAGGGGAAAAAAAGTTCCTCCAAGACCCTGGTGGTATATAAAACATACAGAAACTACACAAAGTTAAGTACACTGCACAGTACTACTTAAAGTGCATGTGTGTAGACGTGTGCAAGTTTTGGGACACACCTCCAAATCATTGAATACAGGGGTTGGGCTTGCCCCCTTAGTTCCAGTGAAAGGAACTCTTAATGCTTCAGCATACCAAGACATTCTGGACAATTTCATGATCCCAACTTTGTGGAACAGTTTGGGGATGACCCCTTCCTGTTCCATCATGACTGCACACCAGTGCACAAAGCAAGGTCCATAAAGACATGGATGAGAGAGTTTGGTGTGGAGGAACTTGACTGACCTGCAGTCAAGTTGGTGACTGGCCTGGTCAGGACTCCAAACTCGCTCATCCATCTTTTTATGGACCTTGCTTTGTGCACTAGTGTGCAGTCATGTTGGAACAGGAAGGGGCCTTTCACTGGAACTACGGGGCCAAACCCAACCCCTGAAAAACACCTGAATTCAATGATTTGGAGGGGTGTCAAAGCTGCTGTAACAAAAATTTTCAATAAAATCTATCTATCTATCTATCTATCTATCTATCTATCTATCTATCTATCTATCTATCTATCTATCTATCTATCTATCTATCAGGTTGTTGATAAAGAAGGGTAGGTTGGAATTCCCACCGGAACCTCGGAGAACCAACCAATTATCGGGTTAATAATAAAAAATCAGTAATTACTGAGAGATCGTGGTATTGTTAGCGCCATATAGACACATTATAACTGATCTATTATTGCAACTAAGCGATGTTCCTTAATATTTCTTATTAAATAACACTGAGCAAGAATTATCTCATTCTTTATTTTAATTTACGCAATTTAAAGAATTGAACTCAGTTTAAACAAACTATTCGACACTTCTTTCATTCTGATATTAAAACCATTATAGGGGGTTTTTCCTTTCGAAAAAACCTACTGGACAAATACTAAAAGAGCAAATTTTCCAACTTGCTAGACCTTCGCGTGCCAGGGGTTAGTAAATGTGACAGAATGCACAGTCACGGTAGATTCCCTGCGCTGACGAGTAAATAATATTCTTCAAATATTATATATTATGAATATAAATTAACATTTAATGGTGTATATTTTAAAATAGTGGTTACACAAGAAAATAAAATAATCCCATATCAACCGAATGTAAAAGCAAACAGTGCACGCAAGGGCTTATGGGTAAGCCCATAGCCTGGCATTACGTTGTACGTCACTATGTGTAGCCGCGGAAGTACAAGCATATGGGCGGGACTTCAAAGTTACAGCACCGTTTGTCATGTTACAGCTCTATTTATAATAAATTCATAATCTACGTTACATCAAGCAGCACAACCTAATAAACATATTCTTTCCTTTACTCATATGAGAAGTAAAGTTATTTATTTTGTAATATGTCAATAGTTACTTTGATTATTTACACGAATTTTGATATTTAATCAAATTTCATGCACTTTTCAGCAGATGAATGTAACTCATGATTATTTGTTTGTTTATTTGTTTGTTTATACACAAAGTCGTCAGGTTGTAATATATTTGTTTGTTAAAATATTGTAATTTCATCAAATCCTTATTGGAAAATGTATGGTATATGTATTTATTGCATAGTTTTTGGTAGTTTGGTAGGCAAAATGTCACGTGAAGTTAAAACCACTTAAGGATTTGTTTTTATGTATGGACAAATGTATGAAATAATGTTAATTTTTATGTCAGTTTAAATATATAAATTTCATTTATATATTAGGTTTGAAGAATAAACAGTTCATGAAAACAGCGGGTGAATGTGTCTATAGCCAACAGAAACATCTAAGAAAATGTTGGTCCATGATCTACAGAATAGTATTTATACAATGTAGCTAGGTAAAAATAATGTGATCAATAATTATTCATTTCATTTTTTACATGTAGCATATTTATGACCATCATATCTGAAAAGTCTTTCTGAGCATTGAAAGCAAAATTTCAGAATTTATGCCTGTGGAAAACTTAACTCTCTAATAAGAATGTACAACTTGTGAATCTCACACATTATATGCTACAATATAATGATTATGGCTAGTTGATTAATGCTGTCTGCTTGGTAAAGTTTAGAATAATATCTCAAGTTGCAACAACAATGTTTTTTAGTAAAGAAAATTGAGAGGCAACACGGATAAAGAAAACATAGATTAAGAAAAATGGAAAGATTGTCACATAAATAAATGATGTGCTTTTATGTAAGCATGTACGTATATCCCATTAATCTTATACCTGAATGTCCTTAACATGTGCTAAGAATAAGTATGGGCAATAAAATGTTGTGTTTCATTAATAGGGGAGTATTCTAACTATATAGTATATATTACTATACAATATATTAAATATATAGTACTCTCCAAATATCACTGCAGATAAATGCCCGCAAAACCCATTGCTGAATTCTCCACAGTTCTTTTAATATTAGTGATTCAAGTAGGCACAAATATTTTCTTCTCTCTGTGAATTTATTATCACATATTTCAGGCTTTCATTATTGAACCAAACTGCATTAAAATAAAAGAATTAAATGAGAGTGTAAGAAATATTCTATGGGTTTCTGTCATCATATATTTCAGGCTCTGTGTCTCTGACAATAGATTTATTACATCTCAACAAAACTAATCAGGGAATTCTAAACACACACACAAACACACACACACACACTCAGGGATTATAATTTTGCAATTTTGCTCTTCTTCACCCTCTCATATTAAATAGCACTAAACTGTAAGTGAGAGAAGTTTGTTAAGAGAAGTTTGTTCATTCTAAATATATTCATATATTCTTCAGGCAAAAAGTTCTAACAGCAATATGCATTTGTGTGTGTGTGTGTCTGAGAGAAAGGGAGAGAGAGAGAAAGAGAGAGAGAGAGAGGGAGAGAGAGAGAGAGAGAGAGATTTGCTTTGCTCATCAGTCTTGGTTACCCAGCTAACAAAAAAGCGGTAAACACCAACTTCCTAATTGCAAAGCATTACACAGTTTCACTCCACCCCAGAACTCCTGCAGTGCTACATCACTATTCAGACTTCAGGTCCATGAAAACTGAGCTACTGGTGGAGCCTATCAGACTGATTTCAATAGGGAGACAAACCTTTTATTAACTCACAAATATACTGTTATGCCACAGAAACTTTGTGACTTTTTAAGAGTTTAAGTTTAAAATGTGATATTTCTCTTAACACTACTTCCCTTTCTCTTTCTGTTAGCCTTTTTTGTATATTATTATTATTATTATTATTATTATTATTATTATTATTATTATTATTATTATTATTATTATTATTATTATTATTAGAGAGTACACATCTACAGCAACACAAGAAAACAAATACCTCTCAGTGTTATTATTATGAGAATATTCTCCTTATTCTCCTTAAGTGTCATTTGCTTTCAAAAGCTCAACATGAAAGATTGTTAAATAATGTGTCTGAGAAAGTGCAATGTGCTTATATTTCCTGAATTACTCAGTATGAAGAGAGCTGATTGTGTGATGATGTGTGTGTGTGTGTGTGTGTGTTCAGTTAACTTTCTGCTTATTTCCTATACCAACATTTATCCAAAATTCTTCTTTTCTTAGGAAACATAATATACTATTATAATTAATATTCAGTATTAAGAGGTTTTGTTGTAGGGTTGTGTGGACGACAACAACCTCCTTATTAATTTACATAACATTCTACACATGCTGTATCGGCATCACACAACTGACTACACATAAATGCACAATATAATCACACTCTCCGCTGTCACCCAAATGAGGATGGTTTCCCTTTTGAGCCTGGTTCCTCTCAAGGTTTCTTCCTCATAGCATCTAAGGGAATTTTTCCTTGCCACAGTCGCCTCAGTCACCTCAGGCTTGCTCACTTGGGATAACATCTAGGACTGTTTGCCTGTTTATATGTATGTTGTTTTCTTATGTTGTTTCTTATGTAAAGCTGCTTTGAGACAATGCTCTTTGTTAAAAGCGCTATACAAATAAAAATTGAATAGGGTGATTTTATATTAGCTCTCTGAGATGATTAAATAAAGGCACTTCAGCTCATTTTCTATATCATTATCTTTTCATTATTAAAATATACTCACTCACCTTTGCTCTCAAAACATACTTTTTTTGACATGCTTTTGACATCTACAACTTTGCTGGTTCTCAAATAGGTTTTGTACAGGTCCAAGTCCAATTTTGGGGTAATGTTTCCTAGTGTTGCCTGGATTGGCTCCAGATCTCCAGTGACGCTAATGAGCAGTACACAGTTACTGAAGATGAATAAATAAGTGTTTTAAGTGTTTCTGCTTGCCTTCAGTAAAGACTGTAGAAGTTTATTATTATCCTCGTGCTGCCCCCTACTGTTCAAAATCCCACAATTCATCACAGGTTATGTCAGAGGTTCTCATCCATTACTGTCCAGTTAAATACGGCATGTATAGCTCATTTTTAAATTGTAAATAACCAGAAAAAGTAAGGTCACAGAGGGTTATAGAGTGAGGTGTTTAAAATGCAGTGGTAGTCAATTAAAATACAGTTTGTGTGTGTGTGTGTGTGATTGACTAACACTATTCAGTTTGTGCTACAGTAACTCTTGTGGAGGATTGGACAGGTGGACAAGCCCATGTCTCTGTCCCCATTTCATCACTTGTTCTTCGTTGGACCACTTTTGGTACTAACCACTGCGTACCGGGAACACTGCACAACCCCTTCTGTTTTGGAGATGCTCTGTTCCAGTCAACTAGCCATCACAATTTATCTTGCCCAATTTTCCTCCTTTCAACACAACAATTTTGATAACTAACTGTTCACTTGCTACATGTCACTGGTTTGATGTTAGGGCTGATTGGTGTATATCAGCTCTAACAGATAATGTTAGAATGTTAGTTTATATAGTATAGTGAATAATGACATTATAAAGATTAACATTTGTTGATATATTTGATTCGCTGATATGTATCTTGGGGCATTTGCCTCTTTGGATGAGCTGGCATTATTCTTACTCAAGTGGAAATGTCAAAATGCGTCTCCAGTGATCACTTGAGATCATATTTCTTACACAGTTCCCACAGAAGAAGGATGTTGTGCACGTTTATTATGCCTGTTTTCCATTGCGTTTGTTTTCAGGCAGAAATGTCCCACAAATCATTGCTCATGTATTTGTTCGAAACATTTTTATCAAGTGGTCAGCTAACAAAACTTACAAATGAATGAGAGATCAGATGATGGAAAAAGCTATAAAAAAGTAGCTGCTTTAATCTTTAAATATCTGATAAAGCACCACCTTTTTCCATGTAACTAGTGTCTGCGAGGTCTATTCAAACAGTCTTGCAAAGATCATGCAATTTAAAGTTGTTTCCTTGTACATACTACAAATGTGATGTAATCATGTGTCCAGTGAGTGACTGAAACACAACGTCTTCGAGACACATTGTTCACACCTGTACTTTAAGCTGTCCACTTAAGATCGGATCCCCCAGGACACACTAATGCCTGGTGGGAACAGTGCCAAGAAACCCCTGATGCAAACATCTGCTCTCCACTTATTCTTATACAACATTAACCTTAATCATTACTGATCCATTTTTGGGTCATATGCCCAAGGAGGAAGAGCAGAGGTATGAAGGTGACATGAATAACAGTTTTGGGAAGTTTCTGATATCATGAACGTCTGTCAATTACTTTGTTTACTTACACCGATCAGGCATAACATTATGAGCAGTGAGAGGTGAAGTGAATAACACTGATTATCTCCTCATCATGGCACCTGTTAGTGGGTGGGATATATTAGGCAGCAAGTGAACATTTTGTTCTCAAAGTTGATGTGTTAGAAGCAGGAAAAATGGACAAGCGTAAGGATTTGAGCGAGTTCAAATTGTGATGGCTAGACCACTGGATCAGAGTATCTCCAAAACTGCAGCTCTTGTGGGGTGTTCCCGGTCTGCAGTGGTCAGTATCTATCAAAAGTGGTCCAAGGAAGGAACAGTGGTGAACTGGCGACAGGGTCATGGGCGGCCAAGGCTCGTTGATGCACATTGCGAGCGAAGGCTGGCCCGTGTGATCCGATCCAACAGACCAGCTACTGTTGCTCAAGTTGCTGAAGAAGTTAATGCTGGTTCTGTGTCAGAATACACACTGCATGACAGGTCAGGGCTGTTTTGGCAGCAAAAGGGGGATCAACACAATATTAGGCAATTTATCTTGCCCAATTTTCCTCCTTTCAACACAACAATTTTGATAACTAACTGTTCACTTGCTACATGTCACTGGTTTGATGTTAGGGCTGATTGGTGTATATCAGCTCTAACAGATAATGTTAGAATGTTAGTTTATATAGTATAGTGAATAATGACATTATAAAGATTAACATTTGTTGATATATTTGATTCGCTGATATGTATCTTGGGGCATTTGCCTCTTTGGATGAGCTGGCATTATTCTTACTCAAGTGGAAATGTCAAAATGCGTCTCCAGTGATCACTTGAGATCATATTTCTTACACAGTTCCCACAGAAGAAGGATGTTGTGCACGTTTATTATGCCTGTTTTCCATTGCGTTTGTTTTCAGGCAGAAATGTCCCACAAATCATTGCTCATGTATTTGTTCGAAACATTTTTATCAAGTGGTCAGCTAACAAAACTTACAAATGAATGAGAGATCAGATGATGGAAAAAGCTATAAAAAAGTAGCTGCTTTAATCTTTAAATATCTGATAAAGCACCACCTTTTTCCATGTAACTAGTGTCTGCGAGGTCTATTCAAACAGTCTTGCAAAGATCATGCAATTTAAAGTTGTTTCCTTGTACATACTACAAATGTGATGTAATCATGTGTCCAGTGAGTGACTGAAACACAACGTCTTCGAGACACATTGTTCACACCTGTACTTTAAGCTGTCCACTTAAGATCGGATCCCCCAGGACACACTAATGCCTGGTGGGAACAGTGCCAAGAAACCCCTGATGCAAACATCTGCTCTCCACTTATTCTTATACAACATTAACCTTAATCATTACTGATCCATTTTTGGGTCATATGCCCAAGGAGGAAGAGCAGAGGTATGAAGGTGACATGAATAACAGTTTTGGGAAGTTTCTGATATCATGAACGTCTGTCAATTACTTTGTTTACTTACACCGATCAGGCATAACATTATGAGCAGTGAGAGGTGAAGTGAATAACACTGATTATCTCCTCATCATGGCACCTGTTAGTGGGTGGGATATATTAGGCAGCAAGTGAACATTTTGTTCTCAAAGTTGATGTGTTAGAAGCAGGAAAAATGGACAAGCGTAAGGATTTGAGCGAGTTCAAATTGTGATGGCTAGACCACTGGATCAGAGTATCTCCAAAACTGCAGCTCTTGTGGGGTGTTCCCGGTCTGCAGTGGTCAGTATCTATCAAAAGTGGTCCAAGGAAGGAACAGTGGTGAACTGGCGACAGGGTCATGGGCGGCCAAGGCTCGTTGATGCACATTGCGAGCGAAGGCTGGCCCGTGTGATCCGATCCAACAGACCAGCTACTGTTGCTCAAGTTGCTGAAGAAGTTAATGCTGGTTCTGTGTCAGAATACACACTGCATGACAGGTCAGGGCTGTTTTGGCAGCAAAAGGGGGATCAACACAATATTAGGCATGTGGTCATAATGTTATGTCTGGTTGGTGTACATCAATCTAGTAACCTCTTAATGCTCTAATCAGGTCTATCTATTTGTTTCTGTAACTTACTGAATACAGAAATCATTCATTTTCAGTGAAAGCTGGTGACATAAGTGACAGTAACCATTGGCGACAAGATGTGGCCATGTCCAGTGAATCAACAAAATTGCGAAAAGTTGGAAACATGGAGTAAATTGGTGCAACAACTTTTATAAGCCAAGTAGTGACAACACTTATTACCCACATGTGCATAATCACGGAAGCGGGCCATCACAATTTATCTCTTGCCCAATTTTCCTCCTTTCAACACAACAATTTAGAAAACTGACTGTTCACTTGCTACATGTCACTGGTTTAATGTTAGGGTTGATTGGTGTATATCAGATCTAACAGTTAAATTTTGAGATATTTGACAGACCATCTGGAGTTTTCTGTTTTTAAAGCAACATACCTTAATTGACTTGATTGTTTCAGTTTTTAGATTAGATTTATTTGATTTATGCTATAGGTTAATATCTAGTGAATTTTTAGCTCAAAATGGCTTTGAAGAGTCCACAACAAACAGTCGTCCTTCATATTGTCTAGATGTACCTTTGTTCAAATGTGAATAAGGACATTATAAAGATTAACATTTGTTAATATATTTGAGTAGCTGATATACAGTATATCTTGGTGTATATCTTGGCTGATTTATATCTCATCTTTGGATGAGCTGGTATTACCCTTACTCAAGTGGAAATGTCAAAATGAGTCTCCAGTGTTCACTTGAGATCATATTTCTTACATAGTTCCCACAGAAGAAGGGTGTTGACATGAATAACAATTTTGGGAAGTTTTTATATCATGAACTTCTGTCATGCCATCAATTACTTTGTTTACTGACACCGATATGGCATGACATAACATTATGAGCACTGAGAGGTGAAGTGAGTAACACTGATTATCTCCTCATCATGGCACCTCTTAGTGGGTGGGATATATTAGGAAGCAAGTGAACATTTTGTCCTCAAAGTTGATGTGTTAGAAGCAGGGAAAATGGACAAGTCTAAGGATTTGAGCGAGATTGTCGAAGGGCCAAATTGTGATGGCTAGACGACTGGATCAGAGCATCTCCAAAACTGCAGCCCTTGTGGGGTGTTCCCGGTCTTTATTATTAATTCTTCCCTTAGCACTGGCTATGTGCCTAAATCTTTTAAGCTAGCAGTTATCAAACCCCTGATTCAAAAACTGGACCTCGACCCCTGTCAGCTGTCTAACTATAGACCAATATCAAACCTGCCCTTTATCTCCAAGATCCCAGAAAAGGCACAGCAGTTATGTTCATACCTGCATAGAAATAACATTTATGAAATGAATGACAGCACTGGTTAAAGTGGTCAATGACCTGCTACTGGCTTAGACATTAGATACTGGATGGTCACTAACTTCCTCCTGCTTAACTCTGACAAGACAGAGGTGCTTGTAGTAGGACCACATGCAGCTCGTAGTAAGCTTTCTGATTACAGAGTAACGGTGGATGGTCTTTCTGTTCATCTTGTCCAGCAGTAAAAGATCTTGGTGTGATTATTGACTCTGGTCTTTCATATGAAGCTCATGTAGATAACATCACTAGGGTAGCTTTCTTTCATCTCAGAAATATTACCAAGATAAGAAATTTGATGTCACTTCATGATGCAGAAAAACTAGTTCATGCTTTTGTTACCTCTAGGTTGGATTATTGTAATGCCTTACTGTCTGGATGTTCCAGTAGGAGCATAAACAAGCTCCAGTTAGTCCAGAATGAAGCAGCTAGAGTCCTAACTAGAAACAGTCTCAACAGTCTCAATGTTTAAGTCTAGGCTGAAGACACATTTGTTTAGTCAAGCTTTCAATGTACAGTTTTCTTAGGTAAAGGAGCAGATCTGGAAGGTTCATGGACATAGAGTGTTTGGTGTACTGGGATGTTTGGATGCTGTCATCTTACCATCCTCACAAGTCACTCAGGTTTGCGGACTGTGAAGTGGTTGGACGCTTTATGTCCCAGGAAGCCTTCATGTCTGTCACATTCTGGCTCTCTCTTTTAGTTATGCTGTCATAGCTAGTCTTGCCGGAGTCCCTGCCTGCACTTTAGACATAATATCCATTGTCTTTAAGCATCACATGATCAGAAGCATACTTAATACCCTTTCTTTTTCTCTGTCTTTCTCTGTTGAGCTATATACCCCACTCCTGAGCTCCCAGTGTTTTCCAGTTTCCAGTGTGACCACTGCCTCTACCTCTGGTGGGAGTCTCATCTCTTGGTGGTGCTCACTGATGCTGTGGATGGATCTGTGTGGATAGCCTGTTACCCAGGAGATAGCCGTGGACCGAGACACTTGGGGACTTTCACACCATCACAGATCTGCCATTACATCTGTCAGCTTGTGACAGCAAGGAATTAGTGTCTATAATGAGCTCATAAACTACACTGACCTAATTGTTCCTCATGGGCCCTTGAGTGCTGTTGTAGAAAGGACATTAATTAGTTACAGTTACATTATTTACTCTCCAGTGTCACCCAAATGAGGATGGGTTCCCTTCTGAGCCTGGTTCCTCTCAAGGTTTCTTCCTCATATCATCTCAGGGAGTTTTTCCTTGCCACTGTCTCCACAGGCTTGCTCATTAGGGATAAAATAAAATAAGGACAAAATAGTTTACTAATTACATTTAATAATTTATTTTTATTTCTATTTATTTATTTATTTCCTCTCCTTTCTCTGTTTATCTTCTTTAAAGCTGTAAAGCTGCTTTGAGACAATGTCCATTGTAAAAGGCGCTATACAAATAAATTGAATTGAATTGAATTGGATTGAATTGCAGAGAAAAGAAAGGAACAATGGCAAACCAGCAAGAGGGTCATGAGCGGTCAATTCTCATCGATGCACATTGGTGTCAGAATACACAGTAAACGACGGGTCAGGGCTGTTTGTGCTCAGAAGGGGGATCAACACAATATTAAACAGGTGGTCATAATGTTATGTCTGGTTGGCGTACATCAATCTAGTAACCCCTTAATGCTCTAATCAGGTATATCTATATAGGTATACCGAGTACAGAAAACATTCATTTTCAATGAGAGCTGGTGACATAAGTGAAAGTAACCGTTGGTGACAAGATGTGGCCATGTCCAGTGAATCAACAAAATTGAGAAACGTTGGAAACATGGAGTGAATTGGTGCAACAACTTTTATAAGTCAAGTAGTGACAACACTTCAACAGTTTTTGGCACATCAACTAGGTCTGTAACCTTGTACTTGTAACCTTGTACTTATCTTGTTTCTCATCTCATTCTCCATATTTATTCCTAAATCTCTGTATTTAGTATTTTTCTGCTATATTTTGTTATATTGTTATATTCTGCTATATTTTGTAATTTTTTGTTATTTTACATATTTTTGTACCCTAATTTGGGTTTTTTAGTATTTCTGTTATATTCCTTCCTTTATCTATTGCCTGTGTTTGTGGATACTGCTGGAAATTGTGAATTTCCCTTTGGGATGAATAAAGTATCTATCTATCTATCTATCTATCTATCTATCTATCTATCTATCTATCTATCTATCTATCTATCTATCTATCTATCTATCTATCTATCTATCTATCTATCTATCTATCTATTGCCCACATGTGCATCATCACGGAAGCGAGCGCGTTTAAGTTAAGGGGAAGTGCACAAGGAATCTGTGTTGTATCTGAATTGTAACACACCACACTCTGACGCTCCAGCCCTGTTGAAGGCCAGTGAGTTGTCTGTAGGCGGAGCTAGGCACTCCTCTATATAATCCCACTGCACTGACCGCACACTGCTGTCTCTCTCTCCTCCTGAGGTCACCTTAGCTTCACTAAGACCCGAGCAGGCTGTGTGTTGGTGTTTCACCTTTTCTGCAATCATGACTGGTAGGAAATTTTTCGTCGGTGGTAACTGGAAGATGAACGGCGATAAGAAAAGTCTTGGAGAGCTCATCGACACTCTGAACAGCGCAAAGCTCAACGCCGACACCGGTAAGGCAATAACAAGGCGAAATGTTGCAATGAGTCCTCTAGTGTCCTGTTATTTCCGGGTCTACAGAGAGGTAGTTAATATACAGTGTGTGTGATAACGTTCATGTACGCATTTCTGTCAAATCAGTTTATAAAACTGATGCAGAACTCCGGAAAACACCTTACAACTCACATACTCTATCTTATCAGTATTCAGCTAATGCAAATAACCCGTTATAGTCACATGGGGGGGTTTGATCCCTAACGAGTTCTCATCTAAACACACACTGATGCTAATTAGCACCATCTGAAACGTGCATGCCAAAGCTCTAGCTCTAGCTATCTGGCTAATTCCTGTTAGCATGCCACCCAAGGTCGTGTGTGTCCTCAGCGTGTGTGTGAGAGTGTTTTGGGGGAGAAATGGCGGATTGGGTTGTGAACGTTGGATTTACGGGTTAGTCATTCATTTTAGTGCAGATCGTGTCCACAGCCGTGGATTTTGCTCCAGTGATGCTATGGACAGGCCTGACAGCTCCTGGTGGGTGTGTATAGAGAATCGCACGCGCCTGTGTGTGTGTGTGTGTGTGTGTGTGTGTGTGTGTGTGTGTGTGTTTTCCAGCACGTAGCCCGTGTCAGACCCAGGAAACTGACACGAAACGTATTTTCTCAGCATCTTCATGCTTATAGAATATGTGAATGAATGCGTTTCTACCTATGAAAAGTCAATAGCAGGCTCCTTTTAGCAACTTTTTGTACGTTTCAGTGCAACAACTTTTATTTGTATGATATTTTGATATGATTTTAATAAAGTTCAGTTTAATCAACACCTCTGTATCTGTCCATGTTAGAAGATCTTGTAGTCTTCAACAATTCATTTATAATGTCGGTCAGCAGAAAATGACTTGCCTTGTTTTTTCATTCTATACAAGTTGGCATAAAATGTTGGTGTCTATTTGCTGTTCTCACACACACACGCGCGCGCGCGCACACACAGCTGTGGACTTCTACCAGCCAAAGTTCAACATAAAATGTCTGTCCCAGCCAGCTCTCTTGCTTCAAAAACGGTCTTCAACTCTAAAGTCAGATCACCTGAGATTTTGCTCCATTTTAAAAAAAAAAAAAAAAAGAAAAGAATTTATTTTAATCCTATGACCTTTTATCTTCCAGTTTCTGTTTGACCCGTGATCCTTGCAAAATGCTAAGTGACCTTTTCGCTGACGACCTCCGACCTTTTGACAGTGAAGACTAGGATGTGTGACCTTTTAAGGCAGAGTCATTGCTGGGTTTAATTTAGATTTGGCTTTACCCAAGATAGTCCTGCGAATACCTTGTACTGATCCCTGTCTCCAAACGACACACAGTGCATTGAGGACAGTGGGCACAAGAAATAATTCGGGTTATATTGGTGGACGCAGGTTCACCAGGAAGTTTATGAATTTTACATTTTGATTTAGGGAAAATGAACACTCAGTTCTGCACGTGTCCTCCTTCTTAGTCATTCTGCTGCAGAAGCTGTGACTGTTCCTGTTTAGAAAAATAGTGTCATAGAACAGCGGGCTTTGCTGTAGTATTTATCACCCCCCCCAATAGAATTGGTTAGAGTTTATACCCCATAGTGCACCATTAAATAGATTACTGTAAAATGGATAATATATGGTCCAACTGCAATAAAGTTTAAATGGTGCTGTTTGCTGTCAGAGAGGCATTAGGCATAGAAGCAACCAAAAGTCCAAGTATAAGGCTCTACATGCTACCACCACCATGCTTTACTGTAGGCATGGTGTTCTCAGGGTGAAGATTTAAAGCACTTTGTGGAGGGGAAACATTTGCAGAGTCTCCAACATGCTTTTCATGAAAATGTAGCAGTTATGTGAGCATCAGAACATCAGTGGACATGTCTGCAATCGCTCTTTCCCCAAAAATGTGTGTTTGTGTGTCTACCTTCTTTGTGATTACAAGCCACATGGTTGTGACTTTATGCTTGCATCTGACTGATACAAATTTATAGCAACCCTTAAAGCAAGAACGAGTAATAATTAAAGAACGCTTTCTGTAAAGTGTGCCGTCGCCTTGTAGTTAATGGTAGACCGTTGGCTTCTGTATTGTGGTTTTTTGAATGTAAAATTAACTAGCATTTTAACCAAGTTCTTAATAAAACTCTTCTTGCAGATGTGGTCTGTGGCGCTCCTTCCATCTACCTGGACTTTGCCAGGTCCAAGCTTGACTCAAAAATTGGTGTGGCTGCACAGAACTGCTACAAGGTTGCAAAGGGTGCCTTCACTGGAGAGATCAGGTACAGGACCACGCGTATTTATGATGAATCTATATTTTGGTTAGCATTACTTCCCCCCCCCCCACTCACTCCCCCTCTTTCATCCTTTCTCTCCTTCAGCCCTGCGATGATTAAGGACTGTGGTGTGGAGTGGGTGATTCTGGGACACTCTGAGCGGCGTCACATATTCGGAGAGAGTGATGAGGTACATAAGAAGTTATTCCTTGTACACAAAAGATGCTATGAAATCTTAGACTTGATATGGTTGCAGTGAGCACTGTTTAAAACGTACGTGTTGTGGCATAAATCCTTGCAGCTGATTGGCCAGAAGGTAGCTCATGCTCTCGAGAATGGCCTAGGCGTGATCGCTTGTATTGGGGAGAAGTTGGACGAGAGAGAGGCTGGCATCACGGAGAAGGTCGTCTTCGCACAGACCAAAGCCATCGCAGGTAAATGGATATGGTTGTGTGAAGTTTAAAAGGGTTCAAAGGACTAAAATTGGCTATTGCCTTGTTTTTAAATAAAGTGCTGAAAGCTTTCTCTTGTGTTGTAGACAATGTTAAGGACTGGAGTAAGGTGGTGATTGCTTATGAGCCTGTCTGGGCCATTGGCACTGGCAAAACTGCATCACCGCAACAGGTACAACCATCACAAATCATTAGATGAGCAAACTTTTTTTTACAAATCTGCTTCCTGTGGTTTACTGAGCCCCCAAAAATTTCTTCCTGTAGGCTCAAGAAGTGCATGATAAACTCAGGCAGTGGATGAGTGCCAACATTTCCGAGGCTGTTGCTAACTCTGTTAGGATCATCTATGGAGGTAAAGGGCCATTATTTATGTGCATGTTCTATACACATTTCATTGATCAATGATGGGTTCAGGTAAAGACCATTGACACACTTTTCATTCACTTTCAGGTTCAGTTACTGGGGCATCCTGCAAGGAGCTGGCAGCCCAGAAAGATGTGGATGGTTTCTTGGTGGGTGGAGCTTCACTGAAACCAGAGTTTGTGGATATAATCAACGCCAAAGCATAAAAGAAACTTGAAACTGAGTAGCTGAGGAACAACTGCCGCTAACATATGCCCATTTCACCTCCATTCTAGTCCTAGCTTAAAGCACTTCTGCCCCATTCAAACTAAATCTTTATTTCCCTACTCTCCCCAAGTATTTCTGTGCTGCTGCTCCTGCACCAATTTCCTTTTCATTTTGTGCATTATGTATTAACAAAGATGATTTAGTCTTGATGTGATTGGCACTTAAAGTAAAGGCAGTATTATCACACTGAATGGAGACGATGTCAACTCTCCGCACTAATGATAATACTACCTATATGGATTAGAGGAATTAGCACTGGGCTATTTAGGCCATGCCTTTACATGACAATGTTTACCAGCTCTTTCTGTGCATACACTGTTAAGTTTATGGCGAAGAGCCAATAACCATGTGTCTAAGTCAGTAGAATCCCCCCCCCTTACTGTATGTTCTGTGACTTAAGTTAATAAATGCATCAAATTGCTTTCTGGTCAGTGGGTCCAGAAGCTGTTCATGATGTGTCATAACCAGGCACTATAAAGTTAATGCAAGTAAGAAAATTGTAATAAATGTTTGAGAGTAGAACAAACCCCATTGTTCTGGTTTCATTCCATGTATAATCAAATCACTGAAATGGTACAGTTAACTTTTTTTTTTTTTTTTTTTTTTTTTTTTAAAAGTGATCCAAATCTACAAGAGCTGTCATCAAGTATATGGTCATGTATCTGATTAACAGCTGTTGAACAGTTGTTCAAGTCTTATGTTAAAAATGTCCTGAAATACCAAAGTTACCATTTTAATCCAAATAGCAAATACCAGGCCTTTTGAGGGTGGATTGCAACTGCAGTAAGATGCAAAGCATGAATGGATGGATTACTTGAGGGGATAAATGTCATAGCTGTTATACAAACTCCATCCTGTCAGGTGAAAAGTTCATATAGACCAGGACTGGAAAGGACCGGTGTGGGTGCAGGCTTTCACTTCAACCGAGAAGAAGCCACACCTGAATCTGAAAAGCCAAGATCAGTCGATTAAACAGGTGGAATCAGTTGTAGCTTCTGCTTGGTTGGAATGAAAACCTGCACCCACACTGGCCCTTTTGTGGATAAAATTGGGCATCCCTGTTCTAGACAATCCCAACACATCCCTAGAGCTTTCTATCACCCCCAGTGGGGACATCAGCCTCTGTAGCCTACTAGATTTGTTTTTTCTCCCAGTGAAGCTCCATAAATATTAATGAGAAAATGATAATTTTGTTTAAGATTAATCTCATGTATTAACCACCATGAATCAATCCAAAATGACGTTCTATTTAATTAATGGAAGTTTTGCTGTTTGTACACTAGAGGGCAGTAACAGCTTTTTATTCACTACACAACATAAATAGAGCGTGAGGCCTGGTATTGGTAACCATCATTAAAGAGGAGTAGTAACCTTTATTCTCAATCCTAACCTGCTGTATAGCACCAAGAATAGTTATTTTAATATCAGGAATATTTCAGTTAGAAGGTAGAGATCCAATCTTGAAGAGATACTGGGAAATATGTTTTCATTAGTGATTATGAAATTGTATATAAATATGAACTCATTTCTATACAAATAAGTCAAATGTCTCGTCAGGGAATGTCTGTCTTCTTGTCATTGACAGGATTTTAATTGATATTTAAAAATAAAAATGGTAGAATAGTGGTTATTAATCTGGCCCCCAGGGTCTTAAAGATGGCCCATTTTCTGCAGGAGGGTGCATGTCAAGTCAAATAGCTTTATTGCCATTTCAACCACATATAGCTGAAGTGGTACAGAGTGAAATAAAACATTTCTCCAGGACCCTGGTGCTACATAGACAACATAACATATAGCTAAGGACAGAAAGTTTGTCCTAGCTACATAAAGTACAACGTGTGCAAGACGGAAGTGCAGAAACGTTGTGTTGGACATCTTTGGATCTACACTGTACGGACAAAAGGATGTCACCTTTGGAATACTGAACACATCCCATTCCAAAAACCATGGATATTAATATAGAGACATCCCCCTCTTCTGGGAAGGCTTCCCACCACATGGGAACGTTCAGCCACATGAGTGCAAGAGATCAAGGCTTGCTGCACAGCAGTCCAATAAAACTGTACATGCAGCTATTTTACAATCACCCATTAAAAACAAAATGCTGCACCACTTTATATAGCATCAAACACTGTTAATCTCAATACTTTGTTTACCCCAAATACTAAAGTACAGTAATATCTAGCAAGTTAATATAATACTTCTCATTATAGTATTCAACAAACTAAATATTTTTAAAGCTAGATAAATTAAGTTTTATTGCACAATTGTAATACATTGTATGCTACAGTAATGTTACTTAGTGGCCACAAATTAAACAGTCGTAGTTGTAAGATACGAGATGTGAAATGTAAGACGTACTTGTTTTGCACAATAACCACAAAAGAAAATAATTTCTTTCTGATTTATTTCAGCAGTACAATATATACAGATAAAGTATTTACATTGTCCTTTAGCTCAAAGCTGATGTTCAGATGTTAAACTTTTGAGCTGTAAGAAAAGGCAGAGAAGCAATCAGATGATGCGGGAAATACTTACTGCCAAGAACAGAGCAGATATATACGTGACCCTTACATATTCGTTATAAAGCACATGGGGGAGAAAAGAAAAGAAAGAGAAAGGAGAAGGAAGAGACAGAAGTCAAGAGAAAGCAACAAAGGATGAGAACTAGTTAAAGAACACAACCTATGAGAGATGAGAACATTTAAGAGGAAAGGCATCAAAATAAAGCAAAACAATTACTATGGAACTAAAGAGGTATGAAGCAGTCAAAATCAGAAGAGGACCAGAGGAAGAGAGAGCTTAATGCACATTTACACACAGGGATGGGACCATTAGAAGAGGCAAGGATAGTACAGTATATCTTACCACAAAACAAACATTCAAAATAAGAGAACTGTCAATCTAAAAAGACATGAGTAAACTGTTCATTTGATTCATCATGTAAAGCATTTAAGCTAAAATAATTTTTACATTCAGATGAAAACAACCTGGTGTGGAAGGGAATCTGCAAATGATATGTTTAGGTATGTTCTGTTCCCCAGCCTATTACTAAATAAGCTGCCAGAACCAATAAAGCTAAAAATACTACATAACTTGAAACATTACATAGTCACGAAAAATTGTAAAAAGGGGAACAAATCACATCTGAACATACCAATTTACTTTATAACAATTTTGACAGTGCATTTACTGACAATGGTGGGTAAGAAATATTGCAGTATGATCAAGAGCATGAAGACTGCGCATTTAAAAAAAAAATGCACACACATTGCAACAGACTTTAAGGTTATGGTTAAAGGTGTAGCCGAGCGAATACATTTTTTGTGTTAGGTGTGGTCACTTTCCAGCGTCCAGTTCAACTCTGGATACACGTTTCTCTCTCATTTTTCATCTTTTCCTCCCTCGTTTAGCTTCCATTATGCATGACTGCAAGACAAAAGAGAAATCTGATAATGAGAAAAGGAGAGCATGAGAGAAGGAGAGACAGGGAGAAGATTGGGGGGTGGGGGGTGGCAGGGTCAGTGCAGCACAGGACAATCAAGCTGGTCAATATTGCAACAAGTTACTAACACAGGTCATTTATGTTACCATCAAATGAAAGAAAAATATATGATGAAAATGAGACATTCTACAGAACAAACCAATAGACGCTACACTCAGAAAAATGAAAAGCAACGAAGCAAGTTATCAACTTATCCTTACATACTCGTTTAAATGTCTCAGACAAGCAAAAAAAAAAAAAAGAAAAGAAAAAAGAAAAAAAAAAAATACTGCCAATAAAACACACCAGTTAATACAAATAGCCTGTTCCCTATATAGCCAAAAAAGCCCAAAAAACCAAGGATAGTCAAACAGAATCTTTGTTGCACAGAGAAGGGTAACAGTGGTGTTAACTGGTGTGGAAACAGTAGTGAAACTAAATCTTTCTCTCGTTGTGAGCATGGTAGAAAAAAGAAAAACTTTTAGGAGAACGGGCAGTAAATAAGCAATAGGTTAAAGAAGCAAGAAATTGGGGAGGCAATTAAAAACAACAGCACATGGATGAAAAACATTTACACTGAGAAATACAGGGGGCGGGGGAAAAGAAAATGAAGAAAATAAGCAAAACCTGTTACAAATACCTAATCACCCACAAGAAAAAAAAAAACTCTGTTGCAAATAAAAACCTGGATTATTACAATAATGTTTGTTTTTAAATAGTTATCCAGAAGCAATTGCTATACCTTAGTAATTGTTCATACTACTGTTTAATCTTCCATCTCCAACAGAGAAGCAAGAAATTCATGGATATTTATATACCATCCTCTCAATGTTCTATATATATATTTTACATATTTCCATTATTCAAAATCTGATTTAATGAAACTTTGGTTTTAAAAAAGCTTCCATTTAAATGTACACGTCTTAATTACAAGAACACTTACCAGTGTAAACAGGAAAATTCAACCATTTATCCCAGGGGCAGAAAAGGCAAATAGAGGTTCTGTACAATATTTACACTTCAACATATGCTTCACCTGAAGATAACTCAAAGATACTCTAATGATAAACATCTCAGCTCAGTAACGGCACTAAATACACTAAAGTCTTCTTCATGCTCCAACACAGCAAGCTATGCCAAGATTTTTGGACTACAAAGAGAGTAAAACTATAGGTAGGCCGGATTCCTTAAGCTCACCAAAGAACTTTAAAGTTTAACAAGCAAGTGTCAAAGGACTAAAACAGGTACAAAGCAATCCTGCTGCAAGATTCTTTCAAATCTTTCTCTTTAGCTGATCACATTCCCTCACAATCCTGAATTAAATATTAAAAAGAATTAAAGAACCCTTTAACATTTTTGTTCCCAAGGCCAACATCAGGTGGATCGGATCATACTCCTGACACCTTGTTTTATTTTGACATATATATATGGCATCTGAAAATCTTAACAGTATCTGCTGCTGGACCAATACTTCTTACACTATAACCAACCAAGTCCCTTCTTCTTACCACGCATAAATATGCGCACAGGCTCAAGACATATACAAACCCATTATGCTTTTAGCTCCTACATGAGCAAGAGAAGTAAGCTCCAAAAACGATGTCATCCACCAGAGGTGATTACAGCTGCACTTGCCAAATTTCTTCTGCTGCCTTACAGGTTAATCTGCTCCCATGGTCATCTTCACTTCATGTGATGCACTCTGGATTATCTCTCTGGTAGGTCGTTTTGATCTTCCTGGAAAAAACTGCTGTTGATTCGGGCAGGTAGCTCCGCATATACTCAGGCTGTGAACTTCTGGAGAACTACTGTGGTCCTATATTCTGTCGATTTTGCTGCAGATCTGGATCCTCTTTAACTTTGCCTTAAGAGTCTTGGTCTTAGTGCCGCCATTTCAGTGAGCTACGCTCTTTAGAAGTTGAAGGAGATCAGGGAACTTGACAGACAGATTTAGCTGTGTCAGAAACAATGTAGAAGGCTGAAGCAAAACTATCTGCGTAGAACTGTATCTTCACATGCTCCATGATCCATATTGCAAGTCCATACCTGGAATTACTGGGATGAAATGCCCGGAATATTGCTCAATTGCTCTTCTGCTGCTCTCACAATTGATACCAGAAGAAGACACACTTGGAGGCATACAAACCATCTTCTCACCAGACTGGCATCCACCATTAGCAAGATAAAGTCCATTGAAAATGACATATGTGGGATCTTCTAATCTTGAACAGAGAGCTTGGAGCAGCCATCTTTGTCCTGAGATGAACAGGAAGTTTCGTAATCAGCTTTTTGTCTTCACAACTTGGATTTTCGTGCTCTTCATATAACCTTTGAGGCTGTTGGCTTGAGGGAAGAAAAACATGAGAACACAGAACACCGTTAGCTTCAAAATGATCTGCACGGCCTGGGAAACGGGGAAACCCAGAAATGTTCTTCAAACTATCTAAGCTTTTCTGCCTGATAGTTGGAGATAAACTACAGAGCTGATGTTTTATTGCACTTGGCCTATCTCTGATTACTGTGTGGATTTGTCTCATATAGGCAGCTTCTCTCCCAGTGTTAATACTCTGAGGTTTCAAGTATAGGCAGATCAGCTAGTCACTATCACACTAGGTAATTAAATGAATGTATTTACAGTCCATTTCTGTATGTATGTCACACTCTATAAGAGTAATAAGAATATAAATAAGTGTAATCAATGTTGAACATTGTCATCTATCTAAGCTAAGATAAGCTGGCTGTGTTATGCAGATATCTGGTCCCTCATCACTCCTGTCAACTTTTAAATTTTCCCACCCCTCTCTTGCACTTTCTTAAGTGGTGAGACAAGCTGAGCTGGCTTTGCAATCTATCTTATTAGGATCTGACTGAACGAATGTGACTCCAAGCCCTGTCAGGAAAGTCAAACATGTATCTAAACAAGGGAAGGCCAGACTGGACTGTACATACTCCACCGGCACAGAGGGCCTGAACCTGCAGGAGACAGTGAGAGAAACAAGAGCAAATGGGTTTAGTATCAACTTTACTTCAACCGTTTTGAAAGAGCATAAAAACTCAGATTATGTCCTTGTTATTTGTACTCACGTTTTGAGAATAGCCCTCAGTGCTAACTTCCTCTCACGCTCCACAAATTTGTCAATGAGGTAAGCTGCCATACGTGGCGCTGTCTTGTACAGCAAGAAAAAGCGATGGTAGTTTCCAAGTGCCCACGCGGCACGGAGCGCAAGAGCATGAGACACGCAGTCATCCTGACGGAGCTCAGGGGTGAGATACACCAACTCAGTGGTCAAGTCTGATTTAATAATATTTAAAAGAAAAAAAAGAAGTCAAGTTTGAGTTTGGTGACAACACACAGGTTTGATAAAACTGTGGATTAAACTAAAGGTAGTTTATGTAGAGTAAAGCAATAGCAAAAGAATAAAGAAATGTTTAAATGGATAAAGCTTGAAAAGAATGGGTAGCTGACCAAAGAGCAAAAATACCTCCAGAGTTTTTAGTGAAGATGTAGTATAGCAGTCTGTAGGCAGTGAATTCTCCTACGTTGCTCGATGGACACTCCTTGTAAAGCTCTTTCAGCTGTGTCTGGCATTGGTTAAACTCCTCATGGTCACCCTAAAAGAAACATGTAAGATCACAAATTTGCTTTAAACATAAATCTAAACAAATCAGCAAACCAACACACTTCAAACTTAAACATAAAGACACCTTACCTTCTCCAGGGCTATACGTGCATGCGTTTCATAGACCTCTACTGTGAAGTCAGTTCGTACTCCTTGAACCTGAAAAGACAGATTCCACCAACGATAAAGCTTAAAAATGGGGGAAAAATAACTAAACACAGTTCTCATTTATTTTCTTTAACCTGACAAAATTAAACAAGGCCTATTGTATATTTCACAATATAGCTCTATATTATGGTTGTCACCTCATATGGTTAGTTGCTAGGCCTCTAGTAATGATTAACCAAAGTCAGATCTAAATAGTTCAATTAAAAGGAAAGAGTAAACAGCCACATCCTATTAAAACACACACATTTTTGGTATGTCTGCCACATCAGTACCCGAACAGAACAATTTTTTTTTAACTCTGGCTCACTAGGGCACTAAAGACATTACCATGCCTATGCAGTAAATTGTTTGGGTAGGCTTAAATGATATATAAATGATATATTTTATATATAATATAATCATTATAGTTTTACATGTTCAATTATAATAGTAAATCTTTACATGAAACTGGAGGTGGCCCAAGAGATTTATTATTGCTTTCGTGTCCTGTATTTGACTGTAAAGGTACTCAATGACCAACTCTATTCCAGTGAATTTACTCACAGTGAGGTCTTGTCGTATTGACTTCATCTGTTCACAGGCATATGGGTAATCCTGATTGGTCTTCCAGTGAGCCTTCACTGCAGTCAGAGACTTGCGCAACACCTGAAAGGCAGAACAATCAGAAACTAAATAAGTGTACATTGCGCACATAATTGTTCACATACATATTCAATGGAAATATTTGGCCAATGTGTCTAATAATTGCTTTTACTATATTTGCACTGATTTACAGAAGTGACCAACATGTGGGAGATTCATTATACTGAAATGATTTCTGTATATTGCTCATGTCACAAAGCCAGCTTCATCTTAGTGTATGTGTATGGGTTGACTAATACATACAGACACGGGTCGCACGGTGGCAGGATCAGGGGCACAGGTCAAACGCAGATAGTTTTTGGTGATGTCCTGGCAGGTACCCACAATGGGACATTCATCCCAGCTGAGGCCCTCCTGAGAAGCATTTGGGAGCTCAATGGCATTGATATTCAGTACCAGTGGCTCAGTGCGCTTGGTGTGGAATCGTGCTGCCCGGCTCTGCTTCTTGGCCTCACGGTTCGGGTCATGGAAGTCCAGGCCTGCTGTTCCACCCTTACGCTTCTTACCAATAACACCAGCCAGATCATCATTCCTGAGAAAGGAATTCACATTTAGTCATTTTATTATGAAACAGGACACTGGTCTCATTTGTTGATTGGTACAATTAGGCAATTTGGCAAATTCATATATTTAAATGCAAGACATGAAAAAAGAAAGATGGAAGCATCCTACTGCAAAAAGACTTTTTAGAAATAGAAACAGGGAAATGAATCAGGATTTGGAGACAAATGATTGCCTAAAAGTACAATGACATCCTCCTTAAAAGCACAAAATTTAAATTTATTTAAAAACACTTAAGAACATTTAATGTGCAAAAAGTCCCTAATCATTTTCAAAGTTTTTACCTTCGCCCTCGGTTTGCTTTTCCTCCTCTCCCCCTGCCTCTTTCTACTGCTGCTCCTCTCCCCTTTTCCCTCTCTTCCCCACAACCTCTCCCAGCCCGCTGCCGTCGGGAGAGTGGTCGAAAGTCACTTGACATGCTGCTGTCAGACTGAGACCCAGAGTCACTACAAACAGAAATCCATATCAGAAATAGAACAACCATCACATCATGAATTTTAGGAATGGTGGCATGGCTATATCAAATTTTGTATCCATTACCTGCGGCGATGTCTGCTCTTCTCTCTGTAACGGCTATGAGGAGATGGCGAACGTGAAGAAGAGCGGGAAGAGCTGGAGGAGGGACTCCTTTGAGAAAACACATTTCTGTAATTGCCCAGCCGAGCACCACCCCTACCTCTTGTTGCTCCCCCTCGACCAAGAGTGTTCTCTTGAGAGCGCTGAGGTGGTGTCTCCCAACGGGACTGTCTAGGTTTCACCCTGAGGAGAGACCGGTTAGTTCCCCTCTTTCCAAAAGACCAAAGTCAAATAGAATGCACCAGGATAATGAGGCAACTCACTCTGGCAAAGGCTCTCTAGTCCAGTCAATGGTGAAGGCTGAGCCATCTTGCAGTCTGCTCTGTAGAATTTCCTTTAGCACCTTTTCTGTCCTGTCTTTGTCTTCCTCTGTCTCACAAGCTGTGAAGCAACGCTGCACATATTCCTTCATGGCCTGGGGCCAGTCTTGAGGCCTGTATAACACACACACACACGTCAAATGACAGTCTGCTTACTGCATTACATACTACGTCTAAGACTAAGACATGTTGTGCTTATACATCAAAAAAATTATGCCTAGCTGTGTATGCAACAAGTCTCACCCAGCCTGAGATGCTCCTGCAGTGGTAGCTGTTGTTACTGAAGACACAGGAGTTGCTGCTGCTGTTGTGGTGGAAGTAGACAATCCATTTGCCTGCTCACCAGCTCCAAAATTTTGACTGGTCATTACATATGGGCGTTTCTGGATGTTAAACTTCACACCTCCGGTTCCAGGAGCCTCTGTGGGTTGGGACAGATTTATAATTCACTGTACGTACAATCAACCCAAATCTAGCAATCTCCTTATTATTCTACAGCTGCTATAGCTATGCACTTGACTGAACACAACACAATTACCAGGCATTCTGTTTACTATAACCTGGCTCCTGTCCTTGACCAACTGCATTTTAGACACTTGTGTAGGTTTTTCCTACTTGTGTCACCAGGAACTACATTACCAGCTTACATCCAGGTCCATCATTTTGTATAAATCCAGGCACACTTACGTTTCATGCGGTTCCACATATGTTGCCCGCCTTTGTTCACATTTGCATTATTGGCTTTTTTGCTAGAATCTCCTCGACCTGCTCCTCCATACAGTCCTGGTGCTGCCCCCTGCTGCTGCTGTGATGTTTGGTAAGTTGGAGCCTGAAAGCCCTGATATCCCGGTCTATTCTGCCCATAACTGTAAGTCCTCACAGGACTGGAGTCAGTAGGGCTATAAGGCAGAGCTCCATTAGAATTATAATGGGATGGAGAAGGGGGTGGAGGGTACTGAGAATTGGGTGGGGGTGGTATGGGAGGGGGAGGAGGAGGTGGAGGCTGTTCTGTGCTGGTGGGGCTTTGTGGAGGAGGCTGGGGGACATCAGGAGGTGGAGGCTGTGCTTCACATGGATAACCAGAAGCCTGCTCCTTCAATCCAGTCATGCCAGTGTGCTGACAGAAAACAGGCAGAAATGTTGCACAGTGTTACATTTTGCAGTCCATTAACTACAATGCACAACTGGTCACTCACTCTCTACCCTGTCCTTGAAAAGCAGAGGGCCTGCCCTCTAGATATTATTTAGGTGGTGGATCATTCTCTACTAGCATGTCTGTCACTGCTGTGCAGCTACACTGCATTTCAAATGCAGCACTGTTAGCTGATATTAAACACGGTTGACATCCTGACAAGCATACACAGTGACACCATACCAGTTATAACCACACACAGCCCACTCAATTAGAAACAATATATTATGTTTAACAAGTGTATTAAAAGATCCCAGCATTTTTTCCACATTTAATGAACACTACCACATGCAAATACATGCTTAAAAATATACCTTTACATGTTTAATATAATTTGCACTGTACAAAAGTTACCTGTGCAGTAGGAGCACTTGGTTGTTGGTAGGCTCCAGGAACACCATACTGACCAGGGGGATATGGTCCTGCATACTAATAATTAGAAAGCAAATCTATCAGTATAAGTTTTTACTTTACATATTACAAGTACACTACAGAAAGACTAAGTATACGCTAAAATAAAATATCAGTACAAGCTTATTATTGACTTGTGACCTTTTATGCCACAAGTGTCATGTAGCCCTAGTTTTGATTTACCGGAGGCACTGGGTAATAGTAGTTGTATGGGTAAGTGTATCCTGCATACTGCTGCTGGTTCTGTGGGTACCACTGGTAGTATGGTGGTGGTTGCTGCATTGCTGATGTGTCAGTCACTGCTGCTTGATACTGTCCAGCCTAAAAAAAGATAACAAACGAATAAAACACACCACACAGCTTTTAAAGCCTGAATCTATTACGATAAGATATGATGTTGCTTTAATATTCTCTTTTTCTCAAAGAGATATAACCACACTGTTGCATTTAAATTCTTTAAACCATCATTACTAAAAGGTCCAAATAGAAAAGTACAACATGTGCCAGTTTAGGTATCCAAAGTAAAGATCTTGGATAATTAAATAATGTGAGTTTTTCCTGATTTAACCATGGTGGAGCATGGAATACTACAGTCGTCCTGCTTGTGTGACTCATATACTGAAAGTCTGGGCTTGGACAATGAAGGTACAGTGGCCTTAAATAACTTAAGGACAAATTACTATCAATTATATTTGCTATCAAATCCTAGTGGCTGTTTATTTCTCTCTCTATCTATATTTAGAGAACAAAACACAACCCTGTAAGAGAGAGAGAAGTTTAAGCCAAGGGAGTGAGGATTAAGCTAGATGTGCACTAAACACACACAGTGTCAGAATTTTATTGATTTATTTTTGCTTATAGCCACTGTTCAGCATATGCAGCCTGACCTGTGTGTTGGTGTGGTTATTTGCAGATGTTTTGGTGGAGTTCTGGCTCTTGCTGATGGATGCCAGAGCCTGTCTCGCTTTCTCCCACTCAGGGTTTTCATGAACAGGCGCCTCTGTTGCAGTACTGCCCCCATATGGCCTGGAGAACAGAAACAAAAATAATGCCACCAGTTTATAATTGGCATCACAACGAATTTTAACTCAAACAATAGTGTTAAAATTGTTTTCTATAATTGATTATACTGTATAAAAATATAATGATGGAATATAAGTATCATGCTCTAATTGAATTAATCTAGGTAACCCACCAGAATTGCGTGTCAGACTATCTAGCCTTTATTTATCCTGACAGGATCCAGATTTGGTGAAGAACAGACAGGCGTTAGTCAGACCAGCTAGGTCTTCTAATCTACTGTATCGTACGTTACCTTAGCTAAGCTACGATAAACATTAAACATCGTGTAACTCAGTATCCCTATTTTATTTAGCAGAAAAAATTAGATCATGGCACAGCTAAACGCACTTAATAGGAAGCAAATACTTTACCAGGCAGCCGCCGGAGTCTGTGGTGTAGTATTCGTCGCCATTTTGCTGCGGGCAAAGTCGCTGTGCTAGCAGGCGAGCTAAAGAGGTTGCTCAAAAACTCTAGTTAGCCAGCCAGCTATTACCTTTTCGAGAAATATTTGCAAGTACAAAGACGAAGAGATTTTTTTTCGCAATTCAACTCGAAAAATATATCAAATAAAGCTATAAACCTATGTAAGTAAACAAACTACAGCAGGGTTTTAAGCCATGTTAAAACACGACGTCGAGAGAGAAAGTCGACACCTAAAACAAAATGGCTGCCGGTGATTCAACTGACGTTTCACACCGGAAACTCCCACTGGATAAAAGTCCCGCCTCCTGATCGTGTGTGTGTGTGTGTGGTGATTAGTACACATTTATTTATTTATTTATTTAGATAGATAGATAGATAGATAGATAGATAGATAGATACACACAAATAGATAAATAAAATGTTAAAACACACACACACACACACACAAAATACACAATATAACTATACACAAAAAACTGCTTTATTGGTGTACATGGATGCTGTATTGGGTTCTTCTGGCCATAATACTAACTTATATCCGATTTGTGTAGAAAAATGTGATTCTTTAAGTGCAAAATGAAATAAATAAATCCAACCAGGTTAGTCTGACAAGCTGCTAAAACACAGGCCAAGCTGGTCCACAATCAGCTTGCAAGTTATTTTCTTAAAAATGTTTTTATTTAGGTGGTCAGGCCAGCTTGATGTTCAGCAGGATTTCAAAATTATATATATATATATATATATATATATATATATATATATATATATATATATATATATATATATATATATATATATATATATATATTTATTTAATTTTTGAATATTTATTATATTTTTGCTATAGCCCCATGGTTTGACTGAATTTTATATATTGTCATTATGTGTCATTAAAACAAAAAAAACAAAAAACAAACAAACAAACAAAAAAAAAGATTGGACTACTGCAAAAAATATTTTTTGAACTCTGCAACTGATCCAGAATGCAATTGCAAGGTTATTTTTCAAGATCTCCCACACTTCTGTACATGTTCTCCCTGTGTCAAGTCAAGTCAAGTCATGTCAAGAAGCTTTATTGTCATTTCAACCACATATAGCTGACGCAGTACATAGTGAAATGAAACAACGTTTCTCCAGGACCCTGGTGCTACATAGACAACATACAACATATAACTACAAAACAGAAACAACAACACAGAGCTAGGGACAGAAAGATTATCCTAGGTTACATAAAGTGCAACATGTGCAACCAGGTGCAAACAGTGCAAGACAAGTGCAGAAAAAGAAAGTAGAAAAAACAACACAAGACAGTACAGGACACATAGCGCCAAAAAAACATGTGCAACAGAATAGAACATGCAAACTGAAGGACCTGTGAAACCAGTGGTATCTAACAACATATATGTTATTAGACTGTGTGGGTTTAATTTCCAGTTTTCCCCCACCTCCCAGAAATATGGCACTAAGTAGATTGTGAATGAGTATGTAAATATATGCGCATGGATCCTGCAATGGACTGGTGTCCCATCCAGGTCATAAACCTGTCATACAGCCAGTGCTCCTGGGATAGGCACCAGACAGAAGATATATAGGAATGTATTTTTTGGAGCTGAAGTCCCTTTATTTCCATGGAACGCACTGAATGATATAAAAAAATACTTAAAGTGTTTACCATCTTAACAGTTTCAAATAACTTTGCTTTAATGTTACTCTTAAGTTCTCAGCTTTCCATGAGATCAGGCTCCTCATGTGCCTTCTAGACCACCTTTCAAATATAAACTCTAATTCTTATTCACTAACAATGAATAAATACCACTTAGGTTTTTTCCTCTTAAATCTTCTTCAAAGTTTTCAGCAGACTGAAATATGTTTTAAGTTGTTTTATCTTCAGGTGAGGTGGGGCTTTGTTCCACAAGTCTCAGAGTCACTATACTCAGGGTACAAAAGAGAACATTACCAAAGGAACACGTCGGACACGTAGCATGGCGTCAGCCTCGGATTTTCCTTAATTCTGATTGGTTCATTTGTCCCAAACAAATGTTGAACGACAACGCATGTTGCCCAATGAAAGTATAGTAAACAAATAAAACCCCGCCCACAGCGTCACTGCTATTGGACAGAATTGTTTTCAATCTCTCTGTAAGGTTCTTATCGGTTGAAGCGCTCATAAGGAGGCAGCACAGGGGTTTGTTGTTGTTTTTTAGTAGTGGAACTAGATCGTCGACATTTTTAAAAAGACCTGATCTGGAAAAGAATTGGAATTGTACATTTCGGGATCCTGACGTCTTTTTTTTTTGTAGACGCAGTAAGGGAAGGTTTTAGGTGAATCCATCTGCTGAGGGGGAAAAAAGGTGAGTTATTTGTTATTACGCTCCCTCTCATCCACGTGTACTGCAGATAATATTATCAAGATCACTGACGTCATTTCTCAAATAATAAGTCAAATTTCATTACGTTGCTCTTTGCAGATCGTTTGCTCATAAGATTTCAGTACAGTTTATAGACACAATAAAGAAATATCCAGTGATTCGGACATACAAACGACAGACCAGCGGTTTGTTTCCTCCACTTCAGCACGCCAATTAATTAGCTAATTATTAATTATTATTAATAGTAACTAGCTAAATAACTGACACAGGTAGGAAGGAAGAGATGCAAGCAGAGAAAGAGAAAATATTAATCCCGAACTTTCTAGCCTATGCATTTACAGCATACATTTGTAAACAAACCTACGCTTGCTGTTCGGTTCTAATGTCATGACGCAGATCCAGTAAAACTCACACAAGCTATGATGTATATTTTTATGTAACAAAAAAAAATGTTTTTAAATATACAAACAGGATATAAATCTTATTTTATATATGAATCGTAGACATTTATGGCTTCTGCATTAATGTCAGCAGAAAAGAGCATATTTAAAATATAGTTACAGAGGGAAAAAAAAAAAAAAAAAAAAAAAAATATATATATATATATATATATATATATATATATATATATATAAATATTTCTATTTAAAACTTTTTTTTAGATAGAAGTCCTAATCAAAATTTTGCATGTAGAGATAGAAGCAAGTGAAGGCTGGACTCAAGAAGTTGATGAAGTACGAATTTCGTTTGTAAAATTGCATGACTATGTAACACAGAGAAGTGTTAAAAAGTAAAGGAGTACTCATATCATATAAAGCAAATCAGTATTTATTCTTCAGGAAGCCCTAACCTGCAAACACTGGTATTGGAGTACACCCTTCATGGGAGATCAGTCCATTGAAGGCCATTTAGAAACTTTATTTCTAAATGTTTGCTTTCTGTACATGTGCATTATAAGTGATCTGCAGATTTGTACAAACACCCCTTTTAATGATGAGGAAATGCATTCCTATCTGTTAATATACACATCAGCAACCAGTACATCATGAGCCCAGCCTCACAATCAGGAGGTGTACTCATGTGTAGACCTGCAGAATCTATAAAAAGTGTCAACAAATTAAAGAACAGGAAGGTTTGTTTATAGGCAAGTTTACACTTGCTTCATTCCTTTTAAAATCTGAATAAACATCACAGTAAATGTGACTCGACTTCTCACCATACGTAACCTTGCAGAATCAGTCACTACCTGCACAATAATCACAAAAGTTGGAGATAAATGTATATGAGAGAGAGCTTGAGCATGCGTAACAGCAGCTGTTGTGTTATTTTTCCTCTCAAACCATGTGTGCAAAAGTCCAGTGTGTTTAGGATTTATCTTACCACTGTCTATATACTATGTGTGTTTCTGGTCCTCAGATGAGTAGCCAGTACCAGTGCAGTGTTCCATTCGAAGCCAGGAGATTGGAGGGGGCAAGGGTTCGTGCCAAACATCCTGACAAAATTCCGGTTAGTGTGTTGTGTCAGAAGCATGACAGAGTTCTTAAAGCTTAAGGATGTTATTTTATTTACAGTTTTCACTGACGTTCAGAATTGTTTCTTTTATTAGATCATTATAGAAAGAGCTGCTAGGTCCCGTGCCCCTGAACTTGACAAAAAGAAATACCTTGTTCCCTCAGACCTAACAGGTGAGTGTATCTTTCACTGCTTTTTATGTTAAGGAAGTCAAAACTGACTGACTGCCAACACAACTACATCTCTTTGAATGCAAACCACCATTTAATCAGAGCATAAGCCTGTATGCCATCATAAGCAGTGTTAAGAACATAATTATAAGAACAGCATGAGCACGGCAGCCACACCACACACACACACATACACGTGCGTGTGCGCATCTGACAGACGCGCCGCAACACCATTATCAAATCAGCAGGACAGTATCGGACAGTTTACATACTGTCTGATACTGTCCTGCTGATTTGATAATGGTGTTATATGGCTCAACGGCCATATAAACCACATGAAATGAACAACAATGGCTATACAACTAAATAATAGGAAAATGTAGATAGGCTTACTTTTACACTGACGTGTAGGGGAGGTACACGCTGGAGAATAAAGTGCTGCTGTGTGGAGTTGCTCGGTGTGGAGGGAGATGGGCGGCATGAGTGTAGAGACGTTTCATTCTTCCTCGTAGCTGGAGGGCGCTCTCACACAGAAAGTACCACAGCTACGTGACCGCTCAAAAGAGAGGCAATGAAGGGCATTTTAAATGAATGGTAATTTGACTGTTTGAAAAGTGAAGGTTTATTCTTTTTGCCAACTTTTTTTTGTTTGTCTTATTTATTGTATGTTGGTTAGTTTAAATACCAGCAATTTAGCACAAAATATTGCTTGTATTTCAACTTCTGCTATTTCCCATTTGAAAATAAAGTGATCAATGTTTTAAATGCACAGAACAATTTTACAAGAAAACAAGAATTCCCCCATGTCTGGTTAAAAGATTGTAGGGCAGGGTATAATAATGTTATCAGCTATGTGGTCGAGAATTATGTCCATTGTGAAAATGTAGCTGTAAGGTGGATTTTTAAGTGATTCTGCATATGTCTTACCATGATAATTTTTCTCTAATTGTTTGCCTAAGGTGTAGAAAGCTGGAATTTTTTTCTGTTGCTGCTGTTCAGTGTTGAGCAAGAGAGTGCCAGTCAAAAATAAAAATAACAAAATGGAATTTTTATTCACTTTCTAATTAGCATTACATTATTTGTGTCAGATTTCACACATTGTTTTAGGCCTATTTATTATTTTTGGCACAACGATTTAGCGATTATGGACACATCCTCACCCAAACTGGACTAAAATCAGTCCATCTGGTACCAACAACCATATCACGATCAAAGTCACAGAGACCACACTTTTTCTTTGTTGTGATGTTTGATGTGAACATTAACTGAAGCGTTACATTAATGTGAACTGAAACATTACTGTACCATTGTCACCTTTTTTTTCCATTAACTAAAATGATCCACATAAAACGACTATTTTTATAATTGTTTAAAAATCTTTCATTCCTCATATTAGTGACAGTAATACACTTTGTTTTGATATTTGGGTCCGTGTGCACATGATTTCAGTCATTGTGAAATTGCTTAATTTGAATTCCAAATTAGGTCACAGAGAACAGACATCGATTTTTGACTTGTATCTTTCTAAATACTCCTTCTCTTCATGAAACCCTTTATGTACTGTTCTGTGAATAACAGACTGATTGTATCTTTCTCTCAGTTGGCCAGTTGTGCTTCCTGATCAGACAGCGAGTATCCTTGAGGCCAGAAGAAGCAATCTTCTTTTTCGTTAAAAATTCCCTTCCTCCTTCCAGCTGCCCGCTTTCTGTTTTGTATGAGGTATTTCACTTACACACACACACACACTCACTCACTCACTCACTCACACACACTTGGGTGCTTAATGTCAAATCTAAATTCTCACATGTCAAATATATGTTCTGTAAATTGCCACTGTTGCCTATATCAGTGTGTTAATGCAAAAAGTTGTATTTTACATTGTATTAAGATTACCAGTTTCAAGTCCTTATGCATTAACTACACCATACTGTATCCAAGGCATTATAGGTATCTCAGAAAACATACTTTACATGTCAGCATGTAATGATGATTGGGTTAATGATCTCTCTGTCCGTGTTTTTCAGGAACACCATGAGGAGGACCTGTTTCTGTACATGACTTACAGCAATGAGAGTGTGTATGGCGCCTGAGCGGAAAAAAATTTTTGAATGGTTGGAAGAGGGAGCCAGTGATGGACTTTGGGCGTGTGCTAGAGGAAGGGATGGACTTTAAACAGTGGTGTGGCGACGTTTTTATTGTTTTACCACTATTAATCCGTTTTGTTATGAAGCTGAGCTTACAGTGTTGAACATCAGCTTGGTTTAAAGGATGTAACTGGTTTGTGTTTAAACTACTATGAGTTTAATTACATTTAACTATGTAAGTAAGGTGTTGTAATATAGATGGAGGTAATGGAGGGAGAGAAGAGATGTAAATTACAGGAAAAAGTGAATGGGGACACTTCGATGACTATGGTGCAGTGCAAAATGACCCCACAATTCCATGACTCTGTGCCAGGAGTGACTCATCTGTATTTAATGAAAATATATATATATTTTTTTTTGTAAAGGTAAATGATGGATTTTGTGGTCAAAAAAAGAGACAGACATGCAGTGTTGTGCTGGTGTGGGTTTTATTAATTTATCTAATTTTCATGAAATTAAAGTATGTGTTATGCACAAAACATATCAGAATTCAGAACCTACCAAACTTTCTGGCCCATTTCCATACCCTTCCATGTTATAATAACCTCAATTCTTCTGGAAAGGCTTTCTACTAGATTTTGGAATCTGGCTGTGGAGACATCCTGAGATTCAACAAGAAAAGCAATAGCGAGTTTGGGCAGTGATAAGGAGGCGTGGTGCACAGTCAGTGTTTTGAGGGTGTTCTCGTCAGGGCTCTGTGCAGGAAACTGTTCTTCCTCTCCAACCCTTGCAAACCAAGTCTTTATACTTGCTTAGTGCATAGGAGCACTGTCATGTGGAAAAAGATTGGGCCTCTTAGTTCTGATGAAGGGAATCAGCAGTTTGGGGAAGAACAACATACAGTATAAGTGTGATGGTCAGGTGTCCACAAACCTTTGGCCATATCATGTATGTAAAACACTACAAAATCTACCTTGAATTTCCAGTAACTAAAATTACAACAAATTACCAACATAACAGCTTCATTGAGGTATGACTGTTAAGCAGACCCCAACATCACAGATTTGATATTTCAGAGCAAATTACACAGAGTTTCAAAGCAGCCACATAGTGTGTGTCTGAACTGCAGGTTCATCTTTCATAAAATCTGAATCATTATTAAATGTTTTCAGGGGAACCGTCTTAAAACCTGTGCCAGTGTAATGCAAGGACAAACAGTATCAGCGAAGAGTAACAGTAGTCACCACTCTAAGCTTATATAAACGCACAAACAGACATAAGCCATCAATGCAAGAATTTACTATTCCCTTTAATATTGTGTTGATTTTTCAAAAAAAAGTATTTTACCATAAAAAAAAACAGTGAGACATGAGTAACTGTTTATACAGAAAAATGAAGAAACCTCTCAGTTTTCTGAAATTGAATATAAAATATGTAATAACAACAGTGATTTTTTTCAATAATAAAGAATTTTAAGAGTAGTTGATTACATTTTGCTGCTGTTTTTCGGCAACAATTTTCCCTTGTAGTCAGCATTGTTAGCATGTGTGTAGCTCACTGGTTTGGTGTTTGGGGCTTAGAAATAGTTCATGAATCAGGAGTAGCCCATGAATGATGTTCAGTCCATCCACATGTTTCTCTCTGACAATAATTACTTTTCTTTCAATAATAGCAATAGTAATCAATAATAGCACCCTGGAGTGTTTTATTCCTTTTGTGCCATAGCAGTTTGCCTATTATTACAATTTTTCATTTGAACCATACTTTATATTTGTCTTTCTTAAAAACAATAAACAAAAAAACAAAAAAAATAACAACACAGTAAAACCAGAAGAAAAGTACTAAAGACTTTCCTGTAGTATAAACGTTCTGACTGTTACAAAGCACTAACCCTTTAGACTACTTCCAAAAATGTTTAAATAAACAATACATATTTTAATCTATTTATTATTAGCTTTGAATTATTTTAGAGCACCCACCACAAGTCACAGCAAGTGAGCTGTATGTATGTAATAGATAACATATTAGACCAAGCTCATTAACAAAATTCTGTGATTTGAATCACAGTCAGCTTTAGTGTCAGAGCTGCTGATGTAGAGAACAACACCATCTGATGAAGCAACACCATCTGACTAATCAGTACGAGTTAACGTAGATGTCCGTATCAGAAAGAGGACATGCTTCACCAAAAAAAAATGTGTAGCAATATTGCTCTATAATTTCTCGATAATACGATAAGATATAAAACAATACACTTCAAGATCTATAATAATAATGTATAAATAATATTAGTTAATGGGTATTTGCATATTTATTATATTCTGTCATCAATATTTTAAAGAGTATGTGATTAGATTAATGGAACCTTATAGCAATTTTATATTAAAATCAGCCACTGAAAGAGTTAACTCTCAGTGCTAGACCAGATAAAATGGGATGGTCATCCGGTGTAAAACCTGTGCCAAGTCAAATATTTGGACAAGATGATTGTCCAAGATGATTTGAGTGGCCAAACCAAAAATAAATAAAAAAATCCCAATAAACATGGTGGGAGTTTGTATGTGTGTGACTGGGGTGAAGTATGTCTCACAGTTGCAAAGAAACAACCAGGTAAAATTGGGGTGGGGGTGGGGCGTTTGTATGCAAATATGTGAAATGAACCATTTTTATTGCATATGTTGATTATTGTATATGTTGATTTAAATTTTTTTTTCAATTTTAACTTTAAAATGGTAAATTTTACCAGCAACATAACACGAGGGCTACTGGAACCTTATAGCAAATTAAAATTTTAAATAAAAATCAGACACTGAAAGAGTTAACTCTCAGTGCTGGTCCCAATTCCAGATAAAATGGGAGGGTCATCCGGTGTAAAACCTGTGCCAAGTCTAATATGTGGACCAAATGATCTGCTGTGGAAAGCCCAAACTGAGAGTAGCCAAAAGAACAAGAACACCACAATATCTGTTCCAGTCATGCAAAATGGGTAATTCATGTTTAAAACATCTGCACATCTGTAAGGACTGGACATACTGACATCTCACTATTAAAATTAAAATAATAATAATAATTAAAATATTAAAACTGGTTCAAAAGCTGCTTTTTTAGTTTACTGGAAAGTTATCTAGAAGGGGAATGAATTTGTATTCATACTGATAATATTGAATAAAAAAACAAGCTTTTACTTGAACAACTCTTTATTTATCTGACAAATTGACCCAATATATCATGTTAAAACTTTGATAATGTAGGTCATCTAGTTTGAATCATTCAAATCTCATGCAAAAGTGCTGCTGATCTACCTGTTGCTTACTGGTCTCTATGTGGGCTTTTCTTAGGTCTGGAGGAAGTCCTCAAACACTTCTAGTATCAATTAAAGCAGCGATAGTTGAGTAGCTTTAGTTGCCTAAGATTTATAAGAACTAAAAGCCATTATGAACACAGATGCTTATGTGTGGAAGTTTGTTGAAGGATTGGAGGGAGGAAATGTGTAAAGAGAGTGTTCCTCTCTGGCTTGTTTTCTTATTTGTGACTGATAAGCAACTTGCTGCTCAGCCTGTGTGGTAAAATCCAATTTTTTACCGCATTACGGGTTTTTTGATGCCTTTGCTTTGGGTCACCACTGTGCACTGGACAATGGGACCCTGTACACTTTGTACACTATGTTTCTGCCTAAAGCTACATATATAGTCATCAGAAGTTTGAGCATTCAAATCCCAGGGGCCACCAAGTAGCTGCAGATGAGCTTAACCCTCACGTTCTTTGTATTTAAATAAGATAATTAGAAGCTGCTCTGGATAAGAGCATCTGCAAAATGCTGTAAATGTATTAAGAAGTGAAAAGAGAGTCTTTATCTGCAAGGGCATTGAGCTGGAGCAGCCTGAGGTGAGGCAGAGGAGAAAATCTGTGTTAATACTGGAGGCAAATTAATCTGGACAATGATTTTTGTCCAGTTTCCATGGTTTCTAATAGTTGACTAGGAACACTGACATTCCAAAAAAATTCAACTAAACAGGAATTTCCTTTTCCATAGTGACCATAACTTATTTTGATTAAATTCAGCAGTCAAAAGAAGGGAGTGTCTGGGCATTGTTTTAGTATAAAAGTGTGATAAGGAAATGTGGAAAAGCAATCAAGATAGGGGATAAGTATGTATTAGGGCTTTGAGAATTTCTCTAAACAGTGAGTCTCCTGTTTCTTTTTTTGTTGATACATACAGGGGTTGGACAATGAAACTGAAATGCCTGGTTTTAGACCACAATAATTCATTAGTATGGTGTAGGGCCTCCTTTTGCGGCCAATACAGCATCAATTCATCTTGGGAATGACAGATACAAGTCCTGCACAGTGGCCAGAGGAATTTTGAGCCATTCTTCTTGCAGAATAGTGGCCAGGTCACTACGTGATGCTGGTGGAGGAAAACGTTTCCTGACTCGCTCTAAATAATATTTAGATCTGGTGACTGTGCAGGCCATGGGAGATGTTCAACTTCACTTTCATGTTCATCAAACCACTCTGTCACCAGTCTTGCTGTGTGCATTATCATCCTGATACACGGCACCGCCTTCAGGATACAATGTTTGAACCATTGGGTGTACATGGTCCTCCAGAATGGTTCGGTAGTCCTTGGCAGTGACGCGCCCATCTAGCACAAGTATTGGGCCTAGGGAATGCCATGATATTGCAGCCCAAACCATCACTGATCCACCTCCATGCTTCACTCTGGGCATGCAACAGTCTGGGTGGTACGCTTCTTTGGGGCTTCTCCACACCGTAACTCTCCCAGATGTGGGAAAGACAGTGAAGGTGGACTCATCAGAGAACAATACATGTTTCACATTGTCCACAGCCCAAGATTTTCACTGCTGGCACCATTGAAACCGACGTTTGGCATTGGCACGAGTGACCAAAGGTTTGGCTATAGCAGCCCGGCCATGTACATTGACCCTGTGGAGCTCCTGACGGACAGTTTTGGTGGAAAAAGGAGAGTTGAGGTGCACATTTAATTCTGCAGTGAGTTGGGCAGCTGTGGTTTTATGTTTTTTGGATACAATCCGGGTTAGCACCCGGACATCCCTTTCAGACAGCTTCCTCTTGCGTCCACAGTTACTCCTGTTGGATGTGGTTCGTCCTTCTTGGTGGTATGCTGACGTTACCCTGGACACCGTGGCTCTTGATGCATCACAAAGACTTGCTGTCTTAGTCACAGATGCACCAGCGAGACGTGCACCAACAATTTGTCCTCTTTTGAACTCTGATATGTCACCCATAATGTGTGCATTGCAATATTTTAAGCAAAACTGTGCTATTACTCTGCTAATTAAACCTTCACACTCTGCTCTTACTGGTGGAATGTGCAATCAATGAAGATTGGCCACCAGGCTGGTCAAATTTAGCCATGAAACCTCCAACACTAAATTGGCCAGTGTTTCAGTTTCATTGTCCAACCCCTGTACATGGATTTGTCATTGTTTTTGAGAAAAAGTAGTACAGCAGTTACATAAGTCTCTTTTTCTGTTTTTTTTTTCCCTGTCTGACATCACTGAGTACTTAAGAAAAATGAAACCGAAGAAAGTGTGAGACCATGAACACTGACAAAGTAACTGAGATGGAGGTGAAAAAGCTCACTCCAGTAGAAATACAAAACGTTAAGGGTGCTGAAAAAGGCAAAATGGGAGAAACAAAAGGTAAGAAACAAAAACAACAATAAGTTCTTCAGCATTCTACAAATGTTTGTTTGATGACTGATAAGCTACTTGGATCAAAATCTCATGTCCTAATTAGCTCCCAGTTTGTATGTTTTCCTGCTTGTAATTTTCCAGTGCATTCTTTTCTTTTCTTTTTATTTCATCCAGTTTTTAACCTTTTCTTAGAAGAAGAAAAAGGACTGAAGGATCTACCAGTAAAAATGAAGAATAGTGTAGCTTCCACTCCAAAACACACTGCAGGTAAACAACACTGCAGCATGATCTGAAATAAATATTTACTTAAGTAAACTACATGCTTATATTATTTGGGAATTGTCCTGCTTGCACATTTCCTGCTTGTATTTTTCCAGTACCCGAATTTATCTTCTAGTTCTCCCATATTTTAACCAGTTTCCACTTTTTCTTCCCCTATTATTTGAAGAATCTGAACTGAAGAATCCACCAGAAGAAATTTGTACTATAGCTTCATTGCCTGCTTCCACTCCAAAACAAACTGAAGGTAAACAACACTGCAGTATGATCTGAAATAAATATTTACTTAATTAAACTACAGGCTTAAATTATCTGTGGCACAAACTCACAAAAGTTGTGTGATAAGGTCAAGTGCATGTATTTAAATGTCCAGGCATTTCCAATATCTAATTAAGCTCCTAAAAAAGGGAACATCCAATGTGTTTTAGGGAAAGATTTGATGTGTTTATTCAGGTTCCAGATTGAAAATTCAGAATACTAGACCCTAATATATATGTCAGCAGCTCAATCAGTTTTGTTACAAGAGGACAATGATTTATGCCTTTATTCTATCATTTATAATGTATATAATAATACTAATAATAATACTAATAATACTACTACTACTACTACTACTAATAATAATAATAATTTATTATTATTATTATTAATTTATATATATGAATCCTATAGTATAATGTGTGTGTGTCCACCATAAAATCTCGTGTCAATATAATATAACATCAGCAACCACTGCAGTTTTTTTTTAAATCAATAATTAAACAGCAATTACTATGCAGTCCATATTTAAAGAAACAATTACCTTTTAATTTTTAAAAATACATTTATGAATAAAAACGTTATGAAGTTTTGTTGATAAACTTTAAAAAATTGTATTTTTTCAAATTTTATTAGTCAACCATCATCATAAGATCTCCTTTTAATAACACTACCTACAAACTACATAACATATATTTCACCTCAATCAATATCTAATTGTAACACATGGCATTAAATGGTGGTAACAATGTAATCTATATAAATTAAACATTCTAACTTTTTAAACTCATTGGATGATGCTAATGAAATGGGTCCTGGGCTGCCCACTGGACCTGGTGGAAAAGGTGGGTGAGAGGAGGATGTTAGCCAAGCTGAGATCTATTATAAACAACACCTCACACCCCCTGTATGGGACTGTGGAGATACTGTGTAGCTCCTTCAGCAGCAGACTGCTACACCCCCAGTGTAGGAAGGAGCGCTACCGCAGGTCATTCATACCAGCGGCTGTCAATGATATTCCAATGTGCAATATTTTACCATTTTATAATTTTATATTTTATAATTTTATATAATCTTACTTTCTTTTACTATTTGTATTATTTAGTTTATTATTATTTGTATTGTGCAATATTTTTTATTTATTTATTTTCTTTTATAATTTTTTACATAATTTCTTTTCTTTTACTATTTGTCTTTTTAATTCTCTTTCTTTCTATCTTTAGGTTAAAAACCTGCACGTTAACTGTCTGTTGAACTGCTGTGACAATTGAATTTCCCCACTGTGGGATCAATAAAGTTTTATCTTATCTTATCTTGTCTTGTCTTGTCTTGTCTTGTCTTGTCTTGTCTTGTCTTATCTTATCTTATCTTATCTTATCTTATCTTATCTTATCTTATCTTATCTTGTCTTGTCTTGTCTTGTCTTGTCTTATCCTAAATTTCAATTTGTAATTGAAATGGTTAATTAGATGAGATAATTATCATATTTTGTTTACAGTATTTATGAAACACCTCTAGTGAACAGGTTTCACAGATGCACAGACTGACTTGGGTCTCCACTGATCACAAATGCAATAAAACCCAGGTCCCTTTTTCATTAAAGTAGATTGCTTACCAATTGATTTCCACCAAAGATTTTTCAGATAGTTGATTACAGTATTCGTTGACAAGCGTTATCGACGAACAATAATTGTTTCAAGATGGCGGGTTCGGAGGTTGTGATTTGAAATGACGCAGGTGACTGAATTTGAATAAAAATGCGGAATAAAAACATGATCTTTATATCAAAATAAGGAGAAAAGATTGTAGTTTTCATAATATGTTCCTAAATTTAGAAAAAAACATACAACAAAAAACGAATTTTCTGAGAAATTTCATATAAACTTGATGAACTATATCTCGGCGTAGGAAGGATGTATGCGGCGTTAACAAAACCACCAAAAAAAAGCACAATCCAATCAGCTCATGAATATTAATTATAAATTTGCACAACTCTTTTAAATATTTATGCATACCGCTTTTAAATATTTATGCTCAGCGGCCGTGACCTCGATTATCAACATGATGCGATCTACAGGTCATTGTTAGCCGATTAACTCGTGTCGTGTGTTTTACCGGAAAGTAAGATTATACAGACTTTACACAGAGAGAGACAATTTTATGAGCTTTCAAATGGTGTCAATGTTGTGATGATTTGTTGACAAAGTATTGATGTAGGAAGATAAAGATTAGAGTGACTATTGGAAAACGGCGAAATTCCACATGATTCTGTGCCAATTGATTTCATTATTGGTGGTTGCTAATAACAAATTACAAGAACATTTACAACTTGCAACTCCAACTATTGTCAGAGCTGCTGATGCCCACCATATATGATAGCTACACTGGGCCTTTATCAAAAACAACGTACATGTATCTTATTTTATGTAACTGAGCAATTGATGGTTACAGGCATTGCTCAGAGCCTCAGCAGTGGCACCTCTGTAAATTTTACTTATGACCATTCAAGCAGCTGTCTGAGGAGCTACCACTGAGCTACTGCTGCTGTTATAGAACATTTTTCTACATCTGAACAATCAGACCTGAGAATTTAACAGTACTGCGATATAAACATTTTAGAATTTAGAAAATGGCCTGGTTGTTATATCACTATCATTAAACTACAAGGTCAGCCCTGTGTTTCAGTAGCTGTGGATGTTTAGGCTAGACTACTGATGTCTGAAAGGGCTATATAATCAAAGATACCAGGTCTGTGATATTCATATTGTTGTTGGTGTCACATGGACTGGTTTGAGTATTTCAGAAATTGCTGATCTCCCAGGATTTCCATGCAAAACAGTCTGTAAAACATTTTTTATAGAATAATGCGAAACAATAACAATAAAAACAATTCAAAGATCCAGTGAAAAAGAAGCTGAACTCCACTAAACATTGTGCGAAGGTTGTAGGTTAAACCCAACTTAGTTACATCAAATCCCCACCATGTACATTAAATTTTGTAATTTTGGGCCTTACGCGGAAGTGTTTGCGGAATTGAAGGAGGAAGTGACCACAGGTGAAGGATGAAAAGCAAACACACACACTAGCTTGAGGAGTTTCTACATGTCATGGGTTGAGCTACATGATTATTCCTCCTTTGTTTAGATGTTTACAGGAGAGTTCGTCTGTATAAGAGGATTTCTGCTGTTTTCATCATTCTCTCTTTGCTCTTGCTGGCTGTGGTTCTCGCTCTGGCTATGAAGTGTAAGTAAAGCATTAATGGTTTGCTGTCCAAGAGCTGATTTTCACTGGTCTGTCAAATTTAAAATAATTTCACTCTGAAAGTATCAGGAATGCATTTTGCATACTGGCTGTTGACTTATCCAATAACTTATGAATTGTAGTGTGGTGTGTCTAGCCTGTGTCATATCTAGTTCTTCTATACTGACATCAAATATGTCTATAATAACATAGTTATGTATTATTATTTTCTGCAGTATAACTTGTTTTGTGCACACATAGACTGATGTACCTTTAATATGAAAGTATAAAAAATTGTTTTCTGTCTAAAATAAAACATATTTACGACATTTGACAGACACCCTCATCCAGAGCGACTTATATTCATCTCATTTTATATAATTGAGGGATAAGAGGCCCAGTAGTGACAGCTTGGTGGTCCTAGGATTCAAACTTACAATCTTCCGATCATTAGGCCAACAGTTTTACCATTGACCTACCTTTTCCCTGTGTTTCTATGTTCTATGCCCAAACCTCAGTAAATATGTGTCCAGAGAGCGCTGAATCAAAGTGCACCTGTGAACTATGTCAGACCATGTACCCCTCACTAAAGAGCATCCCAGGTAAAACCCTATAACACCAAACCTGCTGATTTAAAAAGCAATGATTTGGAATGATAAATATTCTTTACATATAGTGTTTTATTTATAATGATGCTCTATTGTCCTGTTTTGTCATTGCGAATTTTTATTTTTGTCATTTATGAGCTGTGTTTTAAAATGTGCTGTTTCTCTGCAGGGTGTCAGTGCTGTGAGTGTGAGGAGGATTGGGAGAAGTTTGAGAACTCCTGCTACTTCTTTTCTGAGACATGGCTAAACTGGCAGGAGAGTCGGGAGGAGTGTCAGAAACAGGGCGGAGACCTTGTTGTTATTGACAATGAACATGTGCAGGTTAAGCAGTCAATCGCTCAGACACTCAAACTAAGACTGACATCAATATTAAAGACAGGTTAAAGGTGTTCATCTTACTGGTGTGAATTCTGTCTTTATTACTGTAGGAGTTTCTAAATGAGTATGGGAACGTGAGGTACTGGATTGGGTTACATTATTCAGAAGAGCAGCGATGGATGTGGATTAACAATACTGCATCAACCCAGAGGTGAGTTATCAGTGCTTTGTTTATTACCATGGTTCTGTTTAATAAGAACCCCAGCAAGGCTATTTGCCAGTGCAACATCCACTACAATCAGTGTAGCTGCTGTACTGAGAATTCATCAACCATTTAAAATAACACCTTGTCATTGGTGTATTGGTGTACACCTGGACCTATAGTGGCCCCATTCCAGTGATATAGGGAGTAATGGTGGTTTCACAAAATGTACATTGCAACAGATAGGCAGAAGTGAGTATTTGTCCTTTTCGCTCAACTACTTTTCTTAAATACTAAAAAAATAATTACAGCAAACACAATAAAACAATCTCACAATAAATATAATTTCACTGACAAACATTTCCCTGCACTGGGGATTGGGAGAAGCAGTTTGCTAGGCGCTTCAGCAGGAACCAAGTCAAGGTGATAGCCCACCAGGCAGGTTGTATGTCCCACTGTCTGTCTGACCACAGGCTCTCTTCTTTGGCCACACTTCATGGCCCACAATAGATGTATGGACCATTGTCCTGGCCTGCCAGACCTGACCCAAAATAAGGAGCCTTGGACCTACCTTGTCTACAAGGTCTACTTCACCTTCTCACCATTCCATCTTGTCTATGATCACACCTCTTCCTGAACTTTATCACTGACCTACAATTGTCCCAGGGGATGTGGTGTTCTATCGGATTCAGATCGAAATAGAAGGCCACTGAAAAACACTGAACTCAATGTCACATTGTGACATAGTGCATTATGATGCTGAAAGTGGCTAAATTGATGGTTATGCACATAGTCAGCAACAAGAGTTCTGACATTGAAAAATCTCAGGGATCACATTTGTTCCCAGTTGTGATGGTTGATGTGAACATTATCTAAAGCTATTGTATCTACATGATTTTGTCCATTGTGCTGCTGAGTAGATAATTGCACAAATGAATAGGTGTACAGGTGTTCCCAAAAAGTACACAGTGAGTGTATTTATAAAACAAATACATAGTTTTAAATAAAACTGTAATAAAGAGCTGTATGCATACAAATGATTATTTAAGTATACTTAATTCTGCTATCTCTGCTGCTCACTGAATTTTGTGGAAACCCTAGTGACGGTTGTAAAAATCCCAGAAGATCCGCAGTTTCTGACTTAATCAACACAGCCCATCTGGCACCAGCAACCATGCCATGGTTAAAGTTTCAGAGATCACAGTTTTTCCTCCATTGTGATATTTGAATTACATTTAACAGCAGCTGTTGATATACATCTGTTTGTATGCATTGCACTGCTGCTACATGACTGGATAATTAGATAATTGCATGATGATGCAAGAGTACAGATATTCCTATTAAAGTGGCCAGTCAGTGCATGTATTGATGTAACTAAACTTTGTTTATTTTTATCAGCAGCTACTGGTCCCATGGCCCACCAAATCCAGGCTCTCAAAGCTCCTGTGCACTGCTAAATGGAGGGGGATCAGACCTGAACAACTGGAGTTCAGACAAATGTACTGTGTATTCACAGTACATCTGCCAGAGATGTTAAAAAATTGGGAACCATAACCATCACATATATCTGCTAAATTTGCCTTTGATATCATTTTATTTACAATGCAGTTCATAAACAGTACATAACAATTACAGAATTAGTACATGAAACAATCCTGTTCTGTGATGCACAATCAAGTATCATGTATTTTTCATGATTGAGAAAATTATATTTACACTATAACATGTAGAATGTATTATAGTATATACATATACATACATATACTTGTGAGATGTCATTACAGTTTAAGTAGTGAATAATTAGAGATGCCTTTACAGTGGTTCAATTAAAAATTCCTAATGCATTACAGCCTTACACTTTGTAATGCACCAATATATATATATATATATATATATATATATATATATATATATATATATATATTTATTTATTTATTGTAGAAACTTATTGTAGAACACAGAATTGATTATCTTCGTCAGTTGTGTGCTCTGTGGGCTGCAGTGGTTCAGCAGTGAATCTGCTGTGTGGACCAGGAAGGGGAGGCTGGCATGCTACCGAGAGCTTCCTGTAATCATCAGAATGCTTGCTTTGTCATGCTGGTGTGTGTGTGTGTGTGTATGCGGGTGGGGGGTGCTATAGAAGAGAATTTAGGCAAAAGCATCGATAGTACCCAGTCAGCCCTAGAGGTACACATCTCCTGTATTTAAGTAAAAGTACAGATAGTCTAGTTAAAATGTTACTCCAGTAACATTCAATTAGTCCTCAAGTCCTCAATTTGAATTTCTGCAAAAGTACTTGTATCCATATGTACTTGAGTAAAAAGTACTACATTTATCCTAGCTCTAATATTGTCATTTTTTGCAAACTATTCATTTTTTGTGAGAAGAATCTGTCACACTACTCACACATGCCTGTTAATACAAGATCTGAGAAGTGATCATGATACAGATGCCAGTTAACATTATTCTAAATCAAGGAGCACAAGGGGAACATGGGGGCTGTAAAAGAGTATGACTTGAGATCAGTTAGGTTTTTGCTGTTTTCTGTTTCCTGTTAACTAACCATACACCACACAATTAAGATAAAAAAGATAATGATAGACTTATTCACATACACAAGAAAATACCATAATACATCATGTCCTCACCTCCATGTTTTCTCAAATATGATGCTGAATTCTTGTAAGAAGAAATCATATGTTACTGAGGCAGAGTGTCTTGTGTGTGCAGGTGTTGGGATGGGGTCAGGGTTTTTTTCATTCCTAGGCTACAGTATTTCAGGCTGTGACACTGCAGTTTTAATGCTTTACAGCAAGGGTCCCCAACCATGGACCATTTGGTACCGGGCTGCAAAGAAACAATAATTAAACTCATAATTTTATTTATATAACTTTAAATTATATGTATTTTATTAAAAGAAATCGCCAATTCCGCCCGCGTCTCAGTCCCGCATTTGATGCAGCTGCGGGTTTTTCCATACATCAGTAATGCTGAGTTCACACTGCACGATTTTAGCCCTGATTTTCAGTCGCCGACTGGTTTTGCGAAATGGCTGACAAATGCCCGAAATTGGAGGCAAATCGGAGCTCGTGCACACGAGTGACAATCACACAGTGTAAATTACCAAACATGCAATCTGAGAGAATCGCTGATCAGTCGCCGATGCACGTGAAATATTTGGCATGCTAAATATCTGGACCTGTCGGCAACTCAAAGTCCTGCTGTGTGAAAGGAGTTCTGACTGAATACCTCGGCGATGACCTACAGCCAATGAGAGAGTAAGATACAGGGCAGCGGTCAGTTCAGGGAGGAGTTTTTGACCACAATATCAGCAAGCATGGCTTTAGTTGGAGCACAATATTATAGTTGAATAGAGTTTATAGGTTTTTATCAGACAAAAATGTATTAAATATAGTTATATCAGAATAAATAAGCTGTACAATAGCATCAAACAGAAATAAAGCAGAAACATTTGCTTGACCAGCCTCATCAGCAGCAGCAGCACATTGCAAAATTATTCATTTGGTCAATTCTGCAGAATGCACAATCCTTGTTCCCCACACTGACCATTTGGCTCGCGAACTTTTTGTGGGGTTCCATTTCCAGTCTCGCGCAAGAACTCTTATTATTTCTTGCGTACGTTTGGTTGTGAAATGCAGTTTGCGGACCAGACAGAGCTGTGGGCGATTCTTCTTATTGTGAAGTCATACAGTGTGAAACCTCGTGTCACCGACCCATCATGCAGTGTGAACACAGCAGTGACTGAATGCTACCACAGATAGTCGTGCAGTGTGAACACAGCAGTGACTGAATGCTACCACAGATAGTCGTGCAGTGTGAACACAGCAGTGACTGAATGCTACCACAGATAGTCGTGCAGTGTGAACACAGCAGTGACTGAATGCTACCACAGATAGTCGTGCAGTGTGAACACAGCAGTGACTGAATGCTACCACAGATAGTCGTGCAGTGTGAACACAGCAGTGACTGAATGCTACCACAGATAGTCGTGCAGTGTGAACACAGCAGAGACTGAATGCTACCACAGATAGTCGTGCAGTGTGAACACAGCAGTGACTGAATGCTACCACAGATAGTCGTGCAGTGTGAACACAGCAGTGACTGAATGCTACCACAGATAGTCGTGCAGTGTGAACACAGCAGAGACTGAATGCTACCACAGATAGTCGTGCAGTGTGAACACAGCAGTGACTGAATGCTACCACAGATAGTCGTGCAGTGTGAACACAGCAGTGACTGAATGCTACCACAGATAGTCGTGCAGTGTGAACACAGCAGTGACTGAATGCTACCACAGATAGTCGTGCAGTGTGAACACAGCAGAGACTGAATGCTACCACAGATAGTCGTGCAGTGTGAACACAGCAGTGACTGAATGCTACCACAGATAGTCGTGCAGTGTGAACACAGCAGAGACTGAATGCTACCACAGATAGTCGTGCAGTGTGAACACAGCAGAGACTGAATGCTACCACAGATAGTCGTGCAGTGTGAACACAGCAGTGACTGAATGCTACCACAGATAGTCGTGCAGTGTGAACACAGCAGAGACTGAATGCTACCACAGATAGTCGTGCAGTGTGAACACAGCAGAGACTGAATGCTACCACAGATAGTCGTGCAGTGTGAACACAGCAGAGACTGAATGCTACCACAGATAGTCGTGCAGTGTGAACACAGCAGAGACTGAATGCTACCACAGATAGTCGTGCAGTGTGAACACAGCAGAGACTGAATGCTACCACAGATAGTCGTGCAGTGTGAACACAGCAGAGACTGAATGCTACCACAGATAGTCGTGCAGTGTGAACACAGCAGAGACTGAATGCTACCACAGATAGTCGTGCAGTGTGAACACAACCATGATCTGACCACTCTGAAAATCCTGCAGTGTGAACTCGCCATAAATCTAGCTAAAATGAGCTCCCTCATCACAGTCAGCTTTATTGTCAGAGCTGCTGATATAGAAAATGAAGCAACAGCTTCTGACTAATCTGTACAAGTTAACACAGACGTCTGTACTTCAGAAATTTGCAAAAAATGTGAAGTAGTAATATTGCACTATAATTTCTCTAGAATGCAAAAAATATAAAACAATACACTTCAAAATCTATAATAATAATGTATAAATAATGTTAGTTAATGGATATTTGCATATTTATTATCACCCATGCCATCAACATTTTAAAGAGAATGTCAGAAACCAAAAATAAAACAAAATCCCAATAAACAGGGTGGGAGTTTGTATGTGTGTGACTGGGGTGAAGTATGTCTCACAGTTGCAAAGAAACAACTTTGACTGCCATTGGGGTGGGGGTGGGGCGTTTGTATGCAAATATGTGAAATGAACCATTTTTATTGCATATGTTGATTATTGTATATGTTGATTTAATTTTTTTTTTTCAATTTTAACTTTAAAATGGTAAATTTTACCAGCAACATAACACGAGGGCTACTGGAACCTTATAGCAAATTAAAATTTTAAATAAAAATCAGACACTGAAAGAGTTAACTCTCAGTGCTGGTCCCAATTCCAGATAAAATGGGAGGGTCATCCGGTGTAAAACCTGTGCCAAGTCTAATATGTGGACCAAATGATCTGCTGTGGAAAGCCCAAACTGAGAGTAGCCAAAAGAACAAGAACACCACAATATCTGTTCCAGTCATGCAAAATAGGTAATTCATGTTTAAAACATCTGCACATCTGTAAGGACTGGAAATACTGACATCTCACTATTAAAATACACCTGCTGGTTCTTAAGCTGCCTTTTTAGTTCACTGGAAAGTTATCTAGAAGAGACAGGAATTGGTATTCATACTGATAAGACTGAACAAAAAACGAGCTTTTACAACTCTTTATTTGTCGGCCAAATAGACCTAAGATGTCATGTTAAAACTTTGATAATGTAGGTCATCTATTTTGAATCATTCAAATCTCACACAAAATACTGAACAAAAGTGCTGCTGATCTCCCTGTTGCTTACTGGTCTCTATGTGGGCTTTTCTTAGGTCTGGAGGAAGTCCGCAAGCAGTTCTAATATCAATTAAAGCAGCTATAATTAACCCAGATTGGAGTAGCTTTAGTTGCCTGAGATGTATAAGAACTAGAAGCCATTATGAACACAGATGCTTATGTGTGGAAGTTTGTTGAAGGATAAGAGGGATGGTAAACTGCAGACAGAGAAGAAGGATTGGTAGTTTGTAAGAATGTGACCAATTAATAGCATGGATAATGTGTAAACTAGTGTTCCTCTCTGGCTCGTTCTCCTGTTTGTGACTGATAAACAACTTGCTGCTCAGCCTGTGTGGTAAAATCCAATTTTCTACCACTTTACAGGTTTGTTGATGCCTTTGTCGCCACTGTGCACTGGACAATGGGAGCCTGTACATTTCGGCGAGATTGTATCCTCAAAAACAAAAACATGTAACACATATCAGGGCTATATGTATATTTCTATAAATTACTTTACTGATCATTAGTACATTAGTGTAGTACCATAAAAATGACATTACATTTAATTTATTGGTAGCTCAATGGTTAAGGCATTGGATTAGTCATCAGAAGTTTGAGCATTCAAATCTCAGGGCCACAAGCAGCTGCAGATCAGCTTAACCCTCACTTAACCCTCCCTTCTTTGTATATACATAAGATAATTATAAGTTGCTCTGGATGAAAGCATCTGCAAAGTGCTGTAAATGAATTTTACAGTGATGGTCGGCAATTAGTCCAGAAAACCTCCCAAACTCTTTCAAATATCTTTGGTGTTTTGAAAAGGATTTTCTCAGGAGTGCAGTATGAAATAATATTGTTGATTCAATGTCTTCTTCATGGAGGCTATGTAGATTAGATTTCCACTTCATTAATATACATTTCTTTCCCCAACAGTTCCATCCATGAGGGTGAAATACCTTTTATGAAGAGAATAATCTAACAGTATAACCAATACCCAAATTATAGGCTTATTATTTATGCAAATACCTATAATGTTTGAAGACACATCAATTATATATTCACAGAAGTCATTTAGCATAGTTCAACATGAGAAGCTTTTGAAAAGGGTAAGGTTGTTTCTAATAGATGTTTAGGAAAACTGACAGTCCAAAGAATCAACTAAACAGAAATTTCCTTTTGTCATAGCGACCATAACTTATTTTAATTAAATTCAGCAGAAAAGAAGAGGGAAGTGTCTGGACGGTGTGTTAGAATAAAAGTGTAATGAGGAACTGTGAAGCAATCAAGATAGGGGATGAGTATGTATTAGGGCTTTGAGAATTTCTCTAAACAGTGAGTCTCCTGTTTCTATTTTGTTGATAGATACATGGATTTGTACTTGTTTTTGAGAAACAGCAGTTACATAAGTCCCTTTGTCTGTTTTGTTTTTTTTTTTTCCTGTCTGACATCACTGAGTACTTATTAAGAAAAACGAAACCGAAGTGAGACCACAAACACCGATAAACACTGACTGACATGGAGATGAAAAAGTTTGCTCCAGTTGAAGTGCAAGATGTTAAGGATGCTGAAAAAAGCAAAAAGGAAGAAACAAAAGGTAAGAAACAAACACAAAAAAAGTCTCATCAATAGCATTCTCTATTCTACAAATGGTTATTTGATAACTGATAAGCTACTTGGCTCAAACTCTTATGATCTAATTAGCTCCCAGTTTGTATGTTTTCCTGTGTGTACTTTCCCAGTGCATGAATTTCTCCCATATTAAATTAAATGATTTAAGAATTGCCCTGTTTGCACTATTCCTGTTTGTACTTTTCCAGTACATGATTTTATCTTCCAGTTCTTCCATATTCTAACCAGCTTTCCACTTTTTCTTTGCCTAGAAGAAGAAGAAGAAAAAGAAGGAACTATTTTATACCGCAAACTGAAGAATCCACCAGAAGAAATTTGTACTATAGCTTCATTGCCTGCTCCCACTCCAAAACAAACTGAAGGTAAACAACACTGCAGCATGATCTGAAATAAATATTTACTTAATTAAACTACAGGCTTAAATTATCTTAAATTAGGAATATGGCACTAACACAGAGAAGTTGTGTGATAAGGTCTAATGCATGTATAAAGATGGTTGAAAGATGGTATATAGGGTGAACAGGAGACATTTAAAAAATTGTAGGACATTTCAAATACCCACTTATCCTGGATATCTAAATAAGCTCCTGAAATAAAAAAATAAAGGAACAGACACCAGACACAGAGGAAAAGTGAAAGTAAAGCTGAAATGATTCTTAATGTATTTAAAAGTATATTATGTTTTAGGCAGTGGTGGGCCATCAGGGCCAGCAAGGCTTTCTCTGCCGGCCTAAACAACATTGATCTGAATCACTGACTTGCATTTTAATATATGTAATATATTTTTCCATGAATGTGTATTAAGTTATTTCCAATAGTCTATTCTCTACATTTCATAGCTTTTCTCTTGGTTGTGCTGCTTCCAGTAGTGTATATTTATGATAAGAGTATTTATCCAATCACATTTCAGCCAGTGGCTGACATCATGTGTTGCCAGAGTGAAAATCTGAATCAATACTGCAGGCACCCATAGCTTAAAATAAGTGGCAATGAAATTTTTACCTTAACTAATCAGATTTCGAGTTGGCGTCACTGGGGCCATCTAGCAGGCATACAATTACATTAGCAATTTCCGATTCTAGAATTTAAAGGGGGCTCAGCCCCCAATGAGGGTATAATAGTAATAAATAAATAAATAAATAAAATAAAGGTTTGACTGACAGGGTAGGATGGTAAACGTATTGCAGCATTACACTGTATTGCATAGATGTGTATAACATTTGAGTACTGAAGAAACCAAATATGAGTCTTCCTGATTACACACACACACACACACACTTGTCCTCTGATCCTCGCTCTGCGACGCTGTGGTCTGCGGGTTGAAGAACACGCTGAAGGACAGGGAGGAGCTGAAGTCTGCCGCTGTTTTCATATGAAATTTAAAGAGGACTGAGGCGGAATTGGACTGATTGGAATTTTTGACCATTCTTCCAGAAGCGCATTTGTGAGGTCACACACTGATGTTGGACGAGAAGGCCTGGCTCTCAGTCTCCGCTCTAATTCATCCCAAAGGTGTTCTATCGGGTTGAGGTCAGGACTCTGTGCAGGCCAGTCAAGTTCATCCACACCAGACTCTGTCATCCATGTCTTTATGGACCTTGCTTTGTGCACTGGTGCACGGTCATGTTGGAAGAGGAAGGGGCCAGCTCCAAACTGTTCCCACAAAGTTGGGAGCATGGAATTGTCCAAAATGTCTTGGTATGCTGAAGCATTCAGAGTTCCTTTCACTGGAACTAAGGGGCCAAGCCCAGCTCCTGAAAAACAACCCCACACCATAATCCCCCCTCCACCAAACTTTACACTTGGCACAATGCAGTCAGACAAGTACCGTTCTCCTGGCAACCACCAAACCCAGACTCGTCAGTGAGCGAATACTTTTGGCAATATAGTGTATATATATATATGGCACCTCTGTAAATTTTACTTATGACCATTCAAGCAGCTGTCTGAGGAGCTACCACTGAGCTACTGCTGCTGTTATAGAACATTTTTCTACATCTGAACAATCAGACCTGAGAATTTAACAGTACTGCGATATAAATGTTTTAGAATTTAATAAATTGGCTGGTTGGTATATCACTATCATTAAACTACAAGGCCAGCCCTGTCTTTGTCTTTTGTCGATGTTTAGGCTAGACTACTGATAGTGTCTGAAAGGGCTAAATAATCAAAGATACCAGGTCTGCAATATTCATAATAAAAAAATGTAAACACAGTGACTCTATCTCTGGCATGATTGTTGGTGCCTCATGGGCTGGTTTAAGTATTTCAGAAATTGCTGATCTCCCAGGATTTCCATTCAAAATTGTCTTAAGGGATTTTACAGAATAATCCAAAACAACAAAACAAAATGTTCAAATAACATTCTCTGTGCCAATAATTGTTAGTAGGTAATTAAAAAACAAGTAAACCAATTCACTGTCACAAATACATGCAGTAATACACAGGGTTAACTGATGTTAAAAGATTTTAAAAGAGGACTTGAAATGATATACTTCATCAGTTCATCACTTCATCTGGCAAAATCTGTGGAAGAAAATGCACTCTGGCTCGGGCTCAGTCCAAAACTCTGCATTATCGTACTACAGTGTATGTTGTAATAGTGCAACATCCTAAATAAACTACTTGATCATGTTATTTGTGAACTATCCAGAAACAGTCCCCAACATAGGCCATGAGGTTACCATGGAGACAATCACAGAGCCTTCCATTGGGGCATTCACGGGCTGCGCGTGCATAACATAATAAAGAGTTAGGGAACATCAAGCCTCACTATAGATGCAGCAAGACTCCACCAAACATTGTGTAAAGGTTGTAGGTTAAACCTGACTGATCTACATCAAATGTACATAAAATTTTGCAATTTCGGGCCTTATGCGGATGCGAAAGTGTGCGCGGAATCGAAGGAGGAAGTGACCACAGGTGAAGGACGAAAACTAAACACATGAACACATACTAGCTTGAGGAGTTTCTACATGTCATGGGTTGAGCTACATGATTGTTTCTCCTTTGTTTAGATGTTTACAGGAGAGTTCGTCTGTATAAGATGATTTCCGCTGTTTTCATCATTCTCTCTTTGCTCTTGCTGGCTGTGGTTCTTGCTCTGGCTATGAAGTGTAAGTAAAGCATTAATGGTTAGTATGTTACAGGCTCATTCACATCAAACTGGTGCTGCTGTGAACATCAACACCACATCTAGCTCCAGCCCTCACTCATATAAAGAAAATTTAACAGGTGTTAGCTTTCTGTAGTCACTTTATTCACAATGGAAGGTGGAATGGAGGTGAATGCCCATCTTAAAGGACATCATTGACAATTTGATGTAGAAATATTTTTTATCTTGCACTACAACTATGACCCAGTATATCTCTCCAGTTTTAGAAGCTTATGACGACCAGTTTGGATAATGCAAAACAAACAAACAAACAAACAAAAAATAAAAATATGCAGCAAAACTTCAATGATTTCATATTCAGATTTGTCACATACACAACCCTACACACAGTACATAAACACAGTACATTTGCAGATAAACAAAGATGAACAATAATAAAGATAGATAATATCTATCTATCTATCTATCTATCTATCTATCTATCTATCTATCTATCTATCTATCTATCTATCTATCTATCTATCTATCTATCTATCTATCTATCTGTCTATCTGTCTGTCTGTCTGTCTGTCTGTCTGTCTGTCTATCTATCTATCTATCTATCTATCTATCTATCTATCTATCTATCTCCACCTTCTGCAGTGCTATTTTTGGTGTTTCTTTTTGAGTTCTTGGCACTAGATGGTGCATAAATGCAGCACAGTTTCTTCTGAAACCCATGCGAAGTAAGACTGTATTGGATAATGAAAGCTTTTTACTTTAGGGTTATTCCAAATGTAAGCTAAAATAAAGAACATGACGAGGATGTGTTCAGATTATTTGTTTATTTTTTTGGTAATTTGCTGTCCAAAAGCTTATTTTCACTGGCCTGTTAAATCTAAAATAATTTCACCCTGAAAGTATCTTGAATGCATTTTGTGTTTTGACTCCTAAAATAAAATATGAATTGTTGTTCTTTATTGACATCAAATATGTCTATAATAAGATAGTTAGTTATGTGTTAGTATTTTATGCAATATTACTTGTTTTTGCTTACATAGACTGAATATATAAAATGAAGGTATTTTTTTCTGTCTAAAATACAACATTCATTCATTGTTTCTATGTTCCCTTGATGCCAAAACGTCAGTAAATGTGAAGAGTCCAGAGAGCGCTGAATCAAAGTTTATCTGTGAACAATGTCAGACCACGTGCCCCCCACCAAAGATCATCCCAGGTAAAACCCTATAACATCAAATCTGCTAAAAAACACTGATTTAGAATTCTAAATGTTCTTCATGTATAATGCTTTATTTATAATCTCTTTATAATGCTCTACTGTCCTGTTTTAGCCTTTGTGTGAATTCATTATGTTTCTTTTTGTCATTTGTGAGCTGTGTATTAAAACCTGCTGTTTCTCAGCAGGGTGTCAGTGCTGTGAGTGTGAGGAAGATTGGGAGAAGTTTGAGAACTCCTGCTACTTCTTTTCTGAGACACGTCTAAACTGGCAGGAGAGCAGGGAGGAGTGTCAGAAACAGGGCGGAGACCTGGTTGTTATTAACAATAAAGAAGTGCAGGTTAAGCAGTTAATCGCTCAGACACTCAAACTAAGACTGACATCAATATTAAAGACAGGTTAAAGGTGTTCATCTTACTGGTGTGAATTCTGTCTTTATTACTGTAGGAGTTTCTAAATGAGTATGGGAACGTGAGGTACTGGATTGGGTTACATTATTCAGAAGAGCAGCGATGGATGTGGATTAACAATACTGCATCAACCCAGAGGTGAGTTATCAGTGCTTTGTTTCTCCACGGTTCTGTTTAATAAGAACCCCAGCAAGGCTATTTGCCAGTGCAACATCCACTACAATCAGTGTAGCTGCTGTACTGAGAATGATCCACCATTTAAAATAACACCTGTTCATTGGTGGACCTATAGTGGCCCCATTCCACTGATGTAGGGTTAAATGCAGGTTTCACAAAATGCACATAGCAACAGATAGGCAACATCTTTTTTTTTAATTAAAAAAATTAAATAAAGCAAAAAGAATAAAACAATGTACACGAAACTTTCCTTTGCTCTATCCTAAAAGTGTATGTTACAAACAATTTTCACTTTACGTGAAACATAGTATAAAGGTGTAACACTGCCTCAGTTTCTTTTATCTATCCCTCTAAGCTCTGGATGCGGCCCTGATTTCTTTCTCTGTTTCTTCCGGTATCTTTTTGGCAGGTCGCTTGAAGATTGCATATATAATCTTTCTGAATTGTTTCCTACATTGATAAATTGTAAACTGTAGAATACAATGTTGTAAAATAAATTAGATACATTTTAAATGCATAAAACATGCTATATTAGTATAATATATGCTATATTGCTTATTAATATATGCTATACTGCTATAACTAAAAGTTTGTGGGCACTTGTCCATGACCCCACATGTGGTTTTTAACTAAACACTTGCGACAAAGTTTAAAGCACAAAATTGCATAGAATGTACTTGTATACAGCGTTCCTTCACTGGACCCCTGTGGATAAAGGGAGCTACATGATATGGTTTGCCAAGGTGAGGAACAACTTAGGTCCATATCTCATCCTAAATTTCAGTCCTCAATTCATCCCAAAGGTATTCAGTGGGTTTGAAGTAGGACTCTGCACATAAAACATGGTCAGCAACAAAGGTTTTGACAGTCACAAGTTTTGTGGTTGATGTGAACATTATCTAAAGCTGCTGGCCTGTATCTGCACAATTTTATGCATTGTGCTGCTGCTTCATAATTATCTGATTAGATAATTTCGCAAATAAGTACGTGTACAGGTGCTCCCAAAAAGATTCCCAGTAACAGTTTATAATCAACAAATACATATTTCACAATAAACAAATACATAGTTCTAAATACAGCTGTAGTAAAGAGCTGTATGTATACAAATACAAAGCTGTATGTATGCAAATCTGTGTGTATACAAATACAAAGGGAAATGGTAGCTCAGTGGTTATGGTGTCGGAATAATGACTGAAAGATTGTGAATTTGAATCCCAGTTTCACCAAGCTACCACTGCTAGGCCCTTGGGTAAGGTCCTTAACCCTCAATTGCTCAGTTGTATAAAAATGAAATGTAAGTTACTTTGGGTAAGTGTGTCTGCCAAATGACCTTAATGTAAATGATTAATTAGGTATATGAAGTATAATTGTACAGACAGGGGAAGAAAATTCTCCTGACATTTCTCAGCAGCACCTTGATTTTGCCATCTCTGTTGCTCACTGGATTTTTTGTAAAGAACTTATGACTGTTATAAAAATCCAAGCAGTTTCAAACTTAATCAACACAGCCCATCTGACAACAGCAACCATGCCATGGTTTCAGAGATCACACTTTTCCCCCATTGTAATGTTTGAATGAAATTTAAATGCAGCTCTTGATGTACATCTATTTGATTTTATGCATTGAACTTCTGCTACATCACTGGGTAATTAGATAATTGCATGATGGTGCAAGAGTACAGGTATTCCTATTAAAGTGGCCAGTCAGTGCATGTGTTCACATTGTTTTTTTTTTGTTCTCAGCTACTGGTCCCATGGCCCGCCAAATCCAGGCTCTCAAAGCTCCTGTGCACTGCTAAATGGAGGGGGATCAGACCTGAACAACTGGAGTTCAGACAAATGTACTGTGTATTCACAGTACATCTGCCAGAGATGTTAAAAATGGAGAATGCCAACCATAACGTCACATATATCTGCTACATTTGCCTTTTATATCATCACATCATTACTGTTATACTGTTATATTGACCTTTTACAAATGCAGTTCATAAATAGCAAGAATTTCAGAATTAGTACATGAAACAATCCAGTTCTGTGATGCACAATCAAGTAGACATGCTATGTACAGTGCTCAAAAAATAAAGGAACACTTTGAAAACACATCAGATCTCAAAGGGAAAAAATATCATGCAGGATATATATACTGATATGGACTGGGTAATGTGTTAGGAACGAATAGATGCCACATCGCTTGATGAAATAAAAATGATCAACCTACAAAGGGCTGAATTCAAAGACACCCCGAAAAGCAAAGTGAAAAAATGATGCAGCAGCCTAGTCCATTTTGCTGAAATTTCATTGCAGCAACTCAAAATGGTACTTAGTAGTTTGTATGGCCCCCACATGCTTGAATGAATGCCTGACAACGATGGATGTTGTCATGGGGTATTTCCTCCCATATCTGGACCAGGGCATCACTGAGCTCTTGGACAGTGTCGGATAGACCGAAACATAATGTCCCAGACATGTTCTGTTGGATTTAGGTCAGGCGAGTGTGGAGGCCATTCAATGGTATCAGTTCCTTCATCCTCCAGGAACTGCCTGCATACTCTTGCCACATGAGGCCAGGAGGAACCCAGGACCCACTGCACCAGCATAGGGTCTGACAATGGGACCAAGGTTTTCATCCCTATACCTAATAGCAGTCAGGGTGCCATTGTGTAGCCTGTAAAGGTCTGTGCGTCCCTCCATGGATATGCCTCCCCAGACCACCTGACCCACCACCAAACTGGTCATGCTAAACAATGTTACAGGCAGCATAACGTTCTCCACAGCTTTTCCAGACCCTTTTTTGTCTGTCACATGTGCTCAGGGTGAACCTGCTCTCATCTGTGAAAAGCACAGGGCGCCCGTGGCGGACCTGTCAATTCTGGTGTTCAATGGCAAATGCCAATCGAGCTCCATGGTGCTGGGCAGTGAGGAAAATAGGAAATTGGGTCCTTGGACCACCCTCATGAAGTCTGTGCCAAAATGCAAAACTAGTGAAAAACAGTCAGTCAGTAGAGAAAAAAATTCAGTAGCCTCCACCTGTAAAGCCATTCCTGTTTGGGGGTCGTCTCATTGTTGCCCATCTGTGTTCACACACCTGTTGTTAATTTGATTTGAACACCAAGGCAGCTAAAACTGATTAACAACCCCCTCTGCTAATTAAGTGACCAGATCAATATCCCAGGAGTTTAATTGACTTGATGCTATACTCTGATTAAAAAGTGTTTCTTTAATTTTTTGGACTGGTGTATATTTTTCATAATTGAGAAAATGAGACATGATAAATGTACTTGTTGAAACCGACACTCTGCTGATTTTATTTGTAAATATTAATCATTTTATTGTATTGCTCCAAATGCACTTTGCAATATTTACATAAATTATTAATCACAATAAAACATGTATAATGTATTATAACTTTTAAAATGCATTGTGAGATGTCATTGAGTTTAAGTAGTGAATAAGTAGAGATGCATTTACAATAGTTCAATTCAAAATACTACTACATTCTCTTCATAGTTTGTAATGCACCCTTTCATATGCAGCCCACACAGTTTCAGTCATGTGATGTTGGACATCAATAAAATAATGAAATAATTATGGTGCACAGAGTCAGTATACTTCTACCATACTTTTTTTTCCCCCAAACGGGATTCATCTCTTGAGCATCCAACTGCTCTTTGCTCTTTATCTCCAAACTGAGAGACTGTGGTATATAATCTGCCAGTTTATCATAATCTGCCATGCATCCTGCATGCTTTTCATGTCTGCAGGATCTTGGGCCTTGGTCATTTCTCTCACTTTCCTCTTTCTTGCCTGAGTCATCATATTTTGAGAACCCTTCAACATAATATCTGATCTTCTGCATAATCTGGTCATTCTACTCATATAAGTACAGTGTTATTACCAAAATGATGTTTAATATCCTAACGTCATGATGTGCTTAATATGATCATTATAATAATTTTATTAGCAATCATGCTTGTGTTCATACATCATGATACTGTGAACTACATTCAGTGTCTAAGCAGGCATTTGGTTTAGGTTTGCTAGTCATTTCTAGTTTTTTTTAGTACCCACCCTCCAAAGTTCCTCTCACTTCTGTGCAACCCTTCGTTGCAAGCCATGCATCATGGTCATATGGTAGTTGAGGAAGAGGATATGGGACACCACACTTAAGCAGCACTTAAGCAACACTTAAGACCACATGCACATCAGACCCAGAGTCAGCTCAAATATTGTGAAGAGTGTGATGGGGTATGAGACATAACTGGAACAGACAGCTTGTACTGAGTCATGTATTCAGTCCAAAGAGCTAGATTGCAGATGAGGAAATTGCAGATTTTCTTGTTATGCTTTTGGCTTTCTTCAGCCGTCCATAGAAAGTAGTATGACTTGTTTTTAAAAATAACACTTAAAACCCTGTACAACACTGGTATCCTCCATGTTGAAGTGTATTGTGTCTGTCATCAGAAAATACAGGCGGATATAGGAAACAAATAAAAGATTTGAATATCATTAATGAAAGTTTCACTGACTTTTATTGCATTGAGTTCCTACTGAAGGGTTCTGTATTTATAACATAGTCAGTCTTTTTGGTTTGTACTTTTCCTGCTTGTCCTTTTCCAGTGTCTGAATTTATGTTCCAATTCTTCCATATTTTATCCAGTCTTCCATTTTATCTTTAAAAAAGCATAAGAAAGAACTATTTTGTACTGCAAACTGAATCCACCAGAAGCAATGCCTTCTTCCACCCCAAATCACTGAAAGTAAACAACACGACAGCACTGCATGATCTGAACTAAACATGTACTTAATTAAACTACAGGCTTAAATTATCTATGAATGTGGCACAAACATAAAAAAGTTGTTTGATAAGGTCTAATGCATGTAAGAAGGTGTTATATGTATGGTGAATGGGAGACATTTAAAAAATTATAGCTCGTTGCAAATGTCCACATGTCTTCTATTCATGTGTTGGGCCCCTTCTCTGAGTTGGAAGTGGAATGAGAATTCGTGCAGTGAAAGGAACCCTCAAAGTTATGTAGGACCGGGTGCTCCTCCCCTTAGAAGCTCTGGGAAAGGACGATCCCATGTCCTGTCTCTGAAGCATCTGTGTCGACCAGGAAGGGGAGGCTGAAGTCGGGGGTCCATAATGCTGGCAAGGCCTTCCATTTGTCTGAATGCCTGCTCTCTCTTACTGGTCCACTGCACCTAGCCTGACTGGACCTTTTTTGTGAGACCCGGGGGGGCCCGGCCGGTATTGTACCCCAGGTACAGTGCCTGGGACAGCCCTAGATGACACCTCTTTTACACAGCCATCAGCCAAGCCTTCCAGGACCTCCCCCAGATGGTGTAGGTGGTTGGACCAGGTGGAGGAATGCATTACCACGTTGTCCATGTAAGGTGCAGCACAATATCCATTAGTCTTTGGTCATTAGTCGTGGTGCCCCATGCAGACCAAAAGGGAAAACCCAGCTTCAAGAAGTCATTGCATAGATTCAGGCAGCCGTCGGGCTTTGGCTCAATGACAATGGGGTTGGACCAGGGGCTTGTGGACCCATCGTTCTGAGCACTGTGTATGGGCCATGTCAGCAAGCCAGGAATTTGCATGCGAATTTGAGGATGAGGAGCAGCATTTGGTCTCTGGGCTGGAATTCTCTTGGCTCTGTAGGATGGTTGTATACTTATTGCTAGTCTCACCTTGCAGCTTCCATGTGTTCTTTGATGACGGGAGTGTCTTTGTCAATATGGTCTTGCATCTTTTGAAGATACTCAATTAGTGAGTGACAGGGTGAAGGCTGCTCCTCCCATGCTTCATGGGCTACATCCAAAGGTCCCCGAGATCACCGCCTGAAGTGAAGCCCACAGATGCCTTAAGAGTCTCTGAGATGGTGAAGTGGACAAAGGCAGGAGGAAGTCCCAGTTCCTCCCATTCCTCATCCACCACCCACCGGAGCTGTCGGTCTGCAGGTGGTAGACAGATGTCCTTAGGTACTTGTTTGCTCTGGGAGGGGTGGGGGGTCAAGGTAAGTTGGCATGGGCTCATTGTGTATGGGTCCCCCAGTGGGGTGGATGTCCTGGTGCCCCCTCCCCTCACAGTGGTCTGAATCTGGGCAACGGACAGCCAATGATTAGTGGGGCCCTTGTGGAACCTCCTCTCCCTCATCTCTGCCGATCTCTATGGTAAGTATGATAGTGCCATGGGTAGTGGTACCTTGAAGCCCAGGTGTTAAGGTGTAGCAGGCCAGTGTAACACAGACCAGTAATATATATATATATATATATATATATATATATATATATATATATATATATATAGGGGTTGGACAATGAAACTGAAATGTTTTAGACCAATAATTCATTAGTATGGTGTAGGGCCTCCTTTTGCGGCCAATACAGCATCAATTCGTCTTGGGAATGACAGATACAAGTCCTGCACAGTGGCCAGAGGGATTTTGAGCCATTCTTCTTGCAGAATAGTGGCCAGGTCACTACGTGATGCTGGTGGAGGAAAATGTTTCCTGACTCGCTCCTCCAAAACACCCCAAAGTGGCTCAATAATATTTAGATCTGGTGACTGTGCAGGCCATGGGAGATGTTCAACTTCACTTTCATGTTCATCAAACCACTCTGTCACCAGTCTTGCTGTGTGTATTAGTGCATTATCATCCTGATACAAGGCACCACCTTCAGGATACAATGTTTAAACCATTGGGTGCACATGGTCCTCTGGAATGGTTCGGTAGTCCTTGGCAGTGACACGCCCATCTAGCACAAGTATTGGGCCTAGGGAATGCCATGATATTGCAGCCCAAACCATCACTGAACCATCCCCATGCTTCACTCTGGGCATGCAACAGTCTGGGTGGTACGCTTCTTTGGGGCTTCTCCACACTGTAACTCTCCCGGATGTGGGAAAGACAGCGAAGGTGTACTCATCAGAGAACAATACATGTTTCACATTGTCCACAGCCCAAGATTTTCACTGCTGGCACCATTGAAACCGACGTTTGGCATTGGCACGAGTGACCAAAGGTTTGGCTATAGCAGCCCGGCCATGTACATTGACCCTGTGGAGCTCCCGACGGACAGTTTTGGTGGAAACAGGAGAGTTGAGGTGCACATTTAATTCTGCAGTGAGTTGGGCAGCTGTGGTTTTATGTTTTTTGGATACAATCCGGGTTAGCACCCGGACATCCCTTTCAGACAGCTTCCTCTTGCGTCCACAGTTACTCCTGTTGGATGTGGTTCGTCCTTCTTGGTGGTATGCTGACATTACCCTGGATATCGTGGCTCTTGATACATCACAAAGACTTGCTGTCTTAGTCACAGATGCGCCAGCGAGACGTGCACCAACAATTTGTCCTCTTTTGAACTCTGATATGTCACCCATAATGTGTGCATTGCAATATTTTAAGCAAAACTGTGCTATTACTCTGCTAATTAAACCTTCACACTCTGCTCTTACTGTTGGAATGTGCAATCAATGAAGATTGGCCACCTGGCTGGTCAAATTTAGCCATGAAACCTCCAACACTAAATTGGCCAGTGTTTCAGTTTCATTGTCCAACCCCTGTATATTAATATATATTATCATCCATGATTAGATTGCCATCTGACCCCACAGAACTGATCGGGCAACTAATGACTTAGAGTCAGTGTTTTTTCTACATCCTAGATATTGTAGCTCCACTTAAAAGGAAAATAATAATAATAAAAATAAAATAAAAATAAAAAACTAGCACCCTGGAACAATGACCACAATGAAAATTAGAATGTAAAGAGCATCAAACTAAATTATCATTATTATAATTAGTGTGGGAAGAAAGGCTTCTGAGCTTCAAAAAATCTCTTAGGGCTGCTGATCAGTGTATCTCTCCACCCTAAATTAAGATAACAAAAATAATCCTACATTTTTATTAAATACTGTAGTAAAATTAACTAGGAGTAAAACCATTGTAGAAAAATGAACACCATCAATATGCTTCATGCTGAATATTCAGACTCTTAATTTAAAAACAAACAAATTGATAGATAATCTTGTAGATAATAATATTACTTTTTCTGATCAGCACTTAGAATATTTTACTCCCCTTTGAGAAACTTATTTAAAATATTAGATCCATTACTTACATGTTTCTTTAAACAGATAATACCAGTAGCCACCGATCCCCTTTTAAAAAGAAAAAAATCCTTCCCTTAGCATTGGCTATGGGCCTCTCTTTAAAAGGTTATAGCACAGCAGTTATACTTATTCTTACATAGGAATAACATTCAGGAAATGTATTTAGCCCTCATTATAGCACAGAGACAGCACTGGTTTTGCTTGACCTTAATGCAGCTTTTGATATTCTACTTGCTAGGCAAGAAAATGTTGTTGATGTTAGGGTGACAGGACTCTCCTGGCTCGGGTCTTATTTGACTGATCATTATCAGTTTGTAGATCTAAATGGTGACTTCTCTAAGCATGCTAAGGTTATGCTTAGCATAACCTTAGCACTGCTTTTCTCCTTATATATGCTACCTCTTGGAGCAATTAATTGTGAACATGGTATTAGCTTCCACTGTTATGCCATCAGCACTACACAGAGCTAAGTCAGATGAGAGACACCAACTTATTAAGATTAAAGAATGTGTAAAGGACATTAGACAGTGGATGCTTACTAACTTCCTCCTGCTTATCTCTAACAAACAAAAGTGCTTGTATTAGGACCACATGCAGCCAGAAGTAAGCTTTCTGATTACAGAGTAAATCTGGATGGCCTCCCTGTTTTATCATGTGCAGAAGTAAAAAAGACCTTGGTGTGCCTACTGACTCCAGTCTGTCATTTGAAGCTCATGTAGATAATATCACTAGGGTAGCCTTCTTGCTAAGATAAGAAATATGATGTCACTACATGATGCAGAAAACTAGTTCATGCTTTTGTTACCTCTAGGTTGGATTATTGTAATGCTTTACAGTTTAAATTCCAGTATGAGCATAAATAATGCAGCAGCTAGAGAAATAATTAGAACCAGAAGATAAAAAACACATCACTCCTATCTTGTCCACACTGCATTGGCTCCCAGTCAAATTTCACATTGATTATAAAACAGTATTACTGACATATAAAGCACTGAATGGTCTCATGCCACAATACCTGAGCGATCTTTTGTATTTTTATGATCCACCATGCCTACTTTGATCAAAAAGTGCAGGCTTTTTGGCAGTACCTCAAGTAATAAAGGCTACAGCAGAGGGTAGAGCTTTTTCTTACAAAGCCCCATAGTTTCCCCAAGCCTTTCTATTCTGTTCGGGACTCAGAGACAGTCTCACTGTTCAAGTCCAGGCTGAAAAAACATTTGTTTAGTGAGGCTTTCTATGCATAGTTCCTGTTAGGTAAAGGAGCAGATCTGGAATGTTCATGGGCATTGAACTGGTGTTTGGTGAACTGGGATATTTGTATGCTGTCACCTTACCACTCTCACATGTCGCTCAGGTTTGCTGTCTGTAGAGTAGTTGGATGCTTTATGTCCCAGGAAACCCTTATGTCTGCGTCACCATTTAGCTCTCACTTTTAGTTATGTTGTCATAGCTAGTCTTGCCAGAGTGCCTCCTGCACTTTATACATAATGTACACTGTAATCAGATGATTACATGCATACCTAATATTTTCCCTCTCTCTTTTTCTTACTCATTCTCTCTCTCCTCCTCTCTCTCTGTTCAGCGGTCAACTTTGTGCTCGGGTCTTCAGCATTGAACATTTTAAGTCTTTGGCAGGAAGGAATTAGTGTTAAGTCTATAATGAACTCAGAATTTATAGTGACTGATTAATTGTTCAGGAGCTCTTGATTGCTCAAAAGAGAAAAGACATTATTTACATTTACTGTCCAGTGTCACACAAATGAAGATGGGTTCCCTTTTGAGTCTTGTTTCTGTCAAGGTGTCTTCCTCATATCATCTCAGGGAGTTTTTCCTTGCCTCAGGCTTGCTCATTAGGGATAAATGTTAAGAATAAATTTTAACTTAATTTTAAACTTTATAATTTTTATTCTATGTTTCTATATTTCTGTACAACTGCTTTAAGACAACGTCCATAATGTCAATAATATACCATAATTACAACATTACACATAATTATGAACAATCAAACCTGAGAATTTTACAGTACTGTGATATAAACATTTTAGAGTTTAGAAAATGGCCTGGTTGTTATATCACTATCATTAAACCAGAAGGCCAGCCCTGTCTTTCAGTAGCTGTGGATGTTTAGGCTACTGATAGTGTCTGAAAGGGCTATATAATCAAAGATACCAGGTCTGCAATATTCATAATAAAAAAATGTAAACACAGTGACTAACTCTGGCATGATTGTTGGTGCCTCATGGGCTGGTTTGAGTATTTCTACTAGGATTTCCATGCAAAACAGGATTTTTACAGAATAATGCAAAACAACAACAACAACAACCACCACCTTGTTGATGAGATAAGTCAAAGGAGAATGTTTAGACTAGTCTTTATAACTATGGTGAGCAGAAAAAAAACCATCTCAGAATACACAACATGATGAACCTTGAGGCTTAAGGGGTACAACAGCAGAAGGTCACAGAAACCTGAGGCTACGGTGGCCACCGACTCACAGCTAAAGACTGTAAAAATGTCACCTGGTGTTTTTCCAACTTTCACCTTCACCATCACCACTGTGGTAAAGCATGGTTATTTGCATTACCATAGTCTAGACATTCACCTTTGGGCTCTTTCATGAACAAGGTTTTGAGTGTATATTTTTGTAAAGAAAGCTGTCCTGGAAGCCACAAAAAGGAACTGAAAAAGATATGCCCTCAAAACATTTAGGGAACCAAAAACAAATGTTCAAACAATGTTCTCTGTGCCAATAATTGTTAGAGGGTAATTGAAAACACAGTGAGTGAGCCAACTCCCTGGCACAAATACACGCAGTAATGCACAGGGTTAAAAGAGGAGTAGAAATGATACACTTCATCACTTTAAGCAAAATCCGCGGAAAGAAAATGCACTCTGGCGATAATATTAAGACTCGGGCTCAGTCCAACACTGTGCATTATTGTATTACAGCGTATGCTGTAAAGTGCGCCATACTAAAGAAAAAAAGTGTAACTCGATCTTGTTATTTGTGGACTATCCAAGAAGAGTGCCCAACATAGGCCATGAGGTTACCATGGAGACAATCACAGAGCCTGCCATTGGGGCATTCACGGGCTGCGCGTGCATAACATAATAAAGAGGTAGGGAACATCAAGCCTCACTATAGATGCAGCAAAACTCCAGCAAACATTGTGCGAAGGTTCTAGGTTAAACCCGACTGATCTACATCAAATCCTCACCATGTACATTAAATTTTGCAATTTCGGGCCTTATGCGGATGCGAAAGTGTTCGCGGAATCGAAGGAGGAAGTGACCACAGGTGATGGACGAAAACTAAACACATACTGGCTCGAGGAGTTTCTACATGTCATGGGTTGAGCTACATGATTGTTTCTCCTTTGTTTAGATGTTTACAGGAGAGTTCGTCTGTACAAGAGGATTTCCGCTGTTTTCATCATTCTCTCTTTGCTCTTGCTGGCTGTGGTTCTTGCTCTGGCTATGAAGTGTAAGTAAAGCATTAATGGTTAGTATGTTACAGGCTCATTCACATCAAGCTGGTGCTGCTGTGAACATCAACACCACATCTAGCTCCAGCCTTCACTTATATAATAGGTGTTAGCTTTCTGTAGTCACTTTATTCACAATGGAAAGTGGAATAGAGGTCGATGTCTGCCTTAAAGGACATCAGGACATTTTGGTGCATAAATATATATTTTTTAAATGCACGACAAGTATGAGGTCAGTATATCTCTTGAGTTATGGAAGCTGATGACCACCAATTAGGATGATGCAAAACAATGAAACAAAAAGCAGCAACACTGTATCACGCCATTTCATTCAAGGAAATGCAAAATATGCAAAACATTTCAGTCAGATTTAATTTGCCACAACCATATACACAACCATACACACAGTACATGCAGTAGAATGATTTTTGCAATTTAACAAAGAAAGAAAAAGGAAAAAGAGTGGACTTCCAATCCACTATTTATGTATTTACTTTTGTTATTCTCCATTTCCTGCAGTGCTATTTTTGGTGTTTATTTTTGAGTTCTTGCCACTAGACGGCGCACAAATGCAACAAAGCATTGAATATGATAGACAAACATTCTTCTGATACTAAAATTGTACTGGATAATGAATTCTAATGAATGCTTTTTTACTTTAGGGTTATACCAAATTTAATCCAAAATAAAGAACATGAAGAGGATGAGCTCTTTATTTATTTATATATAGTCTATTTATTTATTTTTTTGGTAATTTGCCGTCCAAGAGCTGATTTTCACTGGCCTGTCAAATGCAAAATAGCTTCACAGTGAATGTATGAGGAATGTATTTTGCATATTGTCTGTTGACCTCTTCAATGATTTATGAACTGTGGTGTGGCAAAAACTAGCCATATATACTCTTTTATATCGACATCAAATATCTTGCTAATCGTACCATAATTAGTCATTTGTTATTATTGTTTTTGCAGTATTACTGGTTTACGGTGCATATGGGGAGATCTGTAGTTATAACTAATTCATTTTCTGTATAAAATACAACATTAATATTGTTTCTATGTTCTCTTAATGCCCAAATCTCAGTATATGGAGTTCAGTCCATCCAGAATTGTCCAGAGATCGATGATGCTGAAGAATTGAACTGTAGCCACCAACTATGCCAGACCTTGTACCCCCCAATACAGACTGAACAAAACCAGGGTAAAACCCTATAACAAGTTTTCTGTCAAAAATAAACATTCGTACTGTTTTTATGTTCCTTTGATGCCCAAACCTCAGTATGTGAAGTGTCCAGAGAGTGCTGAATTGAAATGTACCTGTGAGCTATGTAATAATAATATAATATAATATAATATAATATAATATAATATAATATAATATAATATAATATAATATAATATAATATAATATAATATAATATAATAGCTGTCTTAGATATATAGGTATATATAAGTTTTGTGTCTAAAATAAAATAATTAAAAAAAAATCATATTTTGTTGTGCAATTGTCTTGTTTCCTAAGCCTCAGTAACTGAAGTTCAGTCCAGCGAGAAGTGTCCAGATCTTGTTGCTGAATTGAAGAAAAAGCAAAATTACTCCCCAGACCCAGGTAAAATTCTACCATATCCTAACATTCACAATCATAAAGGATGTCCTTACTTTTAGTCATTTCTATATGCACAATAATGCTCAACTGTCCTGTTTTATCATTTCGGTGAAGTCATTATTTTTAATTTTTTTAATTAATTATCTGTGTATTAAAACCTGCTGTCTCTTAGCAAGGTGTCAGTGCTCTGAGTGCAGGAAGGGCTGGGTGAAGTTCGAGAACTCCTGCTACTTCATTTCTAGGGAGCGTCTAAGATGGCAGGAGAGCAGGGAAGTTTGTCAGAAACAGGGTGGAGACCTGGTTGTCATCAACAATGAACGTGTGCAGGTTAAGCAGTCAATCACTCAGACACTCAAACTGAAAAAGACATCACTATTAAAGCAGTTTGCTGTCATTACATGTTAAAGGTGTATATCTTACTGGTATGAATTCTGGTTTTATTACTGTAGAAGTTTCTCACTGAGAACTGGAGAATGCTGTACTGGATTGGGCTCAAAAATTCAAACGAACAGAAGCAATGGATGTGGATTAACAATACTGCACCAACCCAGACGTGAGTTATCAGTGCTTCGTTTCTTACTACTTTATGTTTTAGCAACAGACGTGAATCAGTGTTATTGTATTTACAACTATTTATATCACAGTGATTACTGAGCATACAGGCAGTCTGTGGTTCAAATCAACAGCTCAACTCCTGCGAAACGAAGGAATTAACATCAATATGTAAAGCAGTATTATTGCATTTGTTGGAAACTAAAGAGTAATACAGCTTATAAAGTTGTAGAGTACACAGCCAGCTACATCAGATTGAACTGGGAAACACATGCATGTGTATAATCAATCAACATAATCGGTTTGTTTTTTTGGCAGCTACTGGTCCTATGGCCAGCCAAATCCAGACTCTCATGGCTTCTGTGCACTGCTAAATGGAGGGATGTCATATATGAACAACTGGCATTCAAACCCCTGTGAGGTGTATTCGCATTTCATCTGCCAACAGGGTTAAAAGTGGCGAATGTCGACCATAACCATCACATACATCTGCAACATCTGCCTTTAATGTCAGAAATTTCCTCTTTTGTGTGTCTTGTAAAGTATACAGCAACAAATACAGAATTAGTACATGAAACAATCCTGTTCTGTGATGCACAATCAAGTAGATACTTTGACGTAGATACTATGTATTTTCCATGATTGATAAAATGAGACATGCTAAGTGTACGTGTTGAAGCTGACTTTGCTGATTTTAACTGTAAATCTTAGTCATTTTAATTGCACTTTGACAAATGCCTTTTGCACTAATTTCAAAGACATTATTCTTACTAAAACTTGCAGAACGTATTATAAAACTTAATGTATAACTATAAGTAGCAGCTTTTAAAATGTGTTGTGAGATGCCATTGAGCATATGCAGTGAATAAGTAGAGATGTCTTTACAGTGGTTCAATTCAAAATCCTACTGCATTCTGTCCTTACTAATGCACCCTTTCATATGCAACCCACACAGTTTCAGTCATGTGATATTTGACATCAATAAAATAATCAAATGATTACATTGTTCAGAGTCAGTATACTTCCACGACAGTTTAATTCCCAAACAGGTTTCGTCTCATGAACATCCAACTTCTCTTTGTTTTTCATCTCTAAATAGAAGGCTGGGGTTTATAATTTGCCAGTAAATCACTTGTGCATCCTGCAGGCTTTGCATGCTTTGAAAGAAACGCCTTTGGTGGTTTCTTTCACTTCTCTCTTTCTTTCAAGTCATTATATTTTGAGAACACATTAACATAATATCTGATCTTCTGCATAAGCTGGTCATAATCAGGCCAAGTGTTATTACCAAAATTATGTTAAATATTCTAATATGTGCTTAATATGATCATGATAATAATTTCATTGTCAATCATGCTTGTGTTCATCCAGCATGATATTTTGAACTAGATTCAGTGTCATAAAGTTGTCTAAGCAGGCATTTGGTTTAGGGTTGCCATTTCTAGGGTTTTTAATACCCACCAGAGACCTCCAAAGTTCCTCTCACTCCTGTGCAACCCTTCATTGCATGCCATGCATCATGGTCATGTGGTAGCTGAGGAAGAGGAGCTGGGACACCGCACTTAAGCAGCAGAAGACCACATGCACATCAGACCCAGAGTCAGCTCAAACATTGTGAAGAGTCTGGGTGGGGTACGAGACATAACTGGAACAGAGAGATTGAACTGAGTCATGTATGCAGTCCATGGAGCATGGAAGTAGGTTGAAATTAGGAAGTAGTATGACTTGTTTTTAAAAATAACACTTAGAACCCTGTGCAACACTGGTATCCTCCACGTCGAGGTGGATTGAGTCTGTCATCAGAAAATAAAAGTGGATATACACTGACCAGTCATAAGATTATGACCACCTACCTAATATTGTGTTGGTCCCCCACAATATTGCTGCTAATAATTTGGTGCTAAAACTTGATCAATCTATATATAAAAAAAGATTTGAGTATCATTAATGAAAGGCTTATTAACATTAATTGCATTGAGTTTTTGCTGAAGGGTTCTGTATTCGATTCCGATTCTTCAATTTAGAAGTAATGCAATTACTGTAAATTATTTACAAAACCCCAAAACAACAGTCTGTGACATAGCAACAGGTGTCACTATCCAATGTTTGTGGCTCTTCTCTGTATTTCTTTGTGAATACACTGGAAATCACACAGAAATACAGAGAAGAGCCACAAGCGGTTTAGAACCAAGATTAAACTCTTCCGAAGCACAGGATCTGCTTGTGATTCAAAACATACAAACTTATCGTGGCAGTAGTGTCATGGCTTGGGTTTGCATGGCTTCTTCCAGGAAAGAATCTTCCTTGATGATGTAACTCGTGAAGGTAGCAGTATAATGTCTACAGTAACATTCTAAGAGAGCCTGACGTGCAGGATTGGTCTGAGAACACAGCAGGAGATGTGGCAATCCTTCATTTCATTGCACAATACTGTGGCTATACTGCATCACAAAGATCTACAACATAATTCTAATTGAAATTTAGTGTACCCATCATTCTGATTAATGGTTAGTTTCATAATTACTGTAACGCTTCATCAAATTTCTTTAAAGAAAATCTGTGATAGATGAACGGTGGTATAAATTTAGCTTCCTTTATTACTATGGACATGTTTAGTTGAGAATAAGCACATGCTTTATTGACTGGTCTGCATATACAGCAGTGGATTATTAAATGTGGATTAGCAATACTGCATCACAAAGATCTATACTTTGTGGAAAAATAACGCTGATTGATGGGTATTTTCACATTCATTCTACATCACATTCTTAAAGCGAACCTGTGGGAACTTGTTTCATTTGTGGGTTTTTTTGGAAAATGAAACATCTATTCCAGTCAATATGGGGGAATTTGCTCGTTTTACCACTGATACTTCAGTAATGACTACTCTGAGCTTACAGTATGCACTTTTAAACTGCACTTACTAGTTCAACCACTCCCTGTTTTGTTCTGATGTCAGCTAGAAGAGACACCGATTTTAATATTGGCATGCAGAAATTAAACATTTGATAATGCAAGCATGGAACATGAATTGAGAGTGCTACTACTGTCATTGTCTTGCTACACCGTGGCGCTGGTGAACGTGAACATATGTGCTTTGGTCTTGAAGAACGCTCCAAGAAATGGTCTGACTGGATATGTTCAGTTGTGAGTGTTCTGTAAGTCTACGCAGTCTACGCAGAGGTTAGCGTAAGCATAGATGCTTATACATAGACTGCTGATTAAACCACTGAGGTGCATGCACGTGTAGGGGGTATAGGTTTGAGGGAGGAGACAGATGGAGGTGTGTTGGTAGTTCGAGAGAGAATGTGGCAGTTTAAAAGATAGGGTTGGGACAAAGTCTACAAACACTGGGCATATTACTGCTTCATTAAGCTTAGAAAGCTTCTTGTTATAGAGTTTGTGTTTAATTCTTGATATACCACTTCCAAAAATCAACTTCCAGTACAATTCTGATACTTGGCTTCTTAGAAAAAGGAGTAGTTTTTTTTTTAATTGAATGCAGCAATGAAAAAAAAGAGAAAGAAGTGGCTGGGCTGTGTTAATGGTGTACTATAAAAGTGTAATGAGGAAGTATCAAACAAGAAGGAATGAGTGTGGACTGGGGCTGAAGGACCTCTGAATTTCACTGGACAGTGAGTGATTCTTCTGTTTGACTAAAGTAAACAGAACTATTTTTATTATTGCTTTTGTTAACTACATGGACATGGATTTGTTTGAACATGTGAGGACATGAAGTTACATAATTCTCTTTTGTCTAAGTTGCTTTTTTCTGCCTTAGGTATTTGGTCAAGAAAGTGAAACAAGATCAGCACAGAACGTGAGAAGCCATGGACGCTGAAAAAGTGACTGAGGTGGAGATGAAAGAGCTCACTCCAGAAGTTCAAGATGATAAGGATGTAGAGAAAGGGAAAGTGGAAGAAACAAAAGGTAAAAAAAAAAAAAAACCTTTCCCATGCTTGATATTGTTTGTCCAATTAACCCGTATTTAAACCACTTGGCCATGCCCTTGTTTGTTCTCTAGAAGCTGAGAAAGGAGCAGAAAACAAAGAAGAAGAAAAAAAAGAATCCACTGTGTGCAAACCGAAGAGTTCATCTGAAAATATTTCAGTGCCTTCATCTTCTAAAAGCAATGAAGGTAATACCTTTACTTATTTACCCCTTGTGTTATGTTCACTATTTGGACCCTTTGATAATGTTTGGGTCAATCTGACTAGGGACTTTATATTATACATAAAACATATGTGCTTAATGTGTACTAGCTTACATTTAACAATAAAAGTGTCATTTTTGTGATGTTTTATTTGTGTAACAAGCACAAGAAATAAAAGATTATTGCAGTCACTGGCTATGAAATGCAGCTTTTAAAAATGCATTTTGAATGCAATTTTTTATTTTAATGCAAAAAATGCATTTCTTATGTAAATGCGGATGATTTACAACAAATGCAGAAGACAGTAAAAATATAAAAGGGTCAATTTGACCTGAATATCACACAAGGGTTAAGCCAAGGGAAAAATGACAAATGTCATTAAAGAGAACAGACACTTTGACACTAATAACACCTACAAATATAGATATAAAGAATATATATGACATGTTTTTAATATATTAAAATGGGTTCATATAGTAAAGTGCACAACTGCATGTGCCTTTCCTATGCCTGTTTTTTTTTTTTAGGCTTTTCTTATACCAAGTCATTCAATATTTCTCCCTTTAGAAGCTGAGAAAAAGGCAGATGAAGACGGAGAAAAAAAGGAAAATGAAGTAAAAGATCTATACTGCAAACTGAAGAATCCATCGGAAGATGTTTATAATATTACAGTGCAATCATCTTCTAAAAGCAATGAAGGTAATACCTTTACTTATTTACCCCTTGTGTTATGTTCACTATTTGGACCCTTTGATAATGTTTGGGTCAATCTCACTAGGGACTTTATATTATACATAAAACATTTGTGCTTAATGTGTACTAGCTTACATTTAACAATAAAAGTGTCATTTTTTAAATTTTTTATTTGTGTAACAAGCACAAGAAATAAAAGATTATTGCAGTCACTGGCTATGAAATGCAGCTTTTAAAAATGCATTTTTGAATGCAATTTTTTATTTTAATGCAAAAATGCATTTCTTATGTAAATGCGGATGATTTACAACAAATGCAGAAGACAGTAAAAATATAAAAGGGTCAATTTGACCTGAATATCACACAAGGGTTAAGCCAAGGGAAAAATGACAAATGTCATTAAAGAGAACAGACACTTTGACACTAATAACACCTACAAATATAGATATAAAGAATATATATGACATGTTTTTAATATATTAAAATGGGTTCATATAGTAAAGTGCACAACTGCATGTGCCTTTCCTATGCCTGTTTTTTTTTTAGGCTTTTCTTATACCAAGTCATTCAATATTTCTCCCTTTAGAAGCTGAGAAAAAGGCAGATGAAGACGGAGAAAAAAAGGAAAATGAAGTAAAAGAAGATCTATACTGCAAACTGAAGAATCCATCGGAAGATGTTTATAATATTACAGTGCAATCATCTTCTAAAAGCAATGAAGGTAATACCTTTACTTATTTACCCCTTGTGTTATGTTTATTTTCTGGACCTTTTGTGTGTGTGTGTGTGTATATATGAAACACATATTGTCTGAATCTTAATCCCAAACAATATAGACAACATTTGTGATTAATGCTTATTAGATCACATTTAACAATTTTTGCGTCATTTTTGTGATGAAGTTGTAATTTGTATAGCAAAATAAAGACCTTGTTAGCATAAGTCTAGAAAAAAATTAAATGGAACAATGTTTCAATTTTCAAGTTTATTATTATTATTATTATTATTATTATTATTATTATTATTATTATTATGTCACCTATATTTATTATCAATGTATGAATATAGGTCAACAACAATAGAAGCACAAGAAATAAATTTTGTTAGGCTTTTCTTATATTTAAACGACTTGATCAATCAATATTTCTCCCTTTAGAAGCTAAGAAAAAGGCAGAAAAAGAAGGAGAAAAAAAAGAAGAAGGTAATGTGTACTGCAAACTGAAGAGTCCATCAGAAGATATCTATAATCTTTCAAAGCCTTCTTCATCTTCCAAACGCGATCGAGGTAATACCTTTACTTATTTATGCATAAGGCTTAAATTAACTAAATTTTAAATTTGTGTTTCGCATTTAAGTTGTGTGATAATGTCTATTGAACGCAAGAAGCTGGCTATATATAGTCTGAATTTAAGAAAAATGAAAGGGGATTACATGAGGTCATGATTAAATGAGGCCAAATGTACTCAGACAACAACCAGGAAAAAAACTGTTTCCTCACACATTTCTCTTCCGCTAAAACAACAGCACAGTAATCAAAGTGGAAAGACAATATTTTGAAGTTGTAAAAAGAAGACGCTTAACCTGACAGTGATCAAGGGTGCAAACAAAAAGGTGACAACCCACCCTGCAAACATCTCAAAATCCTCAAATCTTTTGGCTTTCTTGGCCTGCACCAGTAATTTTAATGCACTGTATTGCCAGTCTTCCTCTATTGTTACCTTCCTGTCCTGCTCAGCAGTGGTTATTGACATTTTTCTCTGAAGTCCATGTTACCTCAGAGCTTTGTCCTTTAGTCACTTAGTTCTCTCATTTTCTCATTCTGAAAACAGATGGGAGTGGCCGAGTGGTAAAGTTGTTCTACCAGGACTGGTCAAATCCTAATATCACATACAGAACATTTCACTCACAATGTCGGATAAAACCCATATTATGAAGGTATTAAAACATTTAAAGACAGGTGATTGTTTAGATTGGTGTTACATTTACAGGGAATTGGGGTTTCCACTACAGGGAATTTCACTTCTCTCAAAAAATCTGACCAAGAGAGCTGAAGCTGACGCAAAAATGTCCGAGGACAACTAGGCTACTGTCTACATCACGGATTGTTCTTAAAATGTTTCACGCACTTTGTAGGTAAAAAACACACCACTGTAGATCTTCATTTAAGCAGAGGAACTTTTTCAAATAGCTGCAAGCGATAATGTTCTTATCATGTCACCATACCACCATATGGTGATTACAAGCATAAGCAAGAGCCTCACCCTCTCTCTCTCTCTCTCTCTCTCTCTCTCTCTCACACACACACACACACACACACACACGGTCCGGCTCTACAGCAAAGTTAATTAGCTACAAAAACAACTTAAATTGACAGGCTAACCTAACCACTTGAGTTTACCGTTACGGCATAGTCTCTGAATGTGAATGGAGACTGAAGGGTCTCAAAATCAGGTATCAGTAGTGCGATTGCTTGGACGAGGAAAAGAACATGAAGCTAAGCCAATCAGAGGTCGAGTAGGGTGGGCCAATTCGCCAGTCCAGGAAAAACACCGTTACAGGTGATGTGTCACATACTCGCAGTGGATGAGACTCAGCCCCGCCCCACACTTTTTTTAAGCAGATCTACACAATTCACACGGATGACCTATTTTGAGATGAAAAGGTTTTACACAGGGTGATATTAAAATACTAAATTCACTTTACACCTTATAAATAAATAAATTATAATACATACAAACAAGAAGATGAACCGTGGATATGTGCTCATAGCATACACACAGAACAGGAACGATCTCTCCTCTTGCACTTTTGGTTTGCTTTCATACTGTAATTTACCTTAAGTGTATTTCCTAAGTGTGTCTCATATGACGTACAACACACTTCATTTAAGCAGAGGAACTTTTTCAAATAGCTGCAAGGTGTTCCACTAAAGTGAAACCATCATGTCTGTCTCACCTTGAGTTGATACTACATCTAATGTATATTAAACTACACTCTACTTCTAGGATGAACAGTTCTCAAACTGACTTCAAGTCAGAGTAATAGCCTTGGATCAGTCAGACATTTTATGGTCAAAAATAACATTTTGTAACCGGCGTCAATTTACATAGCGATAATGTTCCTTACCACCATATGGTGGTTATCACCATAAGCAACAGCCTCACCCTCTCTCTCTCTCTTTCTCTCTCTCTCTCTCTCTCTCTCTCTCTCTCTCACACACACACACACACACTCATAGCATTGTGTGTGCTCATAGCATACACACAGAACAGGAACGATCTCTCCTCTTGCACTTTTGGTTTGCTTTCATACTGTAATTGCCTTATATTTACCTTAAGTGTATTTCCTAAGTGTGTCTCATATGACGTACAACACACTATGCACTTTCATTATCTACTATGTACTCTATAGTCTAATCTATGGATGTTAGAAAAGTAATACTGTCTCAATTCAACAATATCTTGTATTTTTTATTTATTTATTTTTTTTACTAACCGAGGGTATAAGCTATAATAGCACACACATCATGGGTTAAATTAAAAGAGTGTTGTAAGATACACTGATCAGGCATACCATTATGACCCCCTGCCTAAGACTGTGTTGGTCCCCCTTTGGCTGCAAAAACAGCCCTGACCCATCTTGCACTGAGTATTCGGACACCTTTCTATCATAACCAGCAACAGTAGCTCGTCTGTTGGATCAGATCACACGGGCCAGCCTTCGCTCCTCATGTGCATCATTGAGCCTTGGCCACCCATGACCCTGTTGCTGGTTCACCACTGTTCCTTCCTTGGGCCACTTTTGATAGATACTGACCACTGCAGACCGGGAACACCCCACAAGAGCTGCAGTTTTGGAGATGCTCTGATCCAGTCACCTAACCATCACAATTTGGCCCTTGTCAATCTCTCTCAAATTCTTACACTTGCCCATTTTTCCTGCTTCTAACATCAACTTTGAGGACAAAATGTTCACTTGCTGCCTAATATATCCCACCCACTAACAGGTGCCATGATGAGGATATCATCAGTCTTCACCTGGCACTGCTCATAATGTTATACCTGATCTGTGTATATCATTCAAGAGTATTTTTAGGACCTTGGTTTAATTTTGTCCATTTTTTGGTCAAAAAGTTGATACGGAAGCAGTTGATCATCTCATATTGTATACACTCAGATTTTCTCCTTATCAACTTGATCATTTTTCTTTCCATGAAAGCTGGTAAAGTGGGAAAAGAAGAAGAAAATGAAGACGTAGAAGATGTGTACAGCAAGCTGAATGATCCATCAGAAAATGTTTATATGACTGCAATGTCCAGTTCCACTGCAAAACACAATAAAGGTAATATAGGTCAAATACAAGTGTATGTATTTAATTAGGTCTAATGTAAAGAAGGTGGTTATATGTACAATGAAAAAAATTATACAATACAATATATAATAATACAGAAATAAAAAAGATAACAGAACTGTTTGGCAAGAAACCTCATGAGTCAAAAGCAAATATGCACAGCTAATTCGAATTTTCTCTTTGTGTGCCATGTTTCAGGGAAGGATTTGAGGTGTAAAGTACGGCCATTGTATTCAAATGTTTTAACTCGGACTCTCGTGCCTACTATACTGACCTATAATTAATACTGAAACCCTAACCCAGATAAAAGTACTTACTCATTTCACTCAAAATGTGTGCGTGAAATGACTCATCTGTTTGGTTTGGTTTGTTGACTGAGGTGTCGCAGGAACTTTCCCCGGCAAGTAAATGTATTGAGGGCTTCCACATTCATTTTAGAAAGAGTTTTTCTTTGTTTAAAATCAAATGGAACATTAAATAATTGAGTAAACCAAGTGAACTAGGTAACTCTAAGAGGTTGCTGTATATATAAAGCTTGAATGAAACTTTAAACCAGATACATTCGTTCCATAACAGTAGAATAATAGTGTGCTCTGGTTTCAATATACTATAGAGAAAATACTTTTCAATGTGCACATGTTCTAACAGTCCAGTCCAGTTCTCTAAATGATATGAGCAGCCTAAAATAATAACCTGACTAATTACTGTGGCATGTAATTTACTAATTTTTGTTTACTTCACAGGAAGCCACAGTTACATATTTAATAGCATCACAATCACACTAAATAAATTTTTTTTTCTAAAGTCAAATTCTAAAATTGTATGACCTCATTAGTCTAAATAAAAATTACAACATATTAAGGTCTTGGCCTGAGTAACATTTCTATAATTATCTTCCTACAGCAATAACAATAACAGGGTTTGGAACATTTCCAATATTTAACAAATTAATAACCAGTGTTTTATAAAATGCTGTCTGAACAGATTAGGTAAACATCACAGTAAAATATCACTAAATTTAAATGTTATTTCTTGAAGTAGCAGCATAACACAGAATAAAAAAAATCATCAGCGTCAGCGTTTAAAATGATATGATCACAGTGCACCAAGTAAATATCTCTGCATACTAAAGTAGTAGAGGTAAGAGTATGCACAGACATTGATTGTTGTAGAGTTCAGGCCGAAAGTCTACAGAAACATGGGCTAAAGAGAATTAAGGTGTCTACTTTACTTCCATAAAATGGGGTCATTTTAAAATAATAGCTAAGAGTTAGTTTTATGTCATCTTTTATTTTCTATTTAATGCACAGCCCCTTATATGATGCCATATATTAAGCCATGTTATTGTTATCAAGCAGTTGTAGTGCAACATCTATCTGGCTCGTCTTAGCTGTTGCTTGTCTTGCACATTTGCATCAGTGAGAAAAAATAAAGGACTGGTCTGCCATTCTGTGCCTGAGCAGCACAATTTTTGGCTTTTTTAAGTTTGTCTCGTAGGCATTTGTTAAAATACAACTTCTGCAAAAAATTTTCTGTCATGTATTTCCCCCTTGCATACTTCTGTGATGTTCACTGTTTTGCTGAATGGTTTTACCATGATGTTTAGTAAGTGTTGCTACATCCGTTTTCACATGATTTGAGGAAAGCACTGTTCGTTTCCTGATCCTGAGTATCTGTTGGTAAGCATCTAGAGGCAATATTCTAAGCCACAGCTGTGTTAACCCTGCTTCTAAGTGTAAAATGTTCCTCTAAACAAAAAAGAAAAAGCACTTTGACAAGAATGTTAAGCCTGGAGCTCAGTCCAAAATTGTGCACTGTCATACTGCAGAGTATGCTTAAATATTGCAGCACTCGTTGTTTTTGACAGCATAAAAAAATGTGTGAAGTTCAGAGTGAGTGTGAAAATGCTTCTCACATGTTTCTACATGTCATGGGTTGAGATAACTATTTGTTTTGTCTTATGTTTAGAAATTTACAGGAGTGTTCGTCTGTACAAGATGATTTCCGCTGTTTTCATCGTTCTCTCTTTGCTCTTGCTGGCTGTGGTTCTTGCTCTGGCTATGAAGTGTAAGTAAAGCATTAATGGTTAGTATGTTACTGACTCATTCACACCAGACTGGTGCTGCTGTGAACATCAACACCACATCTAGCTCCAGCCTTCACTCATATAATGGGTGTTAGCTTTCTTTATTCACAATGGAAGGTCGATGTCTGTCTTCATCGACATTTTGGTGTATAAATATTTCTTTTTTTACACCACAACTATGAGGCCAGTATATCTCTTGATTTATGGAAGCTTATGACCACCAATTGGGATAATGCAAAACAAAGAAACAAACAAAAAAAGCAACAAAACCGCACAGCAACATGCCATCTCATAAAAGGATAAAGGAAAATATGCACAAAATTTGCAAAGATTTTAAATTTAGGTTTTACTTGTGACATAACAACCATACACATAGTAGTAAATGTAGTGGAATTATGAATAATTATGTAAAATTAAGAAAATTTAACAAATACACAGCTAGGTATATTATTAGAAAATAGTATTGTGTAAAGTAAGCATTGCCTTTTTTGTTTGGCGTTTCCATTTTCTGCAGTGCTATTTTTAGTGCTTTCTTTTGAGTTCTTGCCACTAGATGGTGTGTAAATGCAACACAGCATTGAATATGATAGAGAAAATACACCGATCAGCCATAACATTATGAGCACTGACAAATGAAGTGAATAACGCTGATTATCTCCGCATCATGGCACCTGTTAGTGGGTGGGATATATTAGGCAGCAAGTGAACATTTTGTCCTCAAAGTTGATGTGTTAGAAGCAGGAAAAATATCAGTATCTTCTGATGCTTAAGGAAGCAGGAAAAATACCAGTATCTTCTGATGCTTAAGGAAGCAGGAAAAATATCAGTATCTTCTGATGCTTAAGCAGAAAGCCAAAAGCTTTTTGCTTTAGGGTTACTCCAAATTTAAGCTAAAATAAAGAACATGAAGAGGATGAGTTTATTTTTTATTTTTTGTAAATTTGCTGTCCAAGAGCTGATTTTAACTGGCCTGTCAAATATAAAATAATTTCACTCTGAAAATATCAGGAATGCATTTTGCATATTGGCTGTTGACCTCTCCAGTGATTTATGATATGTGTTGTGGCAAAGACTATCCATATATACTCTTTTATATTGATATCAAATATCTTTATCATTACTAACTATAATTAGTTATATGTTAGTCTTATCTGCAATAGTACTTGTTTTGTGCACACATAGGCTGAAGCTGCCTATGTCGGTATATATATATATTTTTGTTTGTCTAACATACAACATTCATTCATTGTTTCTATGTTCCCTTGATGCCAAAACGTCAGTAAATGTGAAGAGTCCAGAGAGCGCTGAATCAAGGTTTATCTGTGAACAATGTCAGACCAAGTGCCCCCCACCAAAGATCATCCCAGGTAAAACCCTATAACATCAAATCTGCTAAAAAACACTGATTTAGAATTCTAAATGCTCTTCACATATAGTGATTTATTTATAATGCTCTATTGTCCTGTTTTACCCTTTGTGTGAATCCATGTTTATTTTTGTCATTTGTGAGCTGTGTATTAAAACCTGCTGTTTCTCAGCAGGGTGTCAGTGCTGTGAGTGTGAGGAAGATTGGGAGAAGTTTGAGAACTCCTGCTACTTCTTTTCTGAGACACGTCTAAACTGGCAGGAGAGCAGGGAGGAGTGTCAGAAACAGGGCGGAGACCTGGTTGTTATTAACAATAACGAAGTGCAGGTTAAGCAGTCAATCGCTCAGACACTCAAACTAAGACTGACATCAATATTAAAGGCAGGTTAAAGGTGTTCATCTTACTGGTGTGAATTCTGTCTTTATTACTGTAGGAGTTTCTAAATGAGTATGGGAACGTGAGGTACTGGATTGGGTTACATTATTCAGAAGAGCAGCGATGGATGTGGATTAACAATACTGCATCAACCCAGAGGTGAGTTATCAGTGCTTTGTTTATTACCATGGTTCTGTTTAATAAGAACCCCAGCAAGGCTATTTGCCAGTGCAACATCCACTACAATCAGTGTAGCTGCTGTACTGAGAATGATTTACACCTGGTCATTGGTGGTCCTATAGTGGCCCCATTCCACTGATGTAGGGAGTAATGGGGGTTTCATAAAATGTACATAGCAACGGATATGCAGCAGTGAGTATTACTGTATTTGTCCTTTTCACTCAACTACTTATATCACTCTGAATACTGAACTTCAAGATTTAATGCATCTTTTTTTAAATACAAAAAATGATAGTTAAAAGAATAAAACACCTCTAGAATCTCACTGACAAACAGCGGTTTGAGGGGTTTGCATGGTGCTTCGGCAGGAGCCAAATCCAGGTGGTGGCTCACCAGGCAGGCTGTATATCCGACCACAGGTTCCCCTCTTTGGCCACACTTTATGGCCCACAATAGATAAAGACATATGGATCTACATCCTGGCCTGCCCGACTTGACCCTAAACAAGGAGCCGTGAACCTGTCTACAAGGTCTACTTCACCTCCTACCCATAACATCTTGTCTATGATCACACCTCTCCCTGGACTTTATCACTGGCCCACAATTGTCCCAGGGGATGGGGTGTTCTATCGGATTCAGATTTGAATAGAAGGCCACTGAAGAACACTGAACTCAATGTCACATTGTGACATAGTGCATTATAATGCTGAAAGTGACTAAATTAGCCATGAAGGTTATGCACATAGCCAGCAACAAGAGTTCTGACATAGTCCTGCTCTGAGCTACTGTAGCCTTTCTGTCAGTTTGAGCCAGTCTGTCCAGTCTCCATTGACCTCTCTAATCAACAATGTGTTTGGGAAAATCCCAGATAATTACAAGTTACAGGAAACCAGCCCTTCTGGCCCCAACATTCATGTCACGGTAAAAATCTTTGGGATCACATTTGTTCCCAGTTGTGATGGTTGATGTGAACATTATCTAACGCTGTTGTATCTGCATGATTTTGTGCATTGTGCTGCTGATTAGATAAGTGCACAAATGAATACGTGTACATGTGTTCCCCAAAAGTGCACAGTTAGTGTAGTTTTAACAGTTTATAAAACAAATACATAGTTTTAAAAAAGACTGTAATAAAGTGCTATATGCATACCAATGAGTATTTAAGTATACAAAGTATAATAGCACAGAAAGGGTAAGAAAAGTATCCTGACATTTCTCATCAGCAAGTTGGTTATGTCGTTTCTGCTGCTCACTGGATTTTGTGTAAACCCTTGTGACAGTTGTGTGTAAAAATCCCAGAAGATCCGCAGTTTCTGACTTAATCAACACAGCCCATCTGGCACCAGCAACCATGCCATGGTTAAAGTTTCAGAGATCACAGTTTTTCCTCCATTGTGATATTTGAATTACATTTAACAGCAGCTGTTGATATACATCTGTTTGTATGCATTGCACTGCTGCTACATGACTGGATAATTAGATAATTGCATGATGATGCAAGAGTACAGATATTCCTATTAAAGTGGCCAGTCAGTGCATGTGTTTGTGTAACTAAACATTGTTTTTTTTTTGTTATCAGCTACTGGTCCCATGGCCCACCAAATCCAGGCTCTCAAAGCTCCTGTGCACTGCTAAATGGAGGGGGATCAGACCTGAACAACTGGAGTTCAGACAAATGTACTGTGTATTCACAGTACATCTGCCAGAGATGTTAAAAATGGAGAATGTAAACCATAACCATCACATATATCTGCTACATTTGCCTTTGATATCATCACTTTACTGTTATACTTACCCTTTACAAATGCAGTTCATAAATAATAACAAATCAGTACATGCAATAATCCTGTTCTGTGATGCACAGTCAAGTAGACATGCTATGTATTTCTTATTATGAGAGAAAATGCTAAGTGTGTTCATTGAATGTAACTCTGTGTTTATATTACTTGTAAATTGTAATGCTATTAATTGCACTGATACAAAATCATTTTGCACTGATTTCTAAAAAACATTTTATTGAGTTTGCAGAATGTAATATAAAATTATATATATATACCTATGTAGCTGCCTTTAAAACAAGTTCTGAGGTGTCTTTACAGCGAATTAATATAAATAAAATGTTTTTTTCACCATAAAGTAATATTCACTCAGAAAAATAATGAAATTATGAAGTTGTACAGAATCACTATACTTTCATTTCTCAAACAGGTTTCTTCTCTTGAGCATCCAAATGCTCATTGTACTCTATCCTAAAGGCTGCCATACAATCTGTCTGCAATTTTTGCTATGCCTTTGCCACCAGGTAGTGGATAGGGTCAAATATCTGCAACATTTTTTTTTAAATATCCCGTCTGAATTTTATTTTATGTATTTGAAGCATGTATATTATTATTAAGTGCGACATAGATGTTGGTGGTAAAGCAATCCCAGGTTGACGGTGTTGGTGTTGAGTCATAATTTTTTTCAAAAATGTCATGGATGCCCAATTGCTAGATTAATTTACAGTGCTTCTGTTTATTACAATTTATTTCTTTGTGTGTAAAATTTTTGGGTCTAAGGAGGCAGTCACATTTAACCATATGAACATATGCTCCTATACAACAAAAGCAACTTAACTGTCCATTAAATGATCCTTTAAAAAAACCATTTAACAGTCAATAAAGTCCTAAAACAAGTCTATTTATTTATTTATTTGTTTATTTATTTATTTATATATATATTTTTTTACAGTTAGTCAATCAAGTGAGATGCAAAAACAAACAAGCAAACAAGCAAATAAATGAATAAAATAGATATTAATATTGATATGAAATTGAAATAGTCTTGCCTTGCAGCGGTTCTAAATTCAGACCATCTGAAAAGAGGCTTCGATAAACAGATGAAAACTTTTTATGAAAACATCCCAGAAGTATAGATGTATATACATTTGATAATACATATCTAGTATATGAAACAATAATGATGCTGCTCCTATTTCCTTACTACTCTGTGGTGTGTGTGTGTGCAAGAGCATGTGTGTGTTTTTGGTCTGGAGGAAGACCACAAGAAATGATCAGAGTGGACATGTTCAGTGTTCACTAAGCATCTAGCATAAACACAAATGCTTATACATAGACTGCTCATTAATCCCTAAAGGGCAAGTTTGTTGTCAGGTGGAATAAAAACCTGCACCCATACTGGCCCTTTGTGGATAAGATTTGACACCCCTGTCTTAGATCAAGAAGTAACAATAGTTTTTTATTAAGTGAATGCAGCAGTGAAAAAAGTGAGATTTAGCTAGATTGTGTTAATGTGTGGTGAAGAAATGTAAAACAAACGAGACGTGATGAGATTCAATTTTATATAAACATTAATCCGTTAAAGTCTCTTATTTACAGTAAGGGTACATTTCTTAATAAAAAAACATACAAAAATCATTCATTTTGAATATTGAGTTATTTTGAATTATTTTCTCACTTGGTTATTATTTCTTCTCCATTCTTCTTATTCTTCTCTTCTCTTTTATCTAAAAAAAAAAAAAAAAAAAAAGCGAAAGAGGAAGCAAAAGAAAGGGAAGAAGATGACAAAGTAGCCGAAGAAACTAATGTGTACTGCTAACTAAATAATCCATCAGAAAATGTTTGTATGGCTTCAATGGCCAGTTCCACAGCCAAACACAATCAAGTTAATATAGGTCGAAATTAAATGTAGTTATTTAAGCAAAATAAACTAAGAATGTGGCACAACTATGCATTAGAGTTGGGTAATAAGGTCTAATGCATGTAAGAAGGTTGTTATATGTTTAGGCAGAATGGGAGACGTAAAAAAAAGTTCCTTTCAGACATCTAGATATCCTGCATATCACTTTTCAACTTGGCAAAAATACAGAAAAAAACAAGAACTGCGTGAGAAAGACCTTATGAGTCAAAAACTGAAATTAGTCCTAGTCTTTATTTAGACTAAATCTGATGACATGGCTAATCTTATTTCTCTTTTTTTTTGTCATGTTTCAGGGAAAGATTTGGGGTTTGAAGTGCAGTCATTTAATTGACTAGTTTTAATTTAGGCTCATGTGCCTAGTACTGACCTTAAATAAATACTGAAACCCTGAACAGGATGAAGTGCTTACTCATTTCACTTAAAACAAGTGAAACAATAATGACTCATCTGTTAGGTTTGGTTTGTTGACCGTGGTTTTACAGGAACTTGCCACTGCAATTAATTGTATTGAGGGCTTCCACATGAAATGGAACCATGTTTCATTTAATGTATATTATTTTGAACTGATTAATCGAGTGTAGGTGATGAACAACAAATTAAAGAAAAAAAAAATTGCATTCACTGGCTATGAAATACAGCTCTTAAAAATACATCTGCAAATGCAGATGATTTACAACAAATGCAAAACACATTTAGAAAAAAAAATTAAAGCCACACCTGAAACTTGAGTTGTTAGAAACAGGAGTGACAATAGTTTATTTTTCCCATAAATGCAGCAGTGTAAGAAAGAGAGAAGTAGCTGCGTTGCGTAAATGGTTTCTCATCATGAATGTAAGATTAAGTATGAAGCAATCAAGAGTATGATCCAGGACATAGAGAGTTCAGAAATTCCACTGAAGGGTGATTCTCCAGTCTCGACTACAGTAAACATCCTTCCTTATGATTCCTATTGCTTAACGTTGTTAACCGTACATAGATTTAGTCTGAGCAAACACACAAAGTGAGAAACCATGGAGGACAAGATTGAGGTGGAGATGAAAGAGCTTACTCCAGGAGAAGAGCAAGACAATAAGGATGACGAAAAAGGCAAAATGGATGAAACAAAAGGTAGGAAATAATGAAGAGGATATCCTAAAGAAGCTAGTTTGCATTTACTGCATTCTGTGTATCATTTGGTAAATAAAAAGCTACAGAATTGTATTTCTAAATAGCTCCCAGTTCTGATGTTTTTCTAAAATTCCTGATTGTGTTTTTTGGTGCCTAATTTTTTGCCCAATCTTCCCATATTTGAACCACTTCTTTATACAGAAGCAGAAACAAAAAAAGGAGAGGCCAATGTGTACTGCAAACTGAAGAATCCACAAGAAAATATTTACAGTCTTGCAATGCCTACTTCTTCTCCAGAGCACAAAGAAGGTAATAATTAAAAAAACTTGAAAGAAGTGCAAAATTTGGCATTGTTAAAGTTTTGTAATAAAATTTAAGATGCGTGATAAAGTCTAACTTATGTATGCAGGAGATTATATGTAGATTGAATAAAAAAAAAACCCCTGAAGATCCTTGCAAACACCCAGCTGTTTTCGATATATATATATGTATTTCAACCTGTTATAATGAACATAAACAATCACTAAAATATAGCATAATTACATCAGTTCCATGTGTATGTGTCTAAAATGTGTTAAATGTACACAAAACATTTCACATTTCACTTTTTTAAACGTTTATGAATTTATTGGAGCCTATTTAAAAATTATTTTCTTGTCCAAAAATATATTTTATTTTGGCTGATTCAAACATCTTGGTCATTTTGGTCATATTTCTTCTTTCTACAAAAGCTGAAAAAGTGGAAGAAAAAGAAAGAGCAGAAAAAGAAGAAGCAGAAGCCGAACAAACTAACGTTTACACCAGACTGGACAATCCATCAGAAAATGTTTATATGTCAGTGACCAGTTCCACTGCAAAACAAAATGAAGGTAATATTAATCAATTACACATGCGTTTATTTAGACAAAACACATTACAGTTGTGTGATGTGGTCTGATGCTGTTAAAAAGTAAAACAGAAGTATTAAAGATAATAAGAACTATGTAAGTGAGACCTCATGAAACAACAGCAACACTTAAACGTGTCTATTTTATATTTAGACTAAACTTGATGACATGGCAAACCTTAAGTCTGTTAAAACAAGTGTGTTAGTTTCGAAGACAGATTTCCGGTTTGAAAGTGCGGTCATTTTATTCACTTGTTTTGAGTCAGACTCTAGTGTCTATTATACTGACCTATGACTGGGCAGTACTGAGACCCTGCCCAGAGTAAAGCTCTTACTCAAAGCAGTGAGTGAAACTCCTAATCCATTTTGTCTGTTTCCCAGAAATTAAATTAGAACATTCAATTGAAATCTTTACAACTGCAATAAGAGTGATACAAAACACAAACTGAGGCTAAATTAGCCATTAGCCATTAACATTAAGGAGATCTTTAAGAATAAGGGTGACGTACAGAGTTGCAGCATCTATAGGGGGATAAAGTTAATGAGCCATACAATGAAGCTATGGGAAAGAGTAGTGGAAGCTAGGTTAAGGAAGGCAGTGGAAATTTGTGAGCAGCAGTATGGCTTCATGCCCAGAAAGAGCACAATAGACGCAATTTTTGCTCTGAGAATGTTGATGGAGAAGTATAGGGATGGTCAGAGAGAGTTGCATTGTGTGTTTGTAGACTTGGAGAAAGCGTATGACGGGGTGCCAAGAGAAGAGCTGTGGTACTGTATGAGGAAGTCAGGAGTAGCAGAGAAGTATGTCAGAGTGGTGCAGGACATGTATGAGAGGAGCAGGACAGTGGTGAGGTGTGCTGTAGGGCAGACAGAGGAGTTCAAAGTGGAGGTGGGACTGCATCAGGGTTTGGCTCTGAACCCCTTCCTGTTTGCTATGGTGATGGACCAGTTGTCAGAGGAGGTCAGGCAGGAGTCTCCTTGGACAATGATATTTGCAGATGACATTGTGATCTGTAGTGAGAGCAGGAAGCAGGTGGAGGAAAATCTGGAGAGGTGGAGGTTTTCGCTGGAGAGAAGAGGAATGAAAGTCAGTCGTAGTAAGATTGAGTACGTGTGTGTGAATGACAGGGAGGGAAGTGGAACAGTAAGATTACAAGGTGAAGAGGTGAAGAAGGTACAGGAGTTTAAGTACTTGGGTCAACAGTCCAGTTTAATGGAAAGTGTGGGAAAGAGGTAAAGAAGCGAGTGCAGGCAGGTTGGAATGGGTGGGAAAAGGTGTCAGGAGTTCTGTGTGACAGAAAAATATCAGCGAGAATCAAGGGGAAGGTGTACAAGATAGTGGTGAGACCAGCCATGCTGTATGGTTTAGAGACAGTGTCACTGAGGAAGAGACTGGAGGCCAGAATAAGATGGTATGGACATGTTCAGAGGAGGGAGAGTGAGTATATTGGTAGGAGAATGTTAGACATGGAGAATGTTGGACATGAAGTTAGTGGGTGCTAGTGTTGAGGATACAGAAGATAGGGATAGGTGGAGAGAGATGATTCGCTGAGGCGACGGCTGAAGGGAAAAGCCAAAAGAAGAAGAAGAAGTCATTAACATTAAGCCATTAGCTTAATGTTGTATACAGTAAAAACAAGCAAATGAATGGCAACTCTATCAAGTTTTCAATTTAAATCCATGTTAAATTTCCACTGAAAACAAGATGAGTTGTATGCGTGTGTAACAAACTGTGACAATCGTTTTTGTGATAAGAATATATGCTTTGAGTTGTTGTTGTGCTAAAAGATTAACTTTCAAAAGGGTAATCTCCAACTTTCTAGCAGACACCTAAAGGTTTTTTTTTTTTGTTGCAAAAATCTACTAGTATTTGGAACTTTTCATGACTCCCTCCATCTCAATTACAACCCAGTTTCAGATGAAGAAAAGGCAAGATACTGCCATCAACATACTTCTGTTCTTTTGTTGATGTCCTGTGTTTTTTGTTGTGCATTAATATACCCTTTGGATGTCTCTGAATGGGTCCCTTCACTTTCTGGCACTAACTGAGATCTGGATCACTCCACAGAACTCACAATCTATGTAAAACCAAGAGGGGTAGAGGTACAGGCTTGCTTTTGTCTCAGGGATGGTGCTGCACACCTCTTTCCCTGTCTCATATCAACATCAAATTCGATAGAGTTACAGTTACACTCACCAAAAACACCATTCCTCTTCCTCCATAGCATACTGTATCGTATCACACCTTCCTGAAGTCAAACTGCTTGTCCTCTTTACGGCTGGTGTTAACCACATCTTCACTTTCTGCACCCATGGACATCCTCTGCCCTCTGTCTTCTAGACCCAGGAAGCTTTCTTACCCTGCTTTCATTGGCTGATGGGTCTATTTCACAGCAACCAGAGAGAATTAAGAGCAGCAGGGAGAAAATGACAACTTCTTGTCTTCACAAATCTTGTCTATTTCCTGTCCAAGATCTTATTTGCTGTAACCTCTGCAATGTAAAAGCTGGTAGCATTTGCACCAGCTTTTACACTTGCAAGATCCTTGCAAGATCCTTGCAAGCTCCACATATTCACACTTTAATCCTACAGATATGCTTTCATTATCGTCCCTGACTACTAATGACTTCGCCAGCTTTTTTGATTGGTAGACTGAAAAAATCTGCCAGACCTTCACTCTTATCTTCTACAATGAAAGAGGAGGGAAAGCAAAGAGAGAGACAGAGAGAGAGAGAGAGAGAGAGAGAGAGAGAGAGAGAGAAGAGGTGGTTGCTTGTCTCTGGATACACTCCCGAGTTGTCCTCACCCAGGGGGTGCACCTTCTCCAGCAATGATGGCCAGTGGCACTGGACCTATTCTGCCATCCCTGCACGCAGTCTGATGACACACTGCTCTACTGTGCCAGCAACCACCTTTGATTGGTGTCTCAGAACTGCTGGGAAAAACAAACAGGTGGTCAACTCACTGAGCATCTCTGAGTCAGTGAGTGTGACCTTGATGATGTTGTTTGGGCATGTGGCCAGCCAATTACAAGATGGCTTTGTTTAGGTCTGGGTACTCCAGACGGTTTGCCACAGGTCTCTGGTTAGCCACACTACAACTGCATGGAAAAAAACCTTCTACATCATTGAGCAGCCTGCAGCTGCAGCCGATGTGGTTTCTCATGGACCATGATCTGATGTATCAGTTGATCTTCTGTCTATTTGGAAGAATGTTGTGAAGTGTTGCATTGCTTCACATTCAGCTCGAGAACAGCCTGATATTTGCTGCCAGCAAGGGTCTTGATAATGCCAACAAGGGGTGAGGACTTCATGACAGCATATTAAAAGGTTCAACCTTTCGGAATAAAACTCCTTAATTATTATTTTTTTTGTGCCAGAAAACAACCTAGCTAAAAAGTGGGATAAGAGTTTTTGTTCAGATGTGTTACAACCGAAAAGGATGTGAGGACCCACAAGTAGAACACTATCCCTGACACTGTTGAAAATTGTAGTCACTCACAAGCATCATCCATGCAACCTCAACAACCTAAACAAAATCTGCTGAGAAGAATAGACAAAAAATTCCTCTCAAATAGTTTACAAAGCCAGGAGAAATTTGTCCCTACATACTAAAGCTGTTATTGCAGCACTGGTTTCTACCAAGTACTAGTCAAAAGGTATTGGATATTTATTCAAGCAGATCTGCTGAGAAATAGTTTTTAAAAACTATTCTAGAAATAGAATTTTGTTTTTTAAAATGTACGTAGTTTGCAGCAAAAATGCTGGCAGGATCTGCATAAATATCATTTGTAATCCAGATCAAGAATCTGATGAAGTGGGTTTATAGTTTTGCAAGGATGTTTATGTTAAAGAGATAATGAGCAGTGACTTGTGCACATTAAACCCTGCTGAGTTCCCTATGAGGATGTGAAAGTGTCTGGAGTATTGAAGGAGAAACCGGCCACAGGGGAAGTGTTAAAATGAAAAGTGCATAAAGACACATTTCTAACTCCAGATGTTTCTACACACCATAGGTTGATCTAACCTTGATGTTTATTTCTTTTATGTTTAGATGTTTACAGAAAAGTTCGTCTGTACAAGAGGATTTCCACTATTTTCATCTTTCTCTCTTTGCTCTTGCTGGCTGTGGTTCTTGCTCTGGCTATGAAGTGTAAGTAAAGCATTTGCAAGTTACTGACTCATTCATACCAAATTGGTGCAACAAAAAGAGTATAATCAACAACAACAACACTTGTATCTCCAGCCTCGTCCCAAATAAAGAAAATATATGCTAGCTTTCTGTATTCACTTTATTTGCACTGTGGAGGGTGGAATGGAGATGGATATCTAATGTATAAATTAGATATAAGTACATAAGTTTTGTACATAAATTCATTAAAAAAAACAACAACAAAAAAAAAACCCCACACAGAATTACACAACAAATTTTCAACAAATGTTGCAGCTGTGTTCATTATAGCGTAACACTGTCTAAACAACAAGCATTTATTGGCCCCTTTTTCAGCTTTTCCACCTCATTGGTGCAGTGTTTGGTTCATTTCTGGTCATGCTACTAGATAATGTACAAATGAGACACCATTGTGCTACACTGAATATGATGAAATAATGTCTTCTGATCCTAATAATAAACTCACTTCAAAATAAGACAGCTTTGGATAATTGGTGCTGATGATTCTCAATTTTCTCTGTGAATGTATCAGGCTTGCATTTTGCATATTGTCTGTTAACTTCTCCATGGATTGATAAACTGTGGTCTGGCTTCTATATTGGCCAAATATCTTGATTAACATAACATTTATTCAGATTTTCTGTAATATTAATCATTTTGGTATCATGTGGGCAGAAGCTTTTCTGCCCAAAATAGAAAATTAATATTTTGTTGTGCAATTGTTCTTGTTGCTTAAACCTCAGTGTCTGAAGTTCAGTCCAGCGAGAAGTGTCCAGATCTCATTACTGAAGTGAACAAAATACACAATTACTCCCCAAAACAAGGTAAAATTCTAACATATCCTAACATTCACAATCACCAAAGATGTTCCTTACTTTTAGTCATTTCTTTATATAATAATGCTCAATTAATATGTTATATTGTTTGTCTGAATTCATTATGTATATTTATGACCTGTGTATTAAAAACTGCTGTTTCTCAGAAGGGTGTCAGTGCTCTGAGTGTGGGGAGGACTGGGAGAAGTTTGCGAACTCCTGCTACTTCTTTTCTAAGGAGCGTCTAAAATGGCAGGAGAGCAGGGAGGTGTGTCAGAAACAGGGCGGAGACTTGGTTGTCATCGACAATGAACACATGCAGGTTAAGCAAACTGAAACAAACATTACCATTAAAGAGAGATTAAAGGTGTATATCTTACTGGTCTGAATTCTGTCTTTATTACTGTAGAGGTTTCTAACTGAGAATGGAAACATGCTGTACTGGATTGGGCTCAAAAAAGAACAGCAATGGAATTGGATTAACAGCACTGCACCAACCATGAAGTGAGTCATCCGTGCTTCGTTTCTCACCGTGGTTCTGTTGTTTGTTGGATAGCTTTGGTGTGGTGGAGTGTTTATTTTTTTAACCAAAAAAGCTGCTTGCCAATGTAACATCCACTAGTTTGTTCACTCAACTACTTCTATCTCAATGATTACTGGGCTTCCAGACTAAATGCAACAACTCAATAACTCAACTCCTCCAACAAAAAAAAATGAAAGAATCATTTTTGCAAAAAAAAATAAAAGAAATAAAGTATTGACATGAGTACTTTTAATGCTGAAAGAATCAGTGTTGTATAATGCAGAAGGAATGTGTTAAATATCCCTTAACTTGAACTAATTTGGCCGATCAACTTTGTGCTATACAGCTTCTCATGGACTGGAATTATTTGTGGAAATCTACATTGTGAAAATGACACTATAACTACAGTATATTTATTTAGTGTAACTGCACTATTATTACTTTACTGTATTATATTACCCAGAAAAGTGATAAAATGATAAAATGTTTCAGTGAGGCATTATTTATGGCCACAGAACTTTTTCTGAATTATAATAGTTATTGTAATTATTTGTTATTGGTCACATGATAAGTGTTCAGAATCCCAGAATAGACCTTTCTTGGTGGTTGCACCAGATATTTTTTAAAATAAATTTTCAGCGACCAACCTTAGTATGACAGCAATAAACACAAGTGCTTTGCGGTTTTGGATAGTAACGCCAAAACAATGCCAAAATAAAAATATAAAAGACTTTAGAACAATTTCAAACCTGTGTTCAGTATAGCACAAATGATTGGATGGTTGCACCATATGATATTTTGAGTTCTCTAATAACCCAATACATAAAAAACTGAAAATAAATAAATAAATAAATAAATACACAAATACAGTACATGATGTACAATATATATTTTGTCCTATTATACATTTTGATTTTTTTCAAGGCACATAACACATGGACATAAAAACCATCATATATTCTTCCTCTTTTTCTTCTTCTTCTTCTTCTTCTTCTTCTTCTCCTGTTTATCTGAATATACACACTTTAACAGTTTTTGACACATTATAGACAGATAACTCTGTAAAGGGCAGATTTTTGCAATCTGTATCCTGAAGTAGTTCTGCACACTACAATTTTGTAATGTCTGTAATCTATCTGAGACAGACTGATGAAATATGTATATTCTCATTGGCCACTTTAATGGGAACACCTGTGAAATTTACATCTGCAAATTTAAGAAATTACACTAGCCAATTATATCAGCCAATCATGTGCTTTTCCACTGTTAATCTGCCCATTTTATGTGAACCTGTGCTCACTGTAGCCTCCGATTCTTATTGTTTGTATGTTTATATATGTTTTGCAGATACTGGTCCTATGGCCAGCCAAATCCAGACTCTCAAGGCTTCTGTGCACTGCTAAATGGAGGGTCAAAACTGAACAACTGGCTTTCAAACTCCTGTGAGGTGTATTCAAATTTCATTTGTCAGAAACGTTAAAAGAGGAGAACGGCAACCATAACCATCACATATATCTGCTTCATTTGCCTTTAATATCATCACTTTACTGTTATACTTACCTTTTACAAATGCAGTTCATAAATAATAACAAATACAGAATCAGTACATGCAACAATCCTGTTCTGTGATGCACAATCAAGTAGACATGCTAAGTATTTTACATGATTGAGAAAATGAGACATGCTAAGTGTATTCATTGAAAGTGACTCTGTGCTTATATTACTTGAAAATTGTAACGCTATTAATTGCACTGATACAAAATAATTTTGCACTAATTTCTATAAAAACCTTATTTGCACTAAAAACTTTGCAGAATGTATTATAAAATTAAAAATATACCTATGTAGCTGCCTTCAGAATAAGTAGTCAGAAGTCATTGTCCTTAATAATTAGTGGAAGTCATTGTCCTCAATTTAATATTCAGTTCTTAATGCACCCATTCTATGTGATTTTTCACCTCAAAGTAGTATTCACTCAATAAAACAATGAAATGTACAGAATCAGTATACTTTCAATACATTTCATCTATTAAACAGGTCTCATCTCTTGAGCATCCAAATGATCTTCATTCTCTAGCTCTAAACCGAGAAGACTTTGGCGTATAATTTGCCAGCAAAGCACGGATTTCCTGTTGCCATCTGAGCTGTCGTTCTGCATGCTTTTCATGTCCGCAGGTTCATGGGCCATGTCATTTCTCTCACCTCCCTGTTTCTTGTCCGATTCATCATTTTTTGATAACAAATTAACGTAGCGTCTGATCTTCTGCATAAACTGGTCATTGCGGTCCTCCACTCTGAAATAAATGCAGTGTTAAATGAAATAAGTGTTCATATTATTTCTTTGAATAGGGTGCCTGAAGTACAGACTGACTGGGGCACCCTGCACACATACATTCACACACTCATTTACATACAAGAGTAATCCACCTACATGCAACTGCTACAGTAAAACTCAGAGGAAAACCATGCAGACGCAAAGAAAACAGTATTCTCTTTTTGATTAATTATCATATCATGAAATGTTTAAAATGGTCATCATCGCAGTATAATTGGCCATCATGTTTGTATTCCTTACCGGAGGTACCAGCGGTCTTCCAGGCCATAGTTCAGACCACATATGCCCAGCCTTGGCCACAAACACCGTGGCAGCCGATGTTCCAGCATCAGAGTGGTGGCTACCACCTACGCATATCCCAAAGTAATCAGTCCTCCAACATGGTACAGTGATTCATTCAATTTCTCAAAGGTGTCTGCAATTTGTAGGTTTTTTCCAATACCCACCTGGGTTCTCCAGAGTTCATCTCGCTCCTGCGCAACCCTCCACTGTGTGTCACTCATCATGGCTGTGAGGAGGCTGAGTAGGAGGAGATGGGATACCACACTGAAGCAGCAGAAGACCACATGCACAATGGGGTGAGTGTGGATGGTGTGGTCCACAGGCAAATCAATCAGACCCACAGTCAGCTCAAACATAGTGAAGAGTGTGATGGGGTATGAGCGCATCGCTGGTATGGACAGATGCTCCTGAGTCATGTAGACAGTCCACAGAGCTAGAGTGCAGATGAGGAAACTGCAGGTTAAGTATATGTTTTTAAAATTGTAGATTCATTTATGCTACATCTAACTGTGTATTCTAGAGTTTAATTTACCTGTGGAGAATCCTAAAAGGGCAATGACACTCAACCACATGAACTTGGTTAGGTCTCCAAATATAATCTACAAAATTAAAAAAAAAAAATTGGTGTCAAGATTCTAACAGAACCTATAGTTGGTTGCATTTAGCAAGTAGCAAGTGCTATACCACAAAAGATTCTCTTTAACTTTTTTTAACCTAGGGTAAAATGTTATAAAAGTGTTTTTTCACCAAACATTACATATTTATTAACTTTTAGAGTGGTTCATATATCTTTGCTTGGTTTACAAATGGAAATGTTAGAGGAAGGGAGAGTTTGAGAGGAGAAGGTCTGATGTGATCACCTTCTGGATCACGATGACATAAGGCCCAAGCATTTCAAAACCTCGAGCAAAGTACAAGACATTGCACCAGCCTAAGACCAGACACGCAGCCATCAGTCCAGTCTCGCCTGGCATCTCAGTGAGTCTCAGTACACACAGTAACACTGCCAGCAATGCATAGGTGACCCTACACACCAAAATGGACAGAAGAGAAATGAACAGGAGATAATAGTTGAATAATAGTTATTCATAAAACCCAATGTGTGACCCACAATGCTGTTGGTGTTATGAGTCAGTGTGACAGGATCATGGACAATATGAAGTAAATTAGACCTACAGAGTGACATGGAAAGGGCCTCCAAGCGCAGTCTGACCAAAATATCTCTTTGCTCCAACTCTTAGGATATCTGGTATCTGAGCATAAATCACATGCATGAGTTATAAGTTCAAGTGTTATGACTCTTATTAAAATCATATACTATATACTAAATGTTTGTCTTGTAATTCAGCTGGGTAAAACAGAAATTTGTTAACAGATTATTTGGACTTCCTGCAATAAATGTGTAACATCTTAGGAACTTATTGTGAAAGTGTTTCTTTATATGTGCATACTTACCTCCAGTAGCAGGATGATGATGGCTCCTATAACACTGATGATCTCTCCACCCAGCCGCAGGTGATCTGCATAAGACACATAACTCTCCTGTACACACACATACACAGACACTTATTGTGTGCCTTGAAAGATCTATCTATCTATCTATCTATCTATCTATCTATCTATCTATCTATCTATCTATCTATCTATCTATGGGAGGAGTCAATCAAGCAGTCATTAAATTAAAGGTAGCAATGAAAATGCGTACCTTGAGAGTTTTCTGTATCATGATGGTTTGGTCTTCAGGTGTTTTTGTGTAGTTCTCTGGTATTTGCTTTAGAGGGCGGTGCATACAACACAAAGTGAATGTCCCGATGTACAGCAGGTACACCAGCAGCAACAACCTGTATGACAGCATTTCCCATGATATAAAGCAAACATGATACCAGATCAGCACGCTGTCTCTCAGTGTGGGCAGCGTGTTTACAAAACATTAAATATCTCGTATATCAGTGTGATAAGATATGCTGATGTTCCATAAAATAAATTTTCCAGTGACACTGAAAATCTGATATAATGCAGTGCTGTTGAGCCTCTAGAGAAACTAGACTGAGGGACTATACTGTTTGTACAGTGGGAAAAAATACACTTTACATGTACACAGGGTGTATTTAATGAGAAATAAAACATAGTGCATGCTATTACAGGAAAATAATTGGACTGTTACCATTCAGAGGTTTATTATTTTCCTGCAATCGCACATTGTGTTTTATTTCCCTTATACCGCAGCAATTAGCCAACAAAGGCACTTTTTAATTGATTAATGAACAACATATACATTATATCTGTTTATATGTTTCGGAACATCCTGCTCACACTTCTTCTGCTAAAGAAAATAAATCAAAACCTTCTGATAAATCATATTTGAGAATTCAACAGTACTTGTAGTGTAAGGTGAGTTATTATAGCCCTCCTTTATAATGCGTATTTTTATTACCTGAAATAGAATTTCCCATAAAGATTCCACTTAAGATTGATGAGCTGCTGGACGGGAGTCAACTCTAGGATTTTTCTAGCCTGTGAAAAGAAATTAAAACCTATAGGAATTAACTTGGTAGAAGTGCTAGGAGTAAGCCAATTCAAAAGTGAATACAATAGGAAATATATACACTTCTCTTTTGAGTTCAGTTTATAACTTAACACTTACATTCCTTTTTTGACTGGAGACAATTAGTTCAAGCACTGAGACATCGTCTGTGCGGGAATCTATTTCTGTAAGGTCATAGAGGTAGGAGCTCAAAGGCCCCAGGCTCCACTGGACAATTCGTCTGCGGTTCACCATGTGTTGAAAAGCCTGGTGATGGAAAAAGAAAATCACCTCAGTCAATACTATATACTAATATTTTTGTAAAGAGACACCCAAAATCAGTTGCCATGTTTGACGGTTCTCCCATGACTGTAACAATTACGTTAATTTTTGGGCTATTTTTTAGATTTTTTATCTCAGATCAAAATGACTATAACCTCTGTAATGTAAATATGATATCTAAATTAGAAGGTGATGTATGCGCAAACTGCTACTATGTTTTAGTAAAAAGTGTAAATCATCACAAGTAGTTTGTGTTCAAACATCTTTACTATAAGGACTACTACTACTACTACTACTACTACTACTACTAATAATAATAAAATATTTTATTTATACACAATCAGGGTGATCAAACATCAAAATAAAATATAAAAGTGCGATCTTATTATCATGGCTTGGTTGTTGACACTAGTGGCTGATTTCAGTATTATAGAAACTGCTGATCTATTGGGAATTTTGTACACAGCAAGCTGTAAATTACAGAGCGAAAACAAAAAAACACTGAGTGAGTGACAGTTCTGTGGGTGGAAACACCTTTGTTGATATGAGAGGTCATAGCTAAATTAACAAATTGGTTCTAGCTGCCTGCAAGGATAGAATAACCCATATAAGCACTGTTTATAAGTGTGGTGAGCAGAAAAGTATCTCAGTATGCACAAAAGATTAAACCTTTAAGTGGATAAGCTATAGGGATAGAACACATTGGGTTCCAAGAACATGAATCTGAGGCTACAGTTGGCACAGGCTTAACTAAACTGGACAGTCACCTGGTCTTTTTCTAGCATCAGATTTAAGCTGACATGAGTAGAACCTGATGTGGTCTTCTGCTGTTGTTGTAGCTCATCCACCTTCAGGTTTGATTTTTTGTGTGTTCTGAGGTTTCCGCTCATTACAGTTGTACAGAGTGCTTACTATAAATTACTATAGATTTCCTGTCAGCTCAAACCCTTCTGGTCATTCTCGTGACTCTGGTAGTTAGTCTGGTCAGTCTCTTGCATCATCAAGGAGTTTTAGCCTCCACACATCAGATTCTAGAGACTGTTGTGAAAATATCGGCATTATTTGAAATACTCAAAGCAGCTTATCTGGCACTAACAATCATGCCACAGTCACAGTCACATGGATCAACTTTTTCCCCAGTCTGCTTTTTGATGTTAACATGATTTTATGCACTGTGCTGCTGCCACATGGCTGCTTAGATAATTGCATGAATGTGCAAATATACAGGTGTTCATAATAAATTGGATACTAAAGTATATAAGCAGTCTGTGGGTGATACATGGTGAATGCATAAAGTCTCTCACCACAACATTGCCCTTTTTTGCAGCAAGCTTGAAAGGAGTGAGACCTTTGTAATTTGGCACTAAGTCCAGTGGCATTGTGGTGTCCAGCTCAGCATCCAGGTTTAGCACCATGTCCATAACTTGACACGAGATAATTTTGTTAGGCTGCAGAACCAAAAGGTGCAGAATAGTGTTCCCTGTTTGGGAGCAAGTAATGGAGTGAGACAGGTGAAGCTAGGAGAGTTGAATAAAAATAGATTACTTTACATGTATGGCACACATTTAGTAGATTGTCAGAGGTGGGAAAATTACCATGTTATTGTACATAAGTCTGTTTTTATCTGTTTTTACTTTTTATATTTCAAAAGATGAATCTCCTCTCTTTTTACTAATCACTAATTTCATAGGGTGGCAAAATTCCTAACAAATCTAAACATTAACAGATTTTACAACAAGAGTAAGACATTACTGTAATCTATCTGCTGCCACATAAACTTTTTCCCATCTCCATTGGTTCCATGGTAAAAGAGGCATTAATATATGATCAGTAGCTGATCAGTACAATCAAAATTTTTAGTAAATAGAATGCATCTTTTACTTTAGGATGGGTGATAGAAAAAAATCTACATTTTTCAGACTTGAAAAATACCAAAATAGCACCATCTATAAACTGTCCGAGACCTCTGAAGGTGTGCTGTGGTATCTGGCACCATGTTTACAGCAGATACTTTAAGGGGGCTCCATGGATCAGGCTTGCACATCCCACAAATGCTTGTTAAGATTGAGATCTTTGTTGTGTTCCTCAAAATCATTCCTGAACAATCTTTTTGCAGTGTGGCAGGACATATTACCCTGCTGAAAGAGGCCTCTGTACCAATGATATGAAGCACTGTCAAAGTAACATCCACATGAAAGCCAGGACCCACGGTTTCCAAGCAGAATATTGTCCAGAGCATCACACTGCCTCTACCAGCTAGCTTTCCTCCCATGGTGCATCCTGGTGTCCTCTCTTCCCAAGTAAGCACCATACAAGCACCCAGCCATCTTCATGATGGAAAAGAAAACATGATTCATCAGTCCAGCCCTTGGAGCCCACTGTAGGTGCTTTCGGTGGTATAGAGGAGTCAGCATAGGCACTCTGAAAGGTCTGTGGTTATGCAGGCTCATAAGAAGGTGTGATGCACTGTGGTCTGACACCTTTCTGTTGCTAGATCATCAGTTGTCTTTCCTTAGACCACATTTGGTAGGTACTCACCACTGCATACCAAGAACGCCTCAAAACACCTGCTGTTTTGGAGATGCTCTGATCCAGTTGTCACAGTTTGGCCCTTGACAAAGTCACACATATCCTTATACTTGCCAAGTTTAATGTATTAACTTCAAGAACTGACTCTGTTCACTTGCTGCCTAATATTTATCCCACCCCTTAACAGGTGCCACTTTAATGAGATAATCAATGTCAGTGATTCTAATGATATGAATTGTGTATATAAACATGTATCTTGATAAGCGCACTGATTAGCAAAAATCATTACATTCAAAACATAAAACATTAATTCAACTGAGTTAATCGTGAAAATCACTCAGCACTACTTATATTTTTACTTTCATACAAACAAGCCAATTTCAACTTTTCTTTTATAACTTCACTGAGGACTGTGTATATATTAAGTGAAACTGCACTTTCCATTGAATTAATAATTTCAGTACTTTTACCACCTCTGTAGATTGTGCTGCAATCTGCATAAAAAGGGAGATGTTACCCATAGGCATATTTTGCACTTACCGAGGGAGTCCTGAGCCCGAATGTTAGCACCAGCCTTTATCAACATCGAGAAGATTTCTTCATTACCAATACAGCTAGCGAAGGCCAGGATGTGCTCACCTAAAAACACAGAACATCAAAAACCACTTGAACTTAAATGTTGCTATTAAAGTTTTTTTCCCTGCTTCTTGGGATCATTAAAGTGCATAGGAAGCTAAATAACCTTTATGACTGATTATTTCCATTTACTTTTTCATTACCATAATAAAGAAGTCCTCCTTTTCTTTTGTTGAAGTAGATGCCTGTGGCTCTGGGTGTGGTTACATCAGCTCCTCTGTGGATTAATTCCTGGACCATATTCACATTCTGGTTGATGACAGCAATATGAAGGGCTGTTAAACCTGTAAGAACCATGCAGGACTTTATTGACATGAAGAACTGAATTCAAACAATTAACATTATTTTATAGACTCCTTATGCTTACTTCTGGTTGTTTAAGTGTAAGAAAGTGTGTTTACCTTGATAGAGTTCACTTGTCATAGGCTCATTGATGAGTTCTGGTGCTCCTTCCATTAGTGCCACAGCTGCCTCTAAGTTATCATTCATCACAGCTACGTGCAAAGCAGTCTCACCTAGTGCACCTGACACAACCATACACACAAAACACTTACAGGCTTTTAACTTACAGGTATATTACCAAAAAGACTTCACATATGACAGCAACTCACCTCTTTCAAAGATATTTGTTGTGGAACAATCCAGAAGTTTTTTAATGCAGCCCTCACTGTTCGTCTTTGTTGCATAAAACAGGGGGATTTCATTTACTCTGATGAACAAAGAATAGGAGATTTGATATGTTCCTTATAGATGCCAGGTTTATTATATTTAACTGAGTAAACTAACAAATATATAAACAAATAAATAAATATTTGCTTAGTTTTTTTATCAGGATAAGGAAACATATAGTTCTAATAATCATCTCTATTGCTGCTATAGTTGCAACAGTTTTAATAATCATTTTTGTGCAAATGCATTCATAACAACACTTGACGTTGCACCATATAATTTTCTTGTTATTACACAACCATAAATATAATAATGTTCGAGTATATGATTACAATGGCATGTGTCTGTGTATTTGTGAAAAAACAACCTTTTAGACTGACAAACAAAGGTCTCATCCAACATTTCATCCCAGCCCTTCCTGTTTTGGAGTCGGAATTTAAGGTGATTCCACCAGTGGAGTATATTCCCCGGGGCAGACCGCGAAAGAGGTGGAGCCATGTCCTTGAGGGGGGTCGTCTAAATTCACTGCCTGTCAGGGTGACAATCAGAAGAGACACTTAAACATGACCCACTTGTTTCAGATAGAAAACAACTTTTAATTATATCAATACTATCAAATTCTAATCCTTAATAATTCAGTTAAGCACGAAAAACTGTACAAATTCTAACAAACAAAGACGATATGCTTAGAATGTGCTTGATTTTGCACAAACAGAGTTGTGGGAAAAAGTACAAACACTAACTCCATCCTAAACCTTAAACTTTTCATACAAGTTCAGCAAATGTTTTAGATTTGGACATCTGATACCATGTAGTAATTTGCAAGCAAAACTTTAAAACTGTTTTCAAGGTTTCATTTTTTTAGTACTTTCTAAAATATCTGTGAATTTCTTTAATGATGAAAAATTTCTAGGATACAGACATAATTTGTTTAAACATTTAAGGTAGGCTGTAAAGAAGTAACAGGAATAAAGAAACAAAATTAAGTTTATGTTAAACCACAAATTATTAATTATTTATTAAGAACATCATTAAAACAATACATGCAACATGCCCAAAGTTACTTTAAAGACTTACCCTCTTGAAAGTTTTTTTTTTTAATTCCTCCCAGTGACCTCTTTAAAAATGAAGAACAACTTTGAAAAAGCCAAGTCCTGGCTATCCTGGGACAATACACAATAAGCAGCAGTGTGTGATGTGTCACCTGTATTTATATGGAGGCTGTGCTTTAGGTCCAGAGGAGGGGTGGCAGGAGGAGAGGAACAAGATAAGAGAAAGGTCAGGGTGTGAGACTAAAGATGAGAAAAAAAAGAGAATGAGATTATCAGGACAGTAAGGAAAGGGCAGGTTAGGGAAATTTCTACACTAGCTTCTAGAATGTGCCATCATTTAGTCACTGTCCAGTCTCTTTCTACCTTTCCTTAAGCTTGTTTTGTGAAAGAATTTCACTGGTGAAATGCTAGAGTGAGTGAAATTATTAGACGTTTTTTGGTAAACACCGAGACGCTTGAAATTGTACATTTTTCAGATACTGCTGAAACTTGACTGGTCACTTCAATAGATCTCACAGCAATCCTGGCGAACTCGTTTAAAGCGAGCTGATGACTGCTGAGATAACCGTCCTGAGGTGACGCTGCTTTCTTTCAGGTTCACACTTCCCGTATTTACTGAACAGACCTTTTCCTGATGTTTATTAATAGTTTTAAATATTTAAAACTAAACAACATAGTCATTTTAACCAGTGTAGCGCATCCTGTGCTCAGGCCCGGGTGAGGGGCTTTGACTCTGGATTCCAGCTGTCCGGCTCTAAGTGACTCACCACACAGGCTTCACATTGTTTTGCGCCACGAATTACAGTAGCCTAATCACTGTTTATGTTGCCTTGCACTTGTTTACGCCCAAAAGTGTGAATTAGTCTCTGAAAAAGCTTTTGTTTTTCAAGCCAAACAGAATTAACATGTAGCTATTAAGTGAGAACAACAAGGGGTGTTTTATTTGGTCTGTTCATTGTTGTGTTCAGATTTAAATCCCCACCAGGTTTGCAGTCAAACAGTGTTCAACGTTTCTATACTATAAAAAATGGCTGTGAATTTTTATAGTAACTTACTACTACTCTTTAGCAAGACTTTTACAGTGAAAATGAGATTAAACAACACATATGTAGTATAAGGTACTGTAATATCTCACATAGTATGAAATAACATAATCCAGTGCTTCCAGTACATTTGCTCATTTGGATGATGTTTATAAAAAAGTCAGTTTACAATTGATGTAGGATTCCAGCTGAGCTAAAAGTCTTGCTCAAGGACCCAACCATGGCAGTTTCACACACAATGAGACACCATAACAAGTTACTCGACATTGATTCAAATGTGAGTTGGTGAAGGTTTTCATTCATTCATTCATTCATTCATTCATTCATTCATTCATTCATTCATTCATTCATTTATTTATTTATTTATTTATTTATTTATTTATTTATTTCAGCAACTGTACTGGATTATGTGTTATTTTATACTATGTAAGATATTTCAGCACGTTTCAGTGTAACACTTTTCTATAAGGCCCAAAAATAAGTTTCACATTAATACACACACATGCCCTAATGCTTAATGCATCAATATACATAATATTTGAATAGTTTTAGTATTAGTTAACTTCATTAATAACATAATTTTCTCAAATCAATACCATGATGCACTATTAATAAAGATCATTTGCATTTAGATTCCAGCACACCCAATTCTAAACAATCATCAAATATTATGATAATAATTAATAATTAAATATAACAGTTATCTAAAATCACATGCTAACGACAAGTGAACTAGCTTTTCTTAGCATATTCCACAGACCTTCCCATCTCACCGTCTCACTGATAAAGCAGTTTGATTTTGGTTTGATTTTGCTTATCTACCTTGTATAAAATATCCTTAACAATTCTGAGTAACTCATTATAATTAATTAACAGAATGGTTCTTAATGTATTCACTACACCATCTCCTGATATCTAAATGATTCATGCGTGTATTTGTTCACATCATTATGGTAAGCATTAAGGAAGTATTAAATTATCGCCAATTGATGTACCTTATATTAAGACGCTAGTTTTATAAACTATGAGGTAAAATTTCTAAATGTGGTGTGGAAAAGAAAAAACACAAAACAACAACACAACAAACCCTAATTGGACCTCAACCATGATGTAAGTGCCTAGGAAGCTTTACTCTAAGATCTAATTAAGGTAAAAGATACATACTAAATACACAAACTTTTTGTTATGTGTGGTAAGACCCATGTGATAAGGAAAAGTACAGATTGGTACCTTTATTTCTGAGAGCGCATGGCATTGTGATAGAACTGAATAGAAATGAATCTGGCAGACATGGGAAGAGGAACTTTACATTTACATTTATGTCATTTGGCAGATGCCTTTTATCCAGAGCAACTTACAGAAGTGCTTTAAAGTCTCTATCAATGAATACAACTAAGGACTAAGAATACCATCAGTCAGATACTTTGTATGGGGGTAATACAACAAGAAGAGCACACACTTCAGGTAGAGGAAGGTCTTTACACAACATTTGAAGACAGTTAGTGACTCAGCTGTTTGGACATCTAGGGGAAGTTCATTCCATCACCTTGATCACCTTGATTTCAGCTTGAGTTGAAAAGAGTCTTGATGCATACCTTGATGTATCCAGAGAGATGATTGGACCAGTTGAGCTGTGCTGGAGAATCTGAAGGAATGTGATGCAGATGGAACTGAAACCACTCTTGAAGTGTGGGAGACATGGCTTCAAAATCTACACCATAGTTCTATCAGTGCTGGCCACAGTCTAATACAGTTCAAAATAGTACACTGGCTTTATCTTTCTTGAACAAAATTAAATTATACACACATATTTCAACATTATGTTCAACAGACATAGGGACAGTAATGATATGCCATACTTTTTAGTTCATGGCACAGATTAAAATTATTGGACCTTTTAATTTAATAATTTTGCAGTAGCTTTTAAGATGAAATTATAAGCTGTCCCCACATTTGAGATCAGTTGTATTAATAATGGAACCAGTCTACTACATACACTCCAAAAAAAGGGGAGACATTAATATTTTGAAGTGATTTATTAATCTGCGTGACTGAAATACTGTAAGGTTATGCATCACTATTTATGTTGTATTGCTCAGCTTTTTATGTAACCCTGTACAATGGATCTTCACCTCTCTTTCCCTTTCCCTGTATATTTTCCTATTTTTTTGTAACCAAAGTGTTAAAATATCTGACCAGATCAATTGGCATTTGCTTTATTTTACAAAGTTTACATGTAGGCTAAATATGCTTATATGTGTGAAGTATGAAACAACATAGTGAGCAGTTCTGATATTTTCAGACTAGTTAGATGTCGTAACCATTAGTCTAAAATGTCAAGATCTGTTATTTAATATTATACAGGCTATAAAAGATTTCCACTGGCTAAGACAGATGTTAATAAGGTGCTTTTTTTAAATCCATCAATAGAAGGTTTGTTGAGGGACAAGAAGGAAGAAAACAAGCCTGAGTTCTAATCACATATTTGGGCCGTAAAGAAAAGTTTTGTTGCTATTTGAAGAAAGGTATCTGGAAGGATGAGCCAAAATAATGTCTATAGTCGGAGCCTACATCATTTAGCTTTTATGTCCACATACAACAAAAAGTGTCCTTGTCTGTTAGTCATTTATCAGCTTAAATGATTTGTGTTTGTTGATCCATGAGGGGAGAGAGAGACAGCAGGGTAAGCGGGCAGCTAGTCAGCTCAAATAATGAGTAATAGCGGTCAGCCAAGTGCTTTTTAAAGGATGAGTGAATGTCTTAAGAAGGCACTGTGCAGCACTATCTTTAGTACAGGCACTGAATCCAGGTCGGCTAGGTGTTTACTAAGGCCTAATAACCATTTCAGACTCGGCTCTGTAATGTTTTGTTGTGTGCTGCAACACTGCATGTCCCCCGTATCATTATGGGTCTTTGGTAAAGGGTGGCCTTTTCACCTTGTTTTTATAACCTCTTCATTGGTTTGTTGCTCGTGTTGCGACAGATTGTTTTTTGTAGTACTGGACCTTTTGAAACTTTTGAAGTGAAGCAGAATACAATTTAAGCAAAAAAGCTGATGAATTAGCTGAAAACAGAACTTCAACTACTTATTTTCATTTTTTTATTATCAACTATTCAGAAACATAATGTGTAATTACACAACATAACACATTGTTCTACTGTATTACAGCCTGGAGGTTGTGAGTTCAAACAACAGGACTCCAGGACTGGGATTAATTGCTAAATGCTCAACCATTTGCTGGGGTTTGATTCTGCTTTGGAGAAACACCATCCAAATGATTAAAAACGAAGATTTGTTACCTTTTGAGGTCATTGCAGAGTAAGGGCTGAGACAGTGTTGGGATTGATGTCCACTTGTCTTCATGCTTTAAATGTTATAGCTAAATAGTGGAAGAGATGTAGTTCTATTGTGAGGTATGTGTATGCTCTACTTAATCAATTTTCTAAAATTATTGCTCATTATTAAATGATGATGATCACAATTACTTACTCTTATTAAGTTAGATTAAGTATTTAGCAATACTGATAATCTCTTAACTTATAATATAGTAATATAATCACACGGTTTTAGGCTTGCAAGCTCATAAGTCTCAGTTCATATAAAAGTCAGTTTGGTCAGTATTAGGGGACAGGTTAGTGGGCTATTAAATGATATGTATGTTTATTTACTTCAGGATGCAACATGGGAATTTACTATTTACACCTGTGTGAAATGATCCATTGGCATTTCTGGTCACTTGACCACAGAAGTAATTCATAATTATGTAATTAATAAGAATAATACTAATTTAATAATTTACTACTTAGTACTAACAGTATACACAAGCCATCAGCCATAACATTAAAACCACTCACAGTTGAATAACATTGATTATCTTCTTGTCACAGTGGCACCTGTCATGGGGTGTGATATTTAGACAAGTGAAGAGTCAGTGCTCAAAGTCGATGTGTTGGAAACAGGAAATATGGGCAAGTGTAAGAATCTGAGGCCCTTTAACTAGGGTCACATTATGATGGGTAATATAAAATTGTTTAAGAATGGTTTGAACAATGGTTTCAATATGTCTGCTGGGAAACCTGGGCATTCATGTGGATGGTACTACCTAAACATTGTTTCAGACCAAGTACACCGCTTCACAGCAATAGTACAGTGACCTCTTTTAGCAGGAGATTTGTTTAGGAATAAAACAGACTTCAAGGTGTTGACTTGGCCTTCAGATTCCCCAGATTTCAATCTAATCTAGTATCTGTGGGACGAGCTGGACAAACAAATCTGATCTATAGATGCCCCACCTCAACACTTACAGGATCTGCTGCTAGTGTCTTGGAGCCAAACACCACAGCACACCTTCAGAGATCGTGTGGAGTCCATACCTCGACAGCACAGAGCTGGTTTGGTGGCACATGGGAAAACCTACACAATATTACACAGGTGGTTTTAATGTAATGGCTGATCAGTGTATAGATATAATTGTGTTGTCTGAAAGAAGTATTAATGTACAAATAATTATGATGGCAATGAAAACTGCAAATACCTTTAACACAAAATGTATCTGATATAAATAACAAGGAATGTTCCATCATTGCCCTAGATATACAGCACAAATTCATAGGAAATATCTTTTTTTTGTAGCCTATAGCCACTATGTGGTAGACAACAATAAACCCATTTTGAAACTGCTGTTCGTGTTTTTGGCCCGTATAATAGATTAAGATCTTATGCTGTATACAGATCAGATCTCTCTATCTAGAGCTGACTAAGACTGAACAGGAGCTATCTGCTGACTTGCAGTGTTTTATGAGAACAGTGCAGTACATAACACTGCACTGGGAGAATGTTATGAGAAGGCATGTACTGGGTGGTTCATAAATAATTCAGCATAATTCAGTGAAAATAAATAAAGATGTGTTGCTATGTTTTTAAAAATGACATCTAGTAAGTTCAAGCAACTGGATGAGTTTTTTAATTGAATGCTGCAGACAAAATTTGAATAGAATATTTAGAAGATAGAAACGTTCTCATATACTAAAGATATATACCAAAAAAAAAAACATATACCAAAACCATGAATATTAATTTGGTTCCACATAGGTTATAACTGTTTACCCTCCTCCCATCAAGAAGATGCTACCGGTGCCTCAGTGCCCACACAAACAAACTGGGAAATAACTTCTTCCCTATGGCTGTTTCCATACTGAACAGCTGATCACACTGTACTATCTGTTTACATTTGCTGCACCTCCTGCCCATAAGACATTCACCCTGTACATAGTTGTATATGTTTATTCATAATTTATTTTAAATATGCCACTTATGCCTTTCTGGTTAGATGCTAACTGCACTTCATAGACTTTGCACAATGACAATATTTGAATCTAATCTAATCTAATTTTGATTTCTCAGAAAGAATAAAATTATTTGATAGTCCTTGATAATGTAGGTCATATATCATTGAAATATGTTATAGTAAATTTTCATTGTAGTAAATAATATATATATATACATATATAAATAAAAATTATTTCATTTATTTATTCATTTTTACAAATATTCACAGTAGTGTAATATTGGTGAACAATAGCAAATTATACAAACTCAGGTGCTCCTGTGAAAACACACTCATTCACACACACACACACACACACACGCACACATGAGACAGAAGTGTGCACAAAAAGCATTGTCCCCTTTTCTTTCATTAATCAGAAGTCCCATGAAGTCCTAAAATATTGCCTTATTTGATGTGTACATTGTTACTGTGTGATGTTACAAGCAGAATAAAGCAGGTGATACAGCAGGTGGTGACTTGTGTAATACACAAATATGGGGTGATTCGGACAGAGTACTGCCTCTGGGAGATTCACCGTAATGACCATATGCTTTTAGTACAAGGAAAAACAGTGACTCCATTAAAAGGGACAGGGAAGTGCTTGTGGTTTTGGTGAGCTCAGCTGTACCAGCTGTTCTTCTGCAACAAAGCTGAATGCTTTTGAAGCATTTATTAGAGTTATTTAAAATATATGCACTAACAAACGTCCTGATTAACAGTGGGCTACTGAGTTTTACCAGGGAGCCAACGGGCAAGTATAATTCTGTGACAGGTTATAATGAAAAGGACAGCAAAAAGAAAATATACTCCAGGTATAATGCATATACATTAACATATGTTTATGCACTATATAGGGCTTTTACTCTTGGAATAGTTAAACCTGGCTTATTGTAAACACAGAGTAAGCAGAATCGTGGTTTATCTTGTTTCAACTTTTTATACAACTCATACTTTACCTGGGGTTAACAATAAACCCTGAGTATTCATAATCTCACTTTTCACACTGAACATTCCTAAACCCTTGGTTAACATTTTTATTCGCATATATGTGGTGTCCACAAGCATGATTGGATAAATACAGCACATGACTGCTTTAAATAATAGCTTGTCTCTTGTATTGTTGGTAAGCTTAATATTCTAACACTGCACCACAAAGTGGAGTTAACTTCACAACAGTGAAACGTTCCTCCACCCGAGGTTAAAAAGCAGGGTTTTGAATGTCAGTAACCCGGGGTTAAGTGAAGTGTGAAAAGTCCTCATGTCTTTTTGATAAATATATAAAATCCCATTTGTATAATCCCACCATAAATGATGTAGTGGCTTGTCTCTGGTCACGTAGTTTGAAAATTATATGCCCTAATTTTGCACCCACAATTATAGTAATGTACTGCATTATTTACTGTTTTACATAACTTAGGTGTTTCTGTGTTCTATAAAAAGTATATCAAAGAGCGTTGATAGGTTTACCAAGCATGCAGAAATCCTGTTTGAACTATAGACTAATCTGCTTTGTTAATATGCTGCTACTGTACCTTCTCAAATCATAGGCCTTTGCATTATGTTGGTATAAAATCTAACCATAAACTACAGGCTATCCCAAAACACTGGTCTTCAACACTTCCAGCCTTTTTAAATTTGTTTGTAAGATTGGGAACAGCGTCATGTGTGAAGTGCTTGCTATGTTTCCTGTTAAAGCCTCTAACAACCTTGCAACAGCTTTCTGATCCAGCCGTGAATACGTTCTTCTTTTGTCAAATTGTTCATTTCTCCTATGTGTTGAGACTTTTTTTGGGACACCCTGTAGAGTCACTGTGTCATCAAGAATGGTTCTGAATCAACAGTTACATGTTTTGCTTTCTGGCAGCCTGCATACCTCAAGTTATGCTGCTGCTGCTGCTGCTGCTGAACTGATGAATTTGCAAGCGTAAGCTTAAGGTCATTGACTTGAAACTTGTGGGTTTGATCCTAATCATGGTAGCTCAAGGATCTGAAACTCAAACTCTGCGCCGGTGACTTTAGGGAGCATATTTATCCATATCCGTATATATTATTTAAATCTGAAGCAGCGTATACTGCATGCAACAGAAAAATAAATAAATAGAAATATTAAATAAAATGTTGTATTAAATTAGAAAAGACTGCAACAAAATACATTTTTCTCTATTTTTGCAGGCAATATATGCTGGTCTAGAAGATGAAGAAATGGAGAAATTGCTGAAGGACTGCCTTTATATTAAAAGTCATGGCTTCATCATTTTTTTTTTTTGTAATGTTTCCTATGAATGTCCCTACAAAATGCACACTAAATTCCAGTAGCCAGCACTGGTAACAACTCAACACACAGCATTCTACAAGCAAACAAGTATATGACAGATAGAATAATAATTTGGTTCAATTTAAATCAATCAATTAATGAATCGATTAAAACAAGCTAAATCATTACCAATAACCTCCACTGAAATAGTCAGATGAGTGCTACAGCAAACCTATTGCTATAGCGTGGTAAATAAGTGCACTTGTGCTAAACCTTTTATGTAGTATAAGCTACATTACAAGAAGCATGAATTATGAAATAACTTCTAATAACTACTCATACATTTCAGTGTAATGTAGAAGCTTGCATTCTACTCAGCTCATTACACAATACACAGGGACAATACACTTAGAAACACTTTTGGCTGAAATTGTACATGATGAGGTGACAAACGATATCCTGTTAACAGTGAACACTGTTTGTTTAAAGACCGCTAGCCTATAGCTGACAATGAAAACAAATATTTTACTGTGAGTGTTAAAAAAAGAAAGATTAATGGGTCTTCTTGTAATATATTGTTGCAAATAATAATAATAATACAGAAATGTACCTCAGTTTACACTATAACGGCCTGTTATAAGCAATATGATTCAAATATGAGTCAAATCAGTGGAAAAATACCCAAATCTTTCCATTCCGTAATACCTTCAAGCCGTAATGCTGATTTTAGCACATATCTGATGCTTCTTGTCCTCTGAGTAAGTTTATGTGACCCATATGTAACAGGCTACCAGTGTCTGAATCTGATCGTCATGCACATAAATTGTATGAACCAGCAGTACAAGCCTTGAATGCTTGCAGGGTCATTGCAAACAAAGGGTAATAGTAGGCCAATTGCATTGCTTTTGTTGCAGATAGTACTGGTGTTTCTTTGTATGCAAAACTGGTGCCAGGAGTGATCATGCAGATTTGAATCACATTTTCAAGACGGTCACAGCTGTGTATGAGATATGAATGCAATCTTGGATCAGACATGACTGTGGTTCAAAATTATATTTAAAAAAAAACAATCAGAATCATATCTAGGCAAAAATCTGGATTTGAGCCACCTCAGCCATCAAATCTGACTAAGAATTGCAAACTGGGTACAATTGAAAGGGTTTTGGAATAGTGTTGAATGTTACTGATTTGCTTTTCTTTTTTTTTTGAAAAGGTACAGAAATTACCTTAAACAGACATAAAACAGACATAAAAGACCTAATTTTGAAGAAAGTGAACAAATCTGCTATTCTGATTGGTGCTTGACATTAATGAGTGAATCCAAAGCAACTCAATACAATCATATAAGCTCTAACATTTTAGCTTCACTGCCCTGCAGAGTTGCAAGTGGTCCCTACTTCAAAACAAAATGGGATTCAGCTCTTGAAAGACTGATGAACTGTCTTATGTCTATTAGAGGAACAGGGTCCCTAATCATTAGAGATGAGAAGCCTGGAGTAAAGTGGAAAAAGATTTGAATTAGTATTGAAATTCCTAATTTGAATGAGTATTCCAAAGCTTTGTAATTGCTCAATTAAATCATAGAGTCCGTCAAATAATGTAAGGCAATGCCCTTTGTTTTCTTTTCAGACATTAGCTTATAGCTGTTGTTTTTTTTTTTTTTTTTTTTTTGCAATTTGCAATTTGCACTAATTAAAAATAGACATTTGAGTGTGTGTGTGTGTGTGTCTGTGTGAGTGAGAAACAAGGCAGACAGGAACATGGATAGATAAAAAATAAAGACAAACGATTGAGGAATATGGATACCTAAAGAAGCATGGCAAGAAGAACAAACAAAGTTCTTCTCAGTAAAGTCCTTTTTATCTCCCTGTGTTGCAGGGCTTGGGCTGCTGTGTAGGCTGGACTGGACATCTGTGTATTTAAGTGTCCACACAAAAGTAGGGGAAAAGTCCTCTATACCTCCACCTGTCCCTGAGTGAGATGAGTCCTTAGCTGCTGTGCTGCATTCACAATCTTCCTTTGATGACCCAACAGGTTCACTCCCAAAGCCTGCACATCTCTGAAACACACACACAGTATGCACAATTTGTATAGCCGCACCAACAAGGTCCAGTAAGTGCACACATTAATGAAAAATATCAGCAGCACTGCTGTTAATAAAAGACTCGTACAACCACCACACACACACACACACACACACACACACCCCACAATGCCAGTATCACTGCTGTGTAGAGAATGATCCACTATCCAAATAATATTCATTCCCTGGTGGCCCTGTAGTATCTGATAAAATGACCAATGAGAAGACACACAAGGTATGTGTATATGCATGGGAAATCATTAACATGATGTTAAAATATGATTGGTCTTCCATAGCTTGCTGTTATTTAAAAAAAAAAGCATAATTGCCTGCACACCTCCTTCCCCACTGGCTTGAATTTTGTCCGGCAAATTGCTATTATGACGTGAAACTGTTTTTATGAAAGAGAAAGGTGATAGTTGTTGTTTTTTTTCCTGTTCAAACTGAGCAAACAGTAATGTTAATAATGCTGGCCACCAACACTGTGTGTTTCTTGAACAGGATGCTTTCAACCATAAAGCGTTTGGCTACAGAATTTAAGATCAGCTCATTTTAACAGAATAATACTGTATGTGGGAAATCCCATAACATCTGGAGATGACATAAATCTGGATGTATGTGAAAGCAAAGCAGACTGCACTATGCAAAAATATATCAAGAGTGACCTGATAAAACATCTTAAACAGGGAACTCAGAGTTCATTGCTACAACAAATGCTGCAGCAATCACTGGGTAGGCGAGGTAAGTGAAAGCCTAGGTAAGTGAAAATAACAGCCTTTAACCAGTATACTCTTCATGAAAATGACTATTGGTCTTTAACAAGAAGGGATTCTGAAGAAATAAAAAAGCTCTATTCACAGCTATGCAGAAATATGTTTGAAACACAGCCTGCTCTCTACTGCAACCTTTTCTATTAGCTAACTAAACTAGCTAGCTAATCAACTCACTGAAAACAAGCCTTGTAGCCGATGCACATCAACATACTATAACTAGGGGAATGATAAACAACTAAATGAAACATGCCATGGCACTCAAGTATTCGTATTGATAGTGGTACTAGTATAGACCAAAACTATGATTAAATGATACTAATGTATCTCTTATCCCTATTATTTACACTGTGATATCAATCTTTTTACAGATTTACTCTAGCCATTCTCTCAAAACTTTTGACATGAGTGAACAGTAGATCTTTGGCACAAAGAACAAAAGTTCCCCTCAGTTCAACTTTAGTGTTCTCAGATGATGTAACCCTGTTCGCAGCATGTCTAGTATCTGAAAATCATAATGACAGGACCTTTGGCCACTCATCCGAAGGACTCATCAAATGAGTGGTGGCACATTCTCCAGCAATTAAACTCCAGCGTGTGAATCACATCAGTGTTACGAACTTCATTAAGGTCACAACAGATTTGCTGTACTCTGGAGGTGTAAATGGGAGTGAAGCTGTCAGGCCAAAGATGAAAGTTGTTATCACAGCTTTACAAATAGCTGATAAATGGTGGCGCAGGCCTCCATTTCAGTATGACATAAATGCCCTCCAGACTGTCCTGTCTTGTCAAAAAATGTGCTAGTGGTCACTTTTTAAAGTAGCTTGCATGTCTTGATTGCCCTGAGAGTCCTGTCCTGAGGAATTTGTGCAGATATGGAGTGTCTGCTTTCTTTTAGCAATTTACAAGTCTGTACCTTCCCTGCACTACACGTTTTAGTGAGAAATATGATGGTAAAACATAGGGCATAACATTGTTGTTCTATTTGCACTGTTTCCTTCGTAACCCGCTTGTATGTATTCCTATTGTTGATAGTTTTGGAGCAATCTAGTCAGAGTAGCCATAAAACTCCTCTGAAATGTTAGCAGTTCTTGTTTTTTTTTTTAGATTCATTACACTTTACACAAGTTAACAATACCTGTCACCATGCCGTTGTAGGTGTGCCTATGAGTAATGATGAGTAACAAAAGGCCTCACAGAATCTAGCAGTTGCTTTGACTTTGATACAAGCAAAACAACCTGGATAGCTGAAAACCAGTTTACTATTCATAGTAGATGCTGGATGATTATTGACTGTTAACAGTAATTAATGACATTGCTATTTTAGACCAATTCATTAGTGCAGATAAATGCTATTAAAAAGCAAATAATAATTACATTATTATAATTGCAATGCATAATTACATTATACACTAAAATAAATTCTTATTGTACACTCTTAAAAAGCAAAAATAAACAAATCAGTGCAATAAATGTGTGCTGTACAACTGTGTATTATATTGCACTATTCACAGATGAACCAGTTCTTAAAATGCATTGGTCTGGACAACCTGGTGGCTGCTTGTGAAACTGAGGCTGCACAGCATGGAAGCCCATCAACAAGGGCCTTATAGCAGCATCATAAAACAAATCTGGCTTAGATGTGCCACTCTACCCTAGCTGATGAGTGAATTTGCATTACTCTGTTGTCTGTAGTGAATGTATTAGTCCACTTGCCCTTAATACAGAGCAATTACTATGACTAGGTTATAACCGTGTATGCTAAGTGTACTTACTCCATAGTAAGCAAGCTCACTCTCTCCAGGCTGTTTAGCTGTGCTCTCTCAAACTCATCTTTGTATCGGTCCATCCTCAGCGCACTCAGCCACTCACTGACTGTTGTCACTGTTGACAGATCTGTGGAGGTGGGGCTAAGCAGGGGTTGGGTGGGGCTTAAAAAGAACATGTTAAGAGGGATATAACGGGAGAGAACGCATTATCCAAAATGAATCCGAGTGCCGTGGCTCTTTCAAATATTTACATTGCATTTAAGAATTTCACAATATTTTATCAGGAGCATGATATAATTTTAATAAGGAAGGATGGAAGGATAGGAAGTTTCTCTAATGTTTTGGACACATTTGGATTACCTTTCTTCCTTTTATTGGCATAGGCATTTATCTTTACTTTATATTATTTTTTTTGTAATGAGATATGCAGTAGTAAACTAACTGCATGATATGAGTATGTTGCAAAGATCCGATTTTGTCATTATCATGGTGGAGCCATAGGCTGAATATGTTTTGGAATTCCGAGTGAAAAGCTGACACAGTTCCTTGTCAAGGACACATAAAACCTACTAAAGGACAGGTCCTGATGACAGATGTAGTTTGTAGTGCTTGTCGTACCGAGCATGCTCAGCCTTCAGGGATGCAGGGTGACGTATGAGACGGTCCAGAGAAGAGAGGATAGAGTCGAACCTGGGACGGTCCTGTCTGTCAGCCTGCCAACACTGCAGCATCAGAGCATGTAGAGCAGGAGGGCAACTGTTAGGAGCGGGAAGACGATACTGATCAACTACTGCCTTCATTACCTAGAGACAGAGAAACAGGGAAAAAAATTAAATAATGTGTAGGTTAGTAATGGTGACAGCTGTCAGTTGCCATTTCCTACCTTGTTTGTCTGTGAATTGATTTTGTGGTTCATTGCATAATTGCAGTGAATCTGAAAGGACGATTTTCTTGAGTGTTGGCACACACATTTTGCTAGTGGGTGCCTTTTATTTTAGACTTGATTAGATTACATTCAGCTTCACTGTTGTTGAGCAGAGTACAAGTACAAAGCCAAGGAAATTCAGTTAGCATCTAATCAGGAGTGCAAAATAACAAGTAGTGGTCAGCCACATGAACATTTCTTCATGTAAATTATTTATGCAGAGAAGGCATTCCACAGAAACGTAACCTTCCAACCACAATAGTTATAAAAATAGATGCACATGCCACATGAATAATATTGCTTCAGTTGCATGGCTGGAGGACTTTGGTGACATTACGCATCTTAGTGTGCACTCCACACACACACACACACACACACAGAGTTTTCAAACTGACTGAATCACATAACAGCTCCTTCATTAGAATGCTGTAGGCATACACAGATTTATTCCTCACTGCACATAACTGATTTAATTAGAAGTAGAAAAACTGGAGGTTGCTTATCATGTCTTGAGCTGCATTACACAGTCATGGTTAAACAGCCAAATAAAAAAAGCAATTATTTGAATGAACCCTCATATGAACAAGCTCCTGCAAAATTTTTTGGCTGTACTGATGCCTAGTGTATTAACCCATTGTGCCTTATCAAATTGGTGATTATGTTGTATTTGGAACACTTGTATACCATAAGTCTATAGAAAATATGGATTTATCTGCCCATAAATGATTCATTGATTGACCACAAATCACTCTGTAATTTTCCTTTAATTCAGTTCTTGAGCAAAAATCTAGAAGGCCTTAACAAACACAAACAGAAAACACAAGCCTTACTTCTTGGTTGCTCATGTCCCAGTAAGGCCGTTCTCCATATGACATCACCTCCCACATGAGGATCCCAAAGCTCCAGACATCACTAGCTGAGCTGAACTTACGATGCTGGAAAGCCTCAGGAGCTGTCCATCTTATAGGTATTTTACAACCCTGAAAAAGAACAAAACCAGTTTATCTGGGAAGATATGATGTGCCAAATGTATTGTTGACTTTTTTTGAACATTTTAGGAAATTCTGGTACATGTAGATGACGTGACAAATAACAGTTTTAAGTTTTAAAATCAATTTCTGAATAAATCTAAATGGTAAAAGTAAAATTGAAAGATAACCAGATAACCTAATTGTTAAATATAAATAATAAATGTTATTGTTAAATCAAAATATTGAATATAAATGTTAAATATAATTGTCAATACATTATACCTGGTAACTGAGTCATTACGGATGCTACATGTATTTACATTTACCTATTTCTGTATGTTTATACATCAGTAATTTAATAGCAGTGACTAATTTCAGATTTTATTAGTTAGTAATGATGACACTGCATTTCCTGAAGACAGAAGTGGTTCTGTTTATAAATAGGTCTAAACCCTCTGCGATTAAATTTTCCCTTTGCCATTGCATATATTCACAAAAACTGATTTGATTTCATTCCAATTATTTGCTCTAAAGCAAAATCTTGGCTGGCTGGATACTGTTTTTAAATCAGCCCATGAATTCCATCAGTTGACCTGCTTTTCACATCTTCAACCTAGTTCCAAACTAGCACAGTGATGTACAACTGATTTAACTGTTTATTTATTTATTTTTACATTTAAGATTTACATTTAACATTTATGTATATTTTTAACATTTACATTCGACCATTAAAATTTAAAATTTAGGTTTAGATTTAAAACTTATACTGAAATGTAGTTATTTGAGAGTAAGTTATTTATTTATATTTATAGCGAAGTGACTCAGCTCAGTTTCCAAGAACATACCAGTGATGCAGTGTAGGTGGGCATATTGTGGTCCAGGTCCTTCATGAGCCGTGACAGACCGAAGTCTGAGACCTTACAAACCAGGTTTGAGTTCACCAGAATGTTACGAGCTGCGAGGTCACGATGGACAAAGTTCCTCTCAGAAAGGTAACACATTCCCGCTCCGATGCCTCTCACCATACCCACCAGCTGCAACACACTGAACTGGTCCTCATTTTCCTAGAAAATGGAAACAAGAGAAATAACATAAAGACATCACATACTTCGATTTCTAGGAAAATCAGATTCTCAAACTGTTGCCCAAAAGTAACCTTGTTTCATTTAGAGCAGAATCTATCATGTTAAAAAAGATCTGTGGTATAGATTTTCCTCCCTCTCACCCTGAGGAAGGCATCCAGGGGGCCGTTCTCCATATACTCCATAATGATTCGCTCAGGTGGAGTGTGTGTGATCACCCCCTCGAGCTTCAGCACATTGGGGTGATCGAACTGACCCAGGATCCCAGCCTCGCTGAGGAACACTCCTCTCTCACGGTCTGTGACTCCCCAACGCAGAATCTTCACCACTACCATCACTTCTCTACGGCCCAGAGGTCTGTATCTGCCCCTGGACACCTCCCCAAATTGAGCTGAAAAGAGAAACAACAGGAAAGAAAGAATGAATTACAATATAATACAATATACAGCTAAAATTCCACTAATAATAATCTGAAAGAAAGAAAAATAGAAGTAAAGACACATGATTAGCAATATATCTATAGAATAATATCTGATGAATAAAACAGACATGCTGACTCCCTTCTAATGGCTCTTGCTCCACATTTAAATCTGCAGTTTCAGAATTCATGATGTCCTTCTGCAAAAAATTCCATTTTATTTCTTGTTCCATTCTTGGCATTAATATTCACTCCCTCTTCTTATTATCAGTGGACTTGTCCACAGCAGGCCTGCTAGTTATCTGTAGCAGCTTCACATTTCCATTTTCCTACATAATCTATAGTGTGTGTCAATGTTAGTCGCTGTTAGAGCAAACCCAATTACACACCGACTCTTCTTCTGGCTCTCTTTCTTTCTCACATACATCTGTGCAAAAAAATGAAATTTCTGGGCAATGTATTTCAAATGTTTCTGTAAATGTGATTGGTGAACTCTCCTGCCTGCATGTTTTAACTACACTCTTAATTATAATTATTTTTCTCAGCAGTTAAGTCACTCGTAACATCACAGCTCTGTGGTGCCCCCAGAGGCCTAAGAAACTCTTAAAAAGGGCCGTGAAACATAGCCAACACAAAAAATGTACTCACTTTCTGGATGACACTTCAATAATTTCAGGCTTTCTAGAGAGACTGTTCAATTAATTTCAGAAATTTGGAAATATTTCAAATGTTTCTGCAAATGTGAACTCTGATTTCATTTTGCTTTTAAATGCAAATGATGACCTTTCCTGCTCACATATTCTAATTACACTATTATTATCACATTATAATCATTTTTGACTGTTCTTTCTCTGCAGTTTAGTCACTAAAACAGCTCTGTGGTGCTCCTAAAAAGCTTAAGAAACAATAAAAGAGGTCACATAAAAAAGCCAAGACAAAAAAGCGACTCCATGACACTTCAATAATTTACGCCTTTCTAGAAAGACTGTTCAATTTAATGTCAGAAATTAAAAAATCAACATAAAAAAATAATAAATGAGATGATATTAATGCACGAAAACTTGAAATATTTTTTTAAACACTTGGATTCACATGGATTACTTTATATATATATATATATATTTTCAAACCATAGATCTTTTAGATCTGCAATGCAGCACTGATCACCAGCCAATCTAAACCCTTATCTGTCTACTCACCAGCACCGATGACTTCCTCAATCTTCAGGTGAGCGGGCTCAATTTCTCTGGCAAATTCTTTGACTGCCTCACTCGGATCCTCGTAAGTGGAAGGATCCACATAATATTTTACCCCAGCTAAACAAGAACACAGAAAACATGTTAATATTCAGAACACCATAAATAGCAGCTCATAATGTAACCTCTGGAGCACAAAACAAAATCAGCACAAGCATCCTACAGACAGCAGGAAACTCTTTGAGAATGTTGCTCTCTCTCATCCTTAGAGTACAACACACCTGTCAACCAGTCAAACATGAAAAATTACAGTGCAGCTGGAGAATTATTTACCAACGTAGAACATGGAATTAGAACACATGATGCTGTATTTTCTTTGATATGTTAATGCATTTCGAAAAAAACATCTTTTAAAAACAAAACTGTTTTAAAAACATTTTAAAATAACATCATGAGCTCACAACCTGAGCTGTATAATGAAAACAAAAACAAAAACAAAACAAGGTAAATATAGAGGCTGTAAAAAATGCAAAAGATGTGTTCATGATCCTGAGGGAAATGTGCTAAAGAGAAAATACATTCTATAAAGCATTCTTTATTGGAGCTAGAGGAGAAGAAAGCACTATAGTCATATTACTGCTGTTCATACACACACACACACACACTCACCTCGGTTGCTAATATATCTCTGAAGTCTGTCACTGTAATGGCTCTCTCTCCTTTTTCTGTTGAAGGAAGAACAGAAAGAGAATTTTCATCAACATAACATTGTTATTACCTTTTATAGATTCATTTCTTCATGTCACTATTCAGTTTAATCAAGCTTATAATTTATCAGTGCATCTGGATCTTTGTACATGCAGTGTACACCGTTCAGACACAACATTAAGACCACTTACAAGTGAAGTGAATAACACTGATTATCTCCTCATCATGGGACCTGTTAGTGGGTGGGATATATTAGGCAGCAAGTGAACATTTTGTCCTCAAAGTTGATGTGTTAGAAGCAGGAAAAATGGGCAAGTGTAAGGATTTGAGCGAGTTTGACAAGGGCCAAAACTGCATTCCAGGTGCTTCTGGTCTGCAGTGGTCAGTATCTTTCAAAAGTATCCTTTAAATCCTGTAAATCCTTTAAGTCCTGTAAGTATCCTATAAGTCCTGTAAGTTGCGACTTACAGGACTTAAAGGATCTGCTGCTAACATCTTGGTGCCAGATACCACAGCACACCTTCAAGGATCTAGTGTAGTCCATGCCTCGATGGGTCAGGGCTGTTTTGGCAGCAAAATGGGGACCAACACAATATTAGGCATAATGTCATGCCTGATTGGTGTATATAGTATACATAACTAATATTAGAATCGATTAAATATTCAAATAAACTTACGTCCTGAAGACAAACACGATGACAACTGCGGCCACAACTAACAGGAATGCAGCTCCGCCCATCACCGACCCCACCAGCAAAGGCAGACGGCTCTGAATTTGCCTTGACCGCTCTTCTACAGTGACAAAAACAGCAATCAAGACAACTTCATCGATTACATGGATACTTTCTGAATAAAGTCATATACTTCTATTCATTTTTCCCATTTCTGTTTACATTTACACTGCCACATAAATTCCACTCAAGTTTGCTGCTCATATCTATCTATCTATCTATCTATCTATCTATCTATCTATCTATCTATCTATCTATCTATCTATCTATCTATCTATCTATCTATCTATCTATCTATCTATCTATCTAAACAGTACTACTCTTTTATATTACAATCTGCATCCTTTTGATGTCAATGGCATGAAAGGTGAGAAATTGGTGGAAAAGTATATAATCTATATAATCTGTACCCATAGCCAGAGTGCTGAAGTAAACCGAATTGCTGTAAGGGCCATAGCCTCGCTCATTGCGGGCTCGGATCTGGAAGGCGTAAATGGAGCCTGGGGTCAGATCATCTATGGTCACTGTGTTGGTCTCAGTGAACACACTGGTTGCACTGCTTTCATCAGAGCTCTGCAGAGGGAAAAATGGATTGTTAGCCACCCCTGTCCAAATTACATATTTTACTGTTTTTCTTTCCTAAGAATGAAACATTGAAAAAATAACATTGTTGGCAAATGTTAATGAGAGATCATTTACATCATGTAAACATAAACAAACAAAAAAAAAGTAATTGTGGCAAGTTTGGTCATCTTACTAAGTACTCAGGACTTAGTAACACCCGCTTTGGCAGTGTTCACAGTGTGCAAATATTTTTCTAGCCTGCTAGGAGTCTCTCATGTTTTAAGAATTTTAGCACACTCTTCTTGGCAGAATTCTTCTAGTTCTGAGATATTCTTGGTCTCTCTTGCATCAGTAACTTTTGCTTCTGATCACTCTTCCATGTAGCAGGATGTAACACACAGCAGAGCAGAACGGTGCACCACCACTCCTGTGTCAGCTAAACCATCCTGCAGGTCCTTTGCTGTCATGTTTTCTTTGACCATTTGCCCAGTATACAGGCAGTTCCATCTGATTGTTTTTCTAGTCTTCCAGATCTCGTCTTGGCTTTCACAGCTCTCCTTATCTGTTATTTCAAAATGAGATTTTGTCATCTTTTTCTTGACTTTATTTGGCTTGTAGGCATCAATTAGTTTGATTTTCTAAGCAGATCCTTAGTCAGCTACTTAGAGAAGCCCAACGTTGCTGAGTGTTACAAGTAAAAGGCTTGAAGAGTCAGAGAATTAATTACACTCTAATTCCTAATAATATCTTGACCTGCTGAACAAGTCCTAATGAGCCAATTAAGACCTAATGAGTTCATTATATTCTGTGAGTAGAAGGGGATCCATTTTCCCCTTATTACATTTTGGCATTTTGATTTGCAAAAAAATGTTTGCTTCAGCATGTGTTTAAAAATTATTTTGGATAAAGGCATCCAGAATTTTATATACAACTGTACTGAGTGCAAGGATTTTCAAGGATATCAGTAAATATCAGTAACTATGCACATAAAAGAAGACACATGGGGAAAGCTGCACATGGCTAAACAGACCAAAAACATTTTTAATTTACATTTAAATCAATTCAATATCCTAACAAATAGGTGTGGCAGAAATAAATAAATAAATAAAAACGAATTCATAATTTCCATTAATAAGTTCACATCCCTCCCCCTTCACTTTATTTTACGACATTAATTAAAAAACATGCCTCGGAGTCATTCGTGACCTAAAAATAGCATATTGAAAAAACTCAAATATATGTCATGACAATGTTATGATAGTGAATTTTAGTGTAGATGCAGTTAGACCTTGTCATAGTATCGAAGCTGATACTCCAGGATGTCTCCGTTGGGCCGGTCAGGCTGAGGCCAGGACAGAGTAATAGAATCTGAAGCACTGTTGAGCTGATGCAGCATGGGAACCTCAGAAGGTACTTAAAGAGAAACACATAGTGAGTGAGACTGCTATTATAACTGTAACCACATGGGGGCATGAACATATAGCACGGTCGAATACTGTATAATAACACTGTTTTGCTCTACTAAGTGTAGATTTTTGTTATTCATGGGGCTTGTAATGATTTTAAAATAGGAATACATTAATGTTTAGTTTTAGATGAACTCCCTAACAAGATGGATGCGGAGAGCAGGTTAGGAACAAAATCTGTTGTTTGCCAGTGTTCAGTTTGACAGAAAGAAACACTGAAAGACTCTACTGACCCTGATGTCACACACATTACTCATCAACTCATTGTTCAGGGACAACCAACCCCCCCACCCCCCACCCCCAAACACACACACACACACACACACTCAGCTACCTCAACTCTCAAGCAGTCGTGTACAAGAGCAAGGACAATTTACACTGAGAACTGGTACAGACCACTTGACATTTAAATAAGTGTTACATCATATCAATTTAGGGAATCTGTACAGAGTAAATGTGTATGTGGGTGCAGACTAAAGCTTTGTACTAATAGACCAAAAAGTGGGAGATGAGATAAAGAGAGAGAGAGAGAGAGAGAGAGAGAGAGAAAGATCAGGAAGAAAGAGTGTGAGAGTGAGAAACACACAATCTTTTCATGATTTCATGTGGAGGGGGGCCTGAACTGTGTTGTTCATCCCCAAAGTTTCTGTGAACTGCCATAACGATTAACCTCTTCCTCTTTCTGCTTTCTTGAACATTATTTGAGCTGACAGGATATCGTGACCTAAAATCACCACAGTCCAAAGCCAAGGAGGAGAAATGATAAGACTGTGAGAGAGGAGGAGACTCCAGGCAAAAATACACTAATAACAAATGATGGACATTGATATACAGAGTAAGCATTTGCATGTTACAGAAACACAAATCGGCCACAAGATATGACACGATCACTGACATTGTCTAAAAACAATCACAGATAAAGAACAAATCGTTTAAATTTTTTTTTTATAGAAACAAAACCTGACAATATGACAGACAGAAACATGCTCACATCAAATCTATACCTTCTGTCAGTGGTGGTTTGCCTGGAGGGGTAGCTGGAGCGGAGCCCCACCACATATATCAGCTGTTTAACAAATGTTTATCTACCTAACCTTGTCCTCATACATAACTCTAAACATTTTAAAATTTCATCTAATGACATCTTTTAAATGACTAAAAATGAGAACTGCAACAAGTGCTAATAAAGGCCATTGGGGCAGGAATCACACTGCCCCATGATCAGAGAGGAACAGCAGACAGGACAGTTCATGGGGTTGACTGGGGTTGTTCATGGGGTTAATCAGGCTAGTTTGAAAAATACTAGCTGAAATCTTATTTTATAGCTATAGCTTAATGTAATATATTGTCACAAACAAAGGCTTTGTATGTTCAGTCTTTGTCTAAGACATGCAGAAGTATGTTGTTTGTAATATATACTGTATTGCAAAGACTGGGTGAGGTCAAGGGGGATTATAAATGGGATATTATCTGCACATTAGAAATGCATGTGCACTACGGTGACCTTGTTACTGATACAAAGCTGTGTTTGAGGCATAGTCGGGCTGAAATCTGGCAATGCTGGTTAACGATATTAGCTTTTCTCTGTGTGTCTTGTATCAAACACAGATTACCAAACGTGTGCCTAACAACTCTCAAAACACTAGACTGGATGCTGGATGACTGTTGATACACTATACTGCCAAAGGTTTTGGGACACCTCTCCAAATCATTGAATTCAGGTGTTGTTTTTCAGGGGTTGGGCCTCACCCCCTAGTTCCAGTGAAAAGAACCCTTAATGCTTCAGCATACCAAGACATTTTGGACAATTTCATGCTCCGAACTTGGGGTTGTCCAGGCCAGTCAAGCTCCTCCACAACAAACTCACTCATCCATGTCTTTATGGGCCTTGCTTTGTCACTGGCCATCCCCAAACTGTACCCACAAATTTGGGAGCATGAAATTGTCCAAAATGTCTTGGTATGAAACTGAAGCATTAAGAGTTCCTTCCACTGGAACTAAGGGGCCAAGCCCAACTCCTGAAAAACAACACCTGAATTCAATGATTTGGAGGGGTGTCCCAAAACATTTTGCAATATAGTGTATATTGATCACTCTCAACTGCAGTTACTCGAGAAAAGCTTGTTGTTTAAGGCTGTGTTGTCATCCTGCCCCAATAAAATCTCTGGTCATGAGAAGTTTCTTCCTCTCAGTGTACACCTAAATCTATATCTATACACAGGTACAGACACACACTCACTGATTACATCAACCAATTAAATCAAGGTAAAATAACTCACCTGATTGGCTGGTGGTGAAGTTGATACTAGCGAATTGCGGTGGGAATGGACTGAGAGGAGACACGTCGTTCATAGCTTGAACCTGCCAGTCAACATTTTTGAGAAATCATGCAAAGTTCAAAGTGGTTGTTATTTCTCATCAGTTCTCATCAGTTTCTCATCTCAAAAATCTATACATTTCTTTTTTAATTTCATGCATTTATACTGCATATGGGATTACAATTAATGTATACAAAAAACAACAACAAGATAAATCTTCAGTGCATCACTGTTGGACATGTTTAACAAATGAACCCATTTATTCTCACTGCATCTGAAAATGTAGTTTGGAGAGTAAAAGAGATTTGTATACAAATGGAGGGGCTGCTATATCTGTCTGTGAAAATGATGGATGGTCCATTTAGGCTCATTTTAGTAAATGGGCTGTAAATGAACATCAAACTACATTGCTTTCTTCTCACATCCACTTTCAGGTTTAGTTATCATTATAAAACGGGGTCAGGTGTCTTTTATAGACACTATTATAAACAGGAACAAGAGATTTACTGAGACTGGAGCAACATACACAATAAGACATGAGTTTCATTGCTCATCCGTCTTATTTTTTACACATGGATGATGTCGAGGGTCATATAGGAAGGGTACTAGTCTTAGTACTGGAGTGAGAGGGTTTTGTATTGTGGATCACAGTGTTATCATTTATAAAGTTATAATTTATCATTTATAATACATTTATAAATGTATTACAATAGTGTTTTTCCAGAGCACCAGCTGTTTTACACTGGATCCAATAAAACAATGTCTGGATTTTATTCAAGTTTTTGATAATGACACAAAGGAAAAGGTAATGAGTTTTGGAATAGTCACAACACACAGTACCACCCTGTGTGTTTCTGAAAATTTAAACAGTAATAACCCAAAACAGTAAAATGGGGTGTCTGAGAACACAAGATGACAAATACTCATAAGAGAAATCTCTAACAGATGAGTCGAATCAGAGATTGTTTCTTGTAAAGCAGTAAAGCAACTGATGATGATGAACAGGTTTTAAAACTGCTAAAATAAAAAAAATTCCCTTTTCATGCACACACACACTATCTATCTATCTATCTATCTATCTATCTATCTATCTATCTATCTATCTATCTATCTATCTATCTATCTATCTCTCTCTCTCTCTCTCTCTCTCTCTCTCTATATATATATATATATATATATATATATATAGATATAGATATATATATAAAAAATTAAGCTGATTTTTGGATAGCATCTTACAGGCAGACAGAGAGAGAGAGAGAGAGAGAGAGAGAGAGAGAGAGAGGGATGCATGATCTACATATTGTACACATATATAATGCCAGGCTGATTTCTGGATAGCATTAAATAATTAATATTACATTACATTTTTATACTATTCTTTCGATAGTGTTCTGTATGTTGGACTGCTCCTGTGTTAGAGTGTGTAAGTGCTCATGGATATAGTCTGCTTACCTGTATGAGATAGGTGACTCGGGTAAGCAGATTGCCGAGGGTTATTTTAGTTTGTCTGAGGCCACTTTTATAAGGAGTATAAGTGACAGAATCGCCGCACCAGGAGCAGGCACCAGGCTGTGTCTGTGTGGCCGAGGGACAGATTCTACACACCACACTATATGTAACTTCACTCCGACCCCCCAAGTCCAGAGGGGGCTTCCAGCGTAGAGACACCCCTCCCTCTGAGCTCTCGTACTCCCAGGACAGAGACACAGGAGCTGAGGGTGGGGCTGGTAAGGCAAACACACTCAAATTACTCAGAGTTTCCAAACAGTATTTCAGTCTCTCTCAAATCATGTCTGAGCAGATGTGGAGCCTACAAATAACTATAATGACCTGTAACTACTCAAACTGCCCTGCTTAGGCTTCATCACTTTAGAATGGTCTGTGGTAATTAATTAGAGTATTCCTAATCACTTTGTTGATTTGTTCCTTTATGTAGGCTTTTTCTCTTGCATTTGTGACAGTGTTTGCAAAGGAAGCCAACTTACCCCCCAGTTTACCCGGTAAATATAGCTTTGCCTGTTGCATAATATCTGGCTGTTCCTTTACCCCAGCTAGAGGCCAGGATTATGACGCTACTCTCCTGAGCCCCTAAGAAGTTATTTCTGAGCACCTACTGCTTACCTAATTAGGTTTCTTCTAAATTTTGTTAGTTGATGGAATCTGTAAAGACATGCTGCATTAGTCATGTGGTCCTTACTAGTGCAGGCAGTAGTGTTGGCATCATTTGGCGCCCGATAGTAGCCACTGCGGCACTCACAAACTTTAGAAGCCTCCAAGCTGGTTCTGCTATTAGCTGGACACTCGGTGCATGAAACCGACCCTGACACGGCTTTATAGAAACCCATCTGACAGGCTGAGGATGAAGAAAGATGCAGAAATTAGTGATAGGATGGGTTTGATGTTTTATGAAAAATGCTGTCAGCTTTAATGTTGCAGAATAAAACTCAAAGGCAAAACATCAACACGAGGCTTTGTAGAATCTGAATTCACCTGTCAGTCGTGTGTAAATAATGAAACGTAACTAACTACATGCATTCATACTGACACAGTGCCAAATAGCATGGTCAGGTGGTCAGGTGTGTGTGTGTAGATGTAGATATACATGTAAAGGTGTGTAAAGCTCCATTGAGCTACCTGAGTGCTGGCCCTTAAATCCCTCACACTTTTCTCTAGTCTCACAGCAAGCGCTGTCTAACAAGTGTAACACCTTTTCAAGCCTTCAGTAGTGTGCATGTGTCTGAGTGGGACACGTCAGAGCACAAGAAAGAAAGAGAGAGAGAGAGAGAGAGAGAGAGAGAGAGAGAGAGAGAGAGAGAGAGAAGACAGCAAGAAAGTATTGCAATTCTCCCCAAGATAAAAGCTTTTCCTTGTTTTCACTTCTACTAAATCTGTGATTCGCTCGCAGCACCGTTGTGAGAGGCGAAAGAGGAAGAAAAATAAGGCAGAGAAAGAAAGCGACAGGAAGATGTTTTCTATCTTTTATGCTGTTGGAACTCATTATGTGATTTTCCTAGAGCTTTGACAAAGAAGGTACAAAAAAATGCCCTGGCTTTCAGTGATCTCTTTGCTCCCCATCATTTACTAATCACTGCTCCTCACATCCTCCTTCTCTGCCTTTTCTCTATTTTAAGTAATATGATAAATGCAGGTACAACAAAGGAGATATGCTAGAAGAAAAGTTTTCTTTTATCTCATCTGTACAACATTTTGGACACAGAGTCTGTTTACTATTTGTCAGCCATCACAATAAGAAAATATAATGCCTGTGAGTTATAGATGGAAGAGGCATAGAAATTCTTCACTTGACTGAATGCATAAGCTGATGTCAAATTGCTCACAGCATCACAGGATAGTAAAAGGAAATAGGACAGATGATGCGGAATATATCAAAGCGAAAAAAGGGATGTATTGTGTTTGTTGTAGTTGGGATTTTATTGTGATTTATATATAAAATAAGGGGAAAGCTGCCATTTCAACAAGAGGGAATAGATTTTGGAGGAAAAATGGAAGCAGCAAACAGGAAAGAGAGAGACATCAGTGGCGTGTGTAATCTGCCGTTGACATTGTACTTGGTATTTAGATCACTGACCCAATTTCAACCTCTCTCTCTCTCTCTCACTTATTTTGTTTTGCTCGCAGCGCTACATACTGACAGAAACATGCAGGCACAACAACATACACACTTCCTCATACTGTGTCTCCTATAGAGCATTCGAAAAACAAAAAGATTTTCTTTTTCTGATTTTAATTTACTTTGTTGTTATGCTCTTTTACCTCACTGGCCTTAAATATACATAAATATATACACAGATCAGGCATAACATTATGAGCACTGACAGGTGAAGTGTATAACAAGTGTATTATCTCCTCATCATGGCACCTGTTAGTGGGTGGGATATATTAGACAACCTTTTGTCCTCAAAGTTGATGTGTTAGAAGCAGGAAAAATGGACACGTGTAAGGATTTGAGCGAGTTTGACAAGGGCCAAATTGTGATGGCTAGACCACTGGATCAGGGCATCTCCAAAACTGCAGCTCTTGTGGGGTGTTCCCGGTCTGCAGTGGTCAGTATCTATCAAAAGTGGTCCAAGAAAGGAACAGTGGTGAACCTGGCGACAGGGTCACGGGCGGCCAAGGCTCACTGATGCACGTGGGGAGTGAAGGCTGGCCAGTGTGGTCTGATCCAACAGACGAGCTACTGTTGCTCTAAGAGCCAGAACCAGCATTAACTGGTTAATTAATTAAGAAGCTAATGCTGGTTCTGATAGAAAGGTGTCAGAATACACAGTGCATCTCAGTTTCTTGCGTATGGGGCTGCATAGCCGCAGACCAGTCAAGGTGCCCATGCTGACCCCTGTGCACCGCCGAAAGCACCAACAATGGGCAAGTGAGCATTAGAACTGGACCACGGAGCAGTGGAAGAAATTGGCCTGGTCTGATGAATCATGTTTTCTTTTACATCATGTGGATGGCCGTGTGTGTGCATTGCTTACCTGGGGAACACATGGCACCACGCTTTATGGGAAGAAGTCAAGCTGGCGGAGGCAGTGTAAAGCCAGTCCTTTGGGCAATGTTCTGCTGGGAAACCTTGGGTCCTGCCATCCATGTGGATGTTACTTTGAGAAGTACCACCTACCTAAGCATTATTGCAGACCATGCACACCCTTTCATGGAAATGGTATTCCCTGATGGCTGTGGCCTCTTTCAGCAGGACAATGCGCCATGCCACAAAGCAAAAATTGTATATATACACCAATCAGCCATAACATTATGACCACCTGCCTAATATTGTTTTAGTTCCACTTTTGCTGTCAAAACAGCACTGACCCATCAAGGCATAGACTCCACTAGATCCCTGAAGGTATGCTGTGGTATCTGACACCAAGATGTTAGCAGCAGATCCTTTAAGTCCTGTATGATGAGATCCTCCATAGACGAGACTTGTTTAAGGTTATACTTAGCACAAAGCAACCAAATCCAGTTTTGTCGAAAGGCCAGCATTCCACGGTGATGTATCAATAATGACTATATTGTTGTACTGAGTATATGTTTACAACTACTTATGAGAAGATGGTGCTTTTTAATAACAGCATGGCTGAATCTATTTTGGAATAAATATCCTTGTTCTTATATCTTATTGGTTCTGTTTAAATTCCCGTATGCCAAATGCTTTAATAATTTAAGCTTAATAATAAGCAAATGTTTTTTTTTAAAATACATGCACATATTGAACATGTATATAAGGAGTTTCAAGCATGGTAACTCACCTCAAACTCTAAAGGAAGTCTAAAGGAAGTCTATCACTTCGTCTCACTCACTGTCACTCAGTATACAGGACAGAGCTGTATTTGTATTTTCTATTATCAACTTCAGTAGAAGGAAAAAAGAGAGGTTGCCAAGGGGATGAATGTTTGTATCTGCTATAACGTCAGTGTTCACATGCGCTTACTTGTTTCCATGGGCGTTGAACATTGGGAGCAATGATCAAATGATTGTTTCATTGAAAGAAATTACACAGAGTGTAATAACAGTCCAAATGTAACTTAAACACATCGTTTATTGTGATATTTTAACACGCCATGGTAGTGCAGGCAAGAGAAAGGGAAAGTCTGATCTCCTTTGCACAACGTCCAGTGTGAACAACGCTGCTGTTGTTGATAATAAAGGGTTTTCGATAACTTGCTATGTTGATAGTTATTGCAATGAATTAGTCATCTAGCTACAACATATGTGGAGTGTCGTTAAATAGATGTTATTGCAATGAATTAGCTAGCTAGCTAATATATTTGAAGTGTCATTAATTAGATAGTATTACAATGAATTAACTAGCTAGCTAATATATTTGAAGTGTCATTAATTAGATGTTATTGAATTAGCCAGCTAGCTAATATATTTGAAGTGTCTTTAATTTGATGTTATTGCAATGAATTAGCCAGCTAGCTATAATATATTTGGAGTGCTGTTAGTTAGATCACACCTCCTTATCCAAATTTTCTTTTCATTTTTATTCTTCCTCTCTCACCAGCAATGCAAAGCAGTCTGCTGAGCAGTGCATCTCATCTTTAAGAGCTACCTGTGATCTGCTCTCTCGGTCAAATGGCAATAATTGGCTATTACTAACTAGTCCAAGGGGGGATTTTTGTATTTGTACATTTTATATTTATTATGACACACTTACAATCTATTTGGATCACCAGTAATGTTACACAATAATTTACTTCTTCATATCTTTCAATTGATCGTGGTATAAAACATTCCACAAAATGAAATCTTACTATAAATGGTTAAATAGGGCACTGGTGGCTCGGTGGTAGGTTTCTACCCTACCATGGGCAGTGCCCAAACCCCAGCCACTGGATGCAGTGGCAGTCCCAAGCCCGGATAAAAATGGGAGGGTTGAGTCTGGAAGGGCATCCGGTGTAAAAACCTGTGTCAAGTTGTTGTGCGGACCAGTTGGTCCACTGTGGCGACCCTTCACACATGTAGGGAGCAGCCGAAAGATCAACAACTTAAACATAATGGTTCAACATAATCCTTAATAATTCTTTAATATATGGAAAAAAAAATCAAATTGTTGTTAAATTGCTGTGGTATAAAAGGAACAATCAACTATTGTACTAACACGGCACACCCTGATGTGTATTATTTCTTACTTAATCTTTTATTGTTATACAATAGAAGTTTATGTTGTCATTAGAGCAAGTTGGCTGATGTTCATTGCTCCTTGTTTGTTCTTTCTGTTTCTGCTCACTACCTTGACAACAAATCCCATCATCTAGCAGACTGAGCTGGACAGTGATCATGTGACTTAAACACAAAACAAAGATGAAAGCTGAAATTTTCTCTTTTGATACCAAAAAGGCAGTGAACTAGGCCACATGCACTGTAGATATTCTGCTGCTTTAAAGTCAGGTTCCATCAATGAGACTATTATATCATTAAGATTGTTATGTATATTCATTGTGTGGAGGAAGATGTTTAGTGGTTAACACATTTGCCTTACACCTCCGAGGTTGTGATTCCCGCCCACCTCCACCCTGTGTGGAGTTTGCATGTTCGCCCTGGGTTTCCTCTGGGTACTTGTAATAGGCTGATTGGCATCTTTAAATTGTATGTAGTGTGTGAATGGCCATGTGAGTGTATGTGTGTCCATGGTGTCCCCTGCCTTGTGCTCCAAGTACCCTGGGACTCCAGCCTCCCCACAACCCTGTGTAAGATAACACTTCAGAAAATATATGGATGGATTTATATTCATGGTGCACTTATACTCCTTATAAAATATTGCCTCAAGGAAGCTGAACAGAGAACATCATGTTGTATTATTTATCACAAGAAAACTGCAGGAATCTATATGTAAATCTATATAATATGATTCAATGTCATTATATATGGCTTTTCTGCATGCAGTGTAGAACAGGGCTAAATGATCAGAGGCAAAGAAAGATATAGCATGTGTGTGTTCAGTCTGCCCAAATGTCCATGTTTGTGTTTTTTGTATGGCTGCCCAACATTTGTGGATCATTTGATCCACAAACTCTCTGATCTCTGTTTCTCTGAGCTTGTATGTGTGACTGAACATCAATGAGAGAAAGTAAATGAGAGAGAGTGAGAGAGAGAGTGAGAGAGAGAGAGAGAGAGAGAGAGATGCTAAAACAATTAGAAAAGTTGGTATTACAGTATGTCAAGAAAAGATGCAACTTATGATTTATAGCTTCAGAACACTGTTCTTATGAGTGTGTGGACTGAGATAGGCAGCTGTTTTCTGCTCCCTCGACATGGAACAGCTTGCAGAGGTAACATTTCAGGCCCTTGTTACTCACTGTGAATTTAATGTCATGTTGACTTTTCACACTTTATTATATCCTCCAGTGTTTTTATACCAGGCACAACCTCAGTCGTTCCCATACCTTTTATCAATCTTTGTCGAGGATTTACTCTAGCTTAAGTCTTGCGTCATTAACTTGTGTCCACTCACTCTACTGTATGTTGGACCCCTTCCCCTGCACTTTCTGTCACTTGTTCACAGTTGAGTGGCCAATGCATCAGTGTGACCTAAATGTGTCACGCCCTGCTCTTTTCCTCTGCTCTCTCACTCTCTTTTCTTTCCTCTTCTATCCAAGATATGTTCTCCTCTGAGTTTCTGCCATCTTCCCTGGAATTAAGCTCCACCGTTCGTTGCTGCTCCTCTAGGAGGACGAGCACTTGTTGCTGCTTCTCTTTCTTTTTATCTCTCTCTTGCTCTCTCTCTCTCTCTCTCTCTCTCTCTCACACACTTTCTCTTTAAGTAAAAACACAAAGCGTCACTTTGTGAACACTTACATCAACTGCCTACACACACATACACAAGTGTTCAAGGGAGAGAATGATGCACACACACACACAAATTTTATATACACAATTTCAGTAAAAGCTCACGTGTATTGTGCAGTGACACAAAAAATGTACAGGTTGCCACAAAAACACACACAAACAGTGCAGTGACACACACATTTATAGACTGGCACATGCACTCACAGATACACACAGCATAAAAGAACACTGCGTGCTGCAGATGGTCTCTTTTGTCCATGAACAAATCTGTGCAACTGACTCCCCCCCTACACACACTGTCCACTGTAATAACACACACAAACGCAGACATACACACCGTCTTCTGTCCATCAAGCCAAGATTATAATTACAGTGACAGGAGGGCGCATGGACTATTGATTCAGAGCCACACTGACACAACGAAGACATACAATACGCTTATGCTCTATTGGTGTGGACAAAAGGAAACAGTTAGGGTTAAGAGTAATATTCCCATAATATGTATAATAGTTTAAAAAGTTTGGGATGTGTAATATGCTTGGGGTTACCTTGACCTGGTTCATCCTTTTGCCTTCATTAGTCTTTTGTATATAGATCAGTTTGATCCTGTTTTTATTGGATGGATTTTTATGTCCAATTGATGGGATTTGTTCAGCGGCATGAAAACCACAGATGGATGTTGTTGGCCCTGGAGATTGGTTGGTTCAGTGATTGTACTGACAGGCATATCTTACAGGCAGTGATGGTTCAGTGGTTACGGTTGTATGCTATAAATACTGTAAATATCATGAGCTCTGAATCCCAGTGTTGACTCAAAGGCACTGATTCCACCGTTCAACAACCTTAACTCTCAGGTATAGACTTAGAAGGTATGATATAAATCACTTCGGATAAAAGCAGATGGATGAATGTACATGTAAATAGTCCCACAACTTAGACATATGTTGATATCATGCTTGAGACCTATTTCATATAACATCTCAGTACAGCATTACAAAACTCACCAAGGCAGGAAGAGCCATTGTGATTTGGTTCGTGTCCTGCGTCACATGTGCAGCCTCCTACAGGCACCATCCATTCACCCTCTGCATTACAGTGCATCCGGGGAGCCGTCCCGCCCTGTGATTGACTGTGAGGTACACAAGTCCCAGTCACTGGCACCAGAGCTGAAGGCTCTGCCCCTGAGGGCGTGGCCATATAGGAGGCCAGGTACAACGTTGTTGCTGGACAGCGGCGATAAAATATGGACACGCCCATGAGTGACACACATGCTCCACTGTCTACTATAGCCAGCACAAATCTGAAAGACAGAGACAGAGAGAGAATGAGAAAGAGGGATGAAAGAAGGTGAAAAATGTCATACACTGCATGCTCAGCTGTCATCCAGAGCAGAAGAAAACAAGCTAATGTGGACTGACTAATTCCCGTTGTCTGTTTTCTCTCTAACCAGACTTTCTTTCCTGCAAATATTAGCACTGGAACACACTGATATTTACTCAGTTGAATTGCTTTGGCTGTGCAGACACACAGAGCCGGCTGAACCATACAGAGCTTAATTTCATCTCGGAACAGTGATCCATCACATATCAGCATTGGACCACGCAGTTGTATGAAGGTGACCGTGAAAAGGTTAAAGGGAATAGTACCCGCGACGTGTCAGAGGGCCAAAGCTGCGTGTCTTGACGTTGATGCGCCGCATCCGGTCTGGTTTGTACTGGTGAGGAAGACTTGGCTCTACACGACTAAAACTCTTGTCTGCTGCGATGGTGTCTATCTTCATCCAACCCTCTCTTGTCTCGCCACTGGAAGGCTAAAGAAGGACAGAGAGAGAGAGAGAGAGAGAGAGTGAGGGAGGGAGGGAGGGAGGGAGGGAGGGAGGGAAATTTGAGCACATACCAAAGAGTACTGGGTTTAAGCTGCAGTTTGGCAAAAACACAAGTTTTGAAATGTTCATTTATTCACATCCAGCAACTGCTTCATCATGGTCAGGAGTGTAGTGGGTCTGGAGCCTATCCCATACACCTCTCTCTCTCTCTCTCTCTCTCTCTCTCTCTCTCTCACACACTCTCTCTCTCTCTGTCGGGCTACACATGCTGCTCCTGAGATACCACTGATCCTGCCCACTTCTGCTCTCCGGACCTGCCTTAATCCATCCTTATGCCCTACTTCTGGTTGGAGTTCTCATCACTTGGAGTAGCACTCGCTGCTGCTGAGGATGCCCCATATGGACAGCATCAAGATACGCAGGATTACTGTGGATAGTACCACATAGAAACCATGTAGATGGCTTTGGGTCTGTAATTGTCACAAACAGTTTCGCACTCAAGTCTCTATCAATAAACCGCTGCCAATGTCAACAAGATAGGCTTCATGTTAAAACTACAATTACAGAACCAGATAAGATTTCCTTTGGAGTTTGTTTCCTCTCAAGGTTTCTTCCTAATATTGTCTCAGGAAATTTTTCCTTGCTACTGTTGCCTCTGGTTTGCTCATTAGGGATAAATGTTTAAATGTTTATAATTTCTATCCAGAATTTATATATTTCACTTAAAGCTGCTTCATGACAATTGTACATTGTTTAAGTATTAAACTAATAAAATTTATCCTAGCCATTTTCTACCCACTGTACTATCATGTTGCCCCCTCCAAATGTTTTGATGTGATTTTTTTCTATGTTCCTTGCCGGTATTCATAAGGATAAGTGAGACTTATTAATCCCTGTTTTCAAAACGTTTGTATTTCAATGTAAGGTGCCATTGCTTATGGCCCACAGCAACTGTAAATAGATTTACTGTTCAGTGTTATGGATGTTGTTTTCAATGTTTCCTCCTGTGTTAGCTTTAAGGCCTGGGTTTGTTGTGTTATTAAATGTTTCGGGATATTAAGTGTTTTCTTAGTTCTGTTGTGTTTTCAGTTATTCATTTGTGACTGTGTGTGTGTGTGGGCATGTAGATTGGTTCCGCCAACTCAACTGTTGTTATGAAAACTAGCATAGGTTTAAGTCTACATTGTTTAATAAAAACGTATATGTCCAGAGCAATATAGACATCTTGTTCCTGTTAATGAACTGGTGCAGAAAGGAATATTATAAAGTCTACAGCACAACACCAGAGATTAACACATAAATGTGTTAACTGCATTAGCTGATCCTAAGAGAACAAGAGCAAGAATAGAATGCATGCAAAGATAATATTTGGAGTGTGTGTTAAAGGTATCGTGGGATGTGCCAAAATAAAAGTGAGAGCATTTTGCGTCTCAGTGCAGGAGTCCAACTCCCTGATTATCACTCTCCAGATCCCCTCTCATAATGCTGGGGTTTCCTTTGCATTTTAAATTGGTGTAGGACAGCTACATCAAATGCCATGTCCCATGAGCTAAGTCTAAACTTAGCAAACTGTAGAACTGTCAATAAAAAAAGACAATCCAAAAACTTTATGCTTTAAGCATGTTAATTTTCACTGACTTATTATTCTACAGAATTAGATCCGAGTTTGATGTGAACAAGTGGATTTGGAAATTCAGTAAATGTAGGCTATCTATTTTGGTAATTCTGTAGCCTCCATTTCCTCTGGCCTTGGGATGCACTCTTGAGTGAGGATACCTCTTTAGTGATTGGAGAACACACTAGCACAGTGGATCGAACCGAATGGCAGACAAATACATCTCAACTTTCATTGCAGATTGGAGCAAAGATACCATCTCCTCCCCTTGAGGAGCATGAGTCAGTGTCGTGGATGCACACAGTTGCCATTACTTGATGGGGTGTTGCATTGGTACTAATTAGAAATGAAATAATACATTTAATTTAGTAATTATATCACTAGAGATTGAGCTATACTGTATATTAGTGTTCAAATAGTTCAATAAAAGAAAGGTGTGGCTAATTTGATCATATGGACTGGGAGTAATGCTATGAGCTCTGAACCTTCTAATCCTCTCATTACTTCAATGGAAAGATACCTTCTAACTTGTAATTCTGACCAGATATTACCTCAATTTACTCATTTCATATTTCCATACATTTGCTATTTCTCGCTCTACTAAGAAGAGCAAAACCTATAACATTTATAACATTTATTTCAAGACATATGAAACCAGCCACGCAATCATGAGGTCCATGTGTTATACTTCCTGGATTTGACCGTCACTTGTTTTACAGGTGACCCTAATTAGGAATAAAGCGGGTATAGAAAATGGATGGATGGATTGCTAGCCTCCAACATGGTGGAATAGTAAAGCATCTCAATCTATTGACGATGCCATAGCTATCCATGGTCCTGAGCCAAGAGAGCAGGATTGGCTCTGCTCTCAGGGTGAGAGGGATGGCATACTTTCCCTTTCCTGTCAATAAGAACGACACTAGCCAATTGCTGGCATCTGTGAGCTCATTCATGTGGAATAGGGATAACTCTTTCCTCCGAGTGTGTTACACTGCCCTGTGATGCTGCATGAGCAGCAGTTAAAAAAAGACTGTAAAAGCATCATGTCTCAGCATGTGCACAAGCATGTGCCTGCCCCTGTCCCTGGTTGTTAAATGGCTTGATATTTGCAAGAGTTATATTATGTTTTAGATTATATTATAGTGGGTATGAATTGGAAAAAATAACAGAGAAAAAAATAAAATTAAAAAAATCATTTGCATGTTACCAAGTAGTAAGGCATTTATTAGACTGATTAAATGCTTTACTGATTTTCAGTCTCCTCTGAAAGCATCTAAAAGTGTTAACATATCTCAGACTCTGTGATATTCTCAAACAAGAACTCCATAAGAAGAGAGAAAAGAGGCATGATCTTAGCTGGTCTGTCCCATAGCTAATGTGTAACGGGAAATCAAGTTCATACAATTTTACAAACATCAGAAAAGCATGGAGATGAAACTATCCAGACAACAACCCCTCCCTTGGATCACTCTTATTCTTGGCTGTAACTCACACAAAAAGACTCTAAGCCAGGCTGAGAGTTGTTTTATGTCAGTGTGTGTGGGAGTGCTGAACAAGACGCCAAAAACAACACGTTTTCAAATACTCAGAGATGCCAGTTTTAGCCAGAGAATAATGCAAAAGAAATGCAAGTTAGGAAGCACTAATTTACTCAACTGCCCATTTTTATCAGGTACAGTCACTAAAAAACTGCACTTTGTTCTCAGCATAGCAGTAACACTGAGGTGTTTAACATTCCTGGCGTTTGTACTGGTGCCACACACATACTAAGATGCCATCGCCATGTCAGTGTCACAACTGTGCTGTCAATGGATAACCACCCACGGGCGGTCCTGAAGTGGTCCTGAAGTGGTCCGTTCCCTCTGATGGTTGGAATAGAGAGGTGTGGTTGATAAACTGAACACAGCTAAAAAAAAAAAAAAAAAAACTAAAGTCCCTGACAAAAATGCACCTAATTTTAAACATAGCTGTTAAAATGATCAGATTTAGATTATACAGAATTTTGCATTATAGATAGTGGTCTGTCTGTCAAAACAAGATGGTCTTTTGTCTCTGGTCTGAATTGTGTTTTGTGTGAAAAATAAATGGACTTCCAATTTAAAATCATTACCTCTCCTTCTTCCAACTGTGCCAATTCAGGAACTGAGTGTCTTATAAAGTGGCAATTGATTGTGTGTGAGTGTGCATTCAGCCTACCAAAGTCTATGGTTCATTATCTGATGATGCACAACAAGCTTCTCTGTCACCCTATATGGCATTCACTTATCAGGATTCATCTCCATTTGTATACATAATGTTGAAGACATGTAGTCCTGTGGCTCTCACCTCTGCGCTCCAGGTCCTCTCCAGCTCTCTCTGAGAGTCAGCCTGTCTGTAGTAAAGCGTGAGTGTCTCCCTGCAGGTCGGTGAAGGTGAGCGCAGACTGGCACAGTCACGTACGGAAAAGTGTAGCGTGACGAAGATCCGAGGAGCCGAATGGCTGTACAGGAAGGGCGTGGCCAACCAGTTGTCATGGAGGCGTTGGTTTTGATTGACGTTGCATACCTCAAAGGTGCGGATAAGCTTGCCCTTGTCATCAAGCACGCTCACTTCATCCCACTAAAAACAGGAATGGATGTAAAATTTCACTTTCATTAAAAAAAAAATCACAGGGATCTGTTTTTGTACAAGATGCTTTAATGCCAGTGTATCACTAATATGGTTGGAAGTCATTTTTTTTCCCCCAGTTGCAATTTTTTATGTTTAGAAATGAACATGTCTGATATCTGATGTGGGTGGAGCCGTATAACAAGCAGTGATGATGTAATTTTCAACACAGTGTGACCCAAGATTCCTCTATGTTCACACTAGCAAAGGATAAATTGACAGGTTTCTGGTTATTTTCTACACACACATGCATTTTCAGCTACAGTGACTAACCACTGCATACCAGGAACACCTCATAACACCAGTTGTTTCGGAGATGCCCTGACACAGTCGTCTAGCCATCACAATTTGGCCCTTGTCAAAGTCACTCAGACCCTTACACTTGTCCATTTTTCCTGCTTCCAACACGTCAACTTTGAGAACAGACAATTCAGTTGCTGCCTAATGTATCTCACCTCATGACAGGTGGCAGTGAGATAGTCAGTGTTATTCACTTCACCTGTCAGTGGTTTTAAGGTTATGCCTGATTGGTGTAAATCATTAAAATATAGTCCTAGAGGCTCATACATGAGAAAACACCCATAAAATTGCATAGGACTGAAGAAACATTTGATGTAAGTTTAGTCAGTGTGTTTGCTAAATTATTTAAATGAAATGTACAAGTAAAATCTAATAAATTATAATGAAACCTTTTCTTTTTTTTCTTTTTTCTTCCTTTTTTTTTTTTTTTTTTTACATTTACACAGATCTTCACCAGATTGCCACCTGCCCTGATGATGGAAATACCAAAAATATTTCTGCCACCTTCACATGTGCCAACACTGTAAATCTTACACCTTATTTTGTCTCAGGAAATATGGCCAAACAATCACTATTATTGATTTCCTCACACAGAAGAAAAATACAGTGAGAAAAAGAAAATCTTTGTTGTTGTAAGGGTGATTCATTTGTCATTACAAAAATATACATTTGTCAGTTTTCTTGGGTAGAAATAACAGACTGGATCAGAGAAATGACTCAACCTGAGTCCCACTTAAAGTGATATGATGTAATCTGATCTGAAATTCCCAGAAAATGCACCAAATCTCTTCAGGACAACTATCACACAGACACAATCACACAGAGACAGGGAACAACTGGCACATGAGAGAGAGAGAGCGATCTGAAGGACGGACAAATGGAAGAGAGAGGGACGCCAACAAGACAGAGATGTGTGATTGATTCAAATGAATGCTGAGGGACAGAAGAGGGGATGAGGAGATAGAGACTGGCAGCTCGAACGGGAGAACGGGTGTTAAAAAACAAGTAGGCAGATTGAGAGGGGGGTGAGAGAATCGAGGAGGGGATTATATAAAAGCACAGATGGATAGATTAACAGGCTGCAGAACAAACAACAAAAGAGATGGAAAGAGACGGGCGAGAAAAAAGGATTAGAGGGAGAAAACGAAGCAATGAAAAAGGCTTAATGTTGTATGTGGTGTATGTAGTATGTGAAACTAAATAATCATATGAGAGTGGATCAGTAGGAGAGAGAGAGAGAGAAAGAGAGAGAGAGATGAGTAGTGCACTCATCTGTTGTTCAGTCACTAAGATGCTCCAGGGCATGAAGGCAGCATATCTGACTGGTCTATTGGCATCACCAGTATAACATACTGCAACTCAAACAAAAGGAGAAAGAGACAGAGAGAGACTGACAGAAGAAAGACAGATCCCTTAGAGAGGAACGACTGAAGAGGCTGTGAGTAATAAAGGTTAATAATAAACTCATGTCTCTCTCCCTACATCTTTATTCCTCCCTCGCGCTGTCTGAGCCCTGGGTCACATCAGCAAATCTGAGTCACAATGTGAACTGTTAACACCAGCAATATCCCCTTAATGATCCCAATAGCCACACACACACACACACACACACATCCTATACATACATATACTTCACATGCTGAGTATTCATTTATGCAAGGATTTTTGTCTCATATCACATCGATTCCCTATGAGATAAATAGGACAAAATTTCAAGAAGCAATGACCGTGAAAGATCACAGCCCTCTATTAAATGTACACAATGTCTTTTCTTTAACAAGATCATCTTAATTCGATTTTAAATTGCTTTTTTAGTCATTTTTCCCCTGACCCTGAATTTTGAAGAATAAAAGTGCTAGTTATGAGAAAGCTTATGCTATATGCCACTAATTGTAGAAAGAATTTGCAAAATGGCTTTACCCTTTCAAGAGTGAGTGATTCATTGTAGGAAATCATGGAATCACACACACACACACACACACATACAGAAAGAAAAGGAGAGAGAGAGAGAAAGAGAGAGAGAGAGAGAGAGAGAGAGAGAAAGAGAGAGAGAGATACACACTGCTTATACACTCACCCCAGTATCAGGATAAGTTGTCCAGCCAAGTTCAGAGGTGGACTCAGTCGTGTCCAGCAGCATCACTCAGAGAGAGAAAGAGAAGTGTTCAAAAAATGTAAGTGAAACAGAAAAAACTGCTACAGAAATGGTAACCATTACACTGACGCATACAGACAAATGAATACACATCTATACAGTACACTGTTCTATATACACTCACTTTAATGTCACTTTAATAGGGACACCTGTACACATGCAGTTAAAGTTATGCAGAGATGGTTCACAGGGCATCAATTAATGTTCACACTGAACACCAAAATGGCTCAGTGCCTTTGCATATGGAAACAGCAGAATGATCAAACTGCCACGAAGGCTGACACATGATTGGCTCATTGAATAATGCCTCAATAATGTTCCTTTTAAAGTGGCCATTGAGTATATATCATATGCAGTAAATTACACCTTCTCTAACATGAAATATTTAAGACTGACTGTTATAAAGTGCCAGACAGAACGAAAGTGAGATTATTTTATACATGAAACCTGCCACATTGTTTACAAATAAATTATTTCTGTAATTCACTGGTTAAAACTTTGATGTTTCATGTTTCTTTAAAGCAACATATTTTTTCACTTCAGGGGTGAGTCGATGCTCCTGTTGTGTAAAGCAGCCTTTTAATAAACACTGCTTGTGCTGTGCATACAGTCCGGTCTATGCCATAAAAAGCTTGAGTGAGAATGCTAGTCTAGAGAAGCTCACAAAGCATAAAACTGAGTGATGAGTGAGTTCAATACCTGTTTTAGTGAGCACGCTGAATAAAATGGAATATGTGTTAAAAAAAAAAGTATAGTTTACATTAAAATATAATGTTTCTCAACAACACATGACTTTATTGCTTATACTAAATTTAAACAAGTTTGTAATGACAAGACTGAATGCTGTAGAGCGAGGGTTACACTAATGGAAAGTATAACTATAGTATAATTATAGTATATATAACTATAATATTGCACATTTAGGCAATTTAGATGGGAATAGTGTAACAGTAGGCAAAGAATGTGTCTGTTGTTTGCAAACTGTTGGATGTACAAAAGCTGATTGTGTTAATGTTACTCAGGTAAATCACAATACACTAATTTCACTGAAGTAAATTCAAATAAGCTTTTTTTCCCCAGTGTATTCAGCATCACTACAATAAGTACTGAGACTCACAGAATCCATAGTTTAGCATGGTTTTCTAGAATTTCTTTTGCCACCACATCAGCATCAGCAATTATTAATGCAAATAATCATTTAAACTTAATTCGATTTAACTAGCTTTTATTAGTGAAAGATTATCATTTCCATTTAGATTTTGCTTTCATTTATCCCTCACACAATTCTGTATAAATCTACCCCGTAACTACTGTCAAGCAATAAAGCCTTTTTTATGAGGAATATTTGGGTAAATTTGGGTAAACTGAATTTGTTAACTTCAATTATTTTGCTCTAATTCTGACACACACACACACACACACACACACAAGCTATTATTATTTCCTAAATGTTGCACTTTCTACCCTAACATCTGGAGTCATAACATACACCTGAGATTGATCTATACAGTGGAATATTATATAGCAATATTAGTATGATGATGGTCTAGGGCTATAATGACATATTGGAGTGCTTAGTCATGAGTATGTTGTCTCATGCTTTGTCAGTGTTCCAGAAAAGTTTGGTCTTACATGCTAGTTGGTGTTAACTACTCATTTGTTATTGTTTTAGAGTGTGGTAGCTAAAATAAGCTTGTTAGTCAGCCAAGTTAGCTAGGATGTCTTGCTAAACAGCCTACACAGAAATATGGTGAATATAGAAACCGAAAAATGAAAGGGAAAAAAACTTTCTTTCTTTCTTTCTTCCTTTCTTTCTTTCTCTCTCTGAGTAAATATTAATACATGTTTTGATGTAAGAATAAAAATAACAATAACAATAACAATAATAATTTTAATAATAATAATAATAATAATAATAATAATAATAATAATAATAATAATAAAATAATAATAATAATGATAGATGTTTCATAAAAGCATAAAATAATGTAACTCATATGCTATGGCCTTCACACTCACCAGATATCAACAAAATTAAACACCTAAATACATGAGATTTTTGATTGATATTCTACTTCGAAAGACCTTAGCTGCATTTAGCAATTCTAGGCACTAGATCGTGTAAAATAATTTAAAATGATATCTAAAATGTAGAGATTAGCTCAGCCCTTTCACCCCATCTATCATGATCTTTAATATGAAAGCTTTAATATGAAATCTGGACCCACCGAAGGGATAGTGTTAAGTGTGTGAAAAGTTTCAATATATTTAGACTAGGGATAAAAAAATTTTTTTTGTTGGTGTCCATTTCTGCCTTCAATATCTTTGTCATGTCACACTCCACAGTAGTGATTAATAGCTCATATGAAATTAGACACTCAGTGTTTTAAGAATTTGTCGTTGTAAGTAGTTCTGTTTTTACTTTGCTTACTAGCAGCAAAATATTCTTAGTTCCATAAAAAACAAAAATGTTAAATTTTTTTTCACGCAAATGTTTCTATCTTCAAAGTAAATGTTGATATCAAACCTATTTCTGTTCTCTGAGATGCCCCAAGTGCTTGCTCAAAAGCACCTAAAATCTGAAGGAGTTAAATTCAACCACTAAATTTCTGTGTAAGGTTATTCCAACAAAGATGAAAACATCTCACACTGTAAGCCAACTGTATCTTCTCTAATTTTATATTATACTTGCAGTGCTAAAATATTTCATTTGTTTTAACTGATCAAAAATGTCTGATAAATTGATTTCAATTCTGCTGGCAATATGGAAAGCCAGTGTATTGGTATAAAGGGTTAAAAGGAAACGATAGGTGCTATTTTCATAACATTTAACTCTGTCTGACTCTCATTCTGTAGATATTTTAGGATATTTGTAAAACGGCCATATTTTTTACCCAATCACCCTTAAAGCTGCTGGAAAGGGCAGTGAAACACTGAGAGCAGTTTGATTTTTAGGATGGAGGTGGGGGGGGGAGCACGAGCTTCAGTAGCTTCACTGGGGCTACGCTTCACTAAAGGTTTTTCAGCTCATAGCTAAAATATGTTCAGTCCATCTGGAGGTTGCTGAGAGCCAGATCTGTGCCTTGCAGTATTGGCAAGCACCATCTAAAACTTTACCACCCGCTTCTCCAATTTTCTTACACCCAGGTTGTGTCAGACTACATTATAGCAGTCCTGTCGGAATTTATGGAGCAGCATCGTTCAGCTGCAGGGCTTCTGGTAAATATGGATTTGCAAGTCATGCTGTGTGCGCGCCTTTAATTTAATCAGCTAAATCCCTCAGCATTCATTCATATAACCTTGCCTGTGGTAAATATGGATCATTGATGATGAGCTAGCAAGTCTGATTGACTCTTTTACTGTTGAACACCGGAATATTGAACCTCACAAACAAACAAACAAACAAATCCACAGGATTTTTTCAGAGCTTGGTTTTAGAATTAGACACAGTGAAAAAGACTGATTCTGAAATTCAAGACGAGTCGGGTTATGTGAGATCTGATAAAGAACAGGACATTGAACATATTATAACTTGGGATTATTTTACTGCTCTGGACACAATACAGTGTTGTGGACGGCTTCGGCATTTTTAAACGTCAGAAGAAAAGTCAGTACACAAACAAAATGGCAACAATATGCCGAATGAAAATGCCAAAAGGGTACACTGCAAGTCCCTTACAGTGAGTCAGAGAGAGGGACTGCGTTTTTGTGGCTAGCCCGATATAAACACAGCGTTAAACACTCTCCAGGGCCACTCCTATGCAGCTGCTTAGGGCTACACATCCAGCCACTAGACCGTAATACTATTACACTATAAATAATAATGTAAATGTTAATAAAACTGTTTTCTTGATCAGTTTAAGCCATCACAGGAGAATCGAACTGTTCTTAAGGTGCAGCATTTTTTTTCCTGCTTTGAATCATCTTTTTTCCAGATCCCAATAATCTCTGTTGTTTCACTCTGTACAACCCGGTGTGAGTAGAGAGGGCGGTTGAAATATTATGACATTTTCAAATGCTTATTCCAGGGTGGTTAACATAACACACACATCCAATGCAGATGATTATATATGTGTCAAATAACAGGTTTTGCACAATAATTGCAGTGTATGGATGATCACAAAAGGTCGACAAAGTCATCATTACCATCCCATATTTAACCTCTCAAATGTCAAATACATACATATGTCTCTTATAGCCAGCTATCTACAGCCATGAAAAACAGGATTAAATAGTCAGAAGCATGCGTTTCCTTCATTTCTGTTGATCCAGCTAGCTGTTGATCCAGGGGTGGGCAATTATTTTTCCAAAAAGGGCCACATGAGAAATTGGAATGGTTTTAGAGGACCGGAATATATATAATATATTTAATATATATATATATATATATATATATATATATATATATATATATATATATATATATATATATATATATATATATATATATATATAATATATACTTTTCTTTTTTTGTTCCTAGCCTACTAGGGGTAATGTATTCATAGAAAAGTACCAAAAAACCCAAATTAACAAAATGGTTCATGTTTTGTTCACATAAATGTTTCTATCTTCAAGGTAAATAATGGTGATATTAAACCCATTTCTGATCTTAGATATGAGAAGTGCTTGCTCATAAGCAATAGTGTTACCTTCAACCACTAGAATTCTGTGTACGGTTTTCCCAACAGAGGGTTTCAACACTCACTTTATCAGACTTAATAAAACAATAAAATAATTCATTTGTTTATATTGATTGAAAATATCTGATATGTCAAGAACGCCATTGTACTGGTAAAAAGGGTTAAATGTAGCTCCAACAATTAATATGGCAAAATTAATTATCTGTAGATGTCAACATCCACTTAAAATGTACAGTATCAGCATATTAAGCCTATCAATATAATTGTAAAGCTCACACATTGATTTTAATTTGAAAATTTCTTTATCCTGCCCTTAACTTAATTCCTGGCTATGCTGCTGACTCTCTGAATTATGAAGTTAACACATGGAGCAGTGTCAGAAAAGTATTTATTTAATTTTCATTCCATTTTCAAAAGTGTAATCCAGCTCTGCTGACTGCCAGAGGCGGTGTGAAATCCGTTGTACAGATGACTGGGGCTGGATTGTGCAATGCAACCCACACTACTGTATGCACTCATTCTCCCAATGATGACAGACTTTCCACAGTGCAAAGGTCTGAAAGCTGTATAGAGGATTTGGGCCCTCCTTAACTCTCCTACACCCAAACTCACTGGTGTGTACTGTAATAAATCAAGAACAGCTCTCTGCGATGAAAATTTAGCACACACCCTGCTCAGGCACTCTTTTCCTGTTAATGGTCATTGTATTGTTTAAAAATGCTGAAGGATTTTAAAAAATCATTTCATGTTTCTGTATCTCTGCTTGAAAACGCTCATCTTTAAACTGTAAGCCACAAGCATGGTAAGCAGTGCACTAATTTTTGTCCTGCCAGCATAATTTAATGTAACTGAAATGCCACATCTTGCTCTGGGCTCATAGAGTTACCCATCAAAACATGACCAAAATGTTTAGTCATGATGATGCTGTCATTCAGTGTTCAGAAATGAGTTTTTATGGAACTGTATATGCCCAAGATGGAAGGCAAGAATTTGAATTTCCAAACAGAGCAGGCTGGAGAATTTCACTAAACAAAAGCACTTTGAATAGAACTATCCAATTTAGAAATACAGGCTCTGCCATTCGCTGAAATGAAGCTGCGAGAGAAACATTACAGAACTGTTTCAGCACGTCGTCTCTCCATCAATGTCAACCTGACAAAATGCAACAAAATGAAGTCCCAGTCTCAGCAATAAATGCATGCACTCTCTGAATGCATTATCTGACACTTTCCACATCTACACCTTCAGTTCCTCATCACTAACCCAAGCCATTCTGAGTCTAGGAATGAATGTCATGTCAAGTCAAGAAGCTTTTATTGTCATTTCAACCTGGTGCACTACATACTGAAATGAAACAACAGTCCTTTGGGACGCTGGTGCTACATAAAATGCAGAGTTACAAGAGACAACACAGCACTAAGTACACTACAAGGTACACTACATAAAGTGCATGTGTGCAGACACTGCAAGACATTTGTTGTTGTTTCTGATGCTCCCTGTTCGGGGTCGCCACAGCAGAACATCCAATCCGAAATTTTGATTTGGTACAGGTTTTATATTCATGACGCAGCCCCCCCATTTTATCTGAGCTTGGGATTGGCACTGAGAGTTAACCCCTCAGTGGCTGGGTTGGTTCCCTGCCTAGGAATAGCTCCTGGACCAGCAGGGACAAACGGTTCAAGACAGTACAGTACAATATTTCACACCGGTCAGTCCACCACCACCCAGTACTCAGTTTTGTATTGAGTAAAATGCAACAGATGTAAACATAAAAGATTGTTTAATAAAAGACTATTTAATAAAAGTTTAATAAAAGACTAAAAAGAAATGTTCAAAAAAAAATTTTCAAGACAGTGCAGTTATGTACAGTTGAGTATGAGTTCATATGTGTGTGTAAAATTATTATTTAAAAAAAAAACTCATGCTGCATATATGTTATTTACATGTAAAAAAAAATTCACAATATGTTTCAAGTAGCCTGTAAAGTAATCCTTAAAACAAGAAATGAACAGATACAGTACTGACACTACACTCTAGAAAATTCTAAAAATTCTCTCCTTCAGAGCGAAACCATAATGGTTCTATATATAATCATACAACAGCGCTTCACTTGCAGACAGGGTTCCAAGTACAATCAGTTTGAGAAGATAAGACTGTTTAACTATCCAATAAACACTTAAAGAACAATTTTATTAGTATCAGTAATTATGGAATATATGTAAAATATTTTATTTATGTAATTTTTTTTTGCACAATTTAGTGAGATTACTCATGTTGAGATCTATGCTTTCAATCTAATGTATGCTGCCTACATTCTCTTATATGCTTTCACGGGGCATCAGAGTGGGTGTGAATAAATATTTATTTCAAGATCATTAAAATCTGTGTAGCGGATGTGGACCAGCGACATTCAGATAAGGACAGAGCAGTAAAGTAATCCAGAATAATCAAGTTAAAGTCCACAATGAGTTCTTGTTCTAGAAAGACACAAAGCTTTGTTAGTCTGTGGAAACAGGAAGCTGATGGAAGGTCATTTTGTGTCATGTATCGCTAAAGTTGCTTTACAAAACTGTAGAAATTGCCAAAGAGATTTGGCAAGTTCCTGAAATCTGAGCAAAACTTCACTTCAATACTCCATACACAGAAGTTTGGAGTGCAGGCACAGAGGTATTAAAAAAAAAAAACGCTCATCCTGTCCCTATTCAGACAGAGTGCAAGGAGGAAACTTTCAGTGCTGATGGAGGCATAAATTGCTCCGTAGGCAAAAAGCCCTGTGAAGTGCAACAGTAATGCACTGTGCCAACAGGTCATTCATATGCTTCTGACACACACACACACACACACACATACGCGCTATTCTTTCTCTCCTTCACTCTCGGTCCTTCTCTTTTGTGTGTATTATTAATCGCTAAAGTGACAGAAGGCCACTGTCAGAGCTTAAACACAAGGCTACACTGAGTTCTATTATTGATGTGTGAGAGAGAAAAGAAGAGTCACTTTGTTTCGAAAGCTGTGACACATGGACAGAGAGGAGAGAGAAAGCAAGAGATTGAGGGAGATGGACTCCATGTCGAAAAGTCACTCTCTTTACTTCTATTATCTCTTGAGTACCTCCTGCCAGCTTTCATTTCCATGTTGCTGATGCTAATAGAAGAGTGAATTACCATGAATAAACTGTATTATCATTCTGTCTCTCTCTCTCTCTCTCTCTCTCTCTCTCTCTCTCTCGGCTGGGTGTTGATAGTCTGAATGGTTGTCCTACATTAGTGGCTCTCTGTCTCTCTCGGTGTCAGAGCCACGTTCACTTGAGTGCTCAGACTTGCTCTCATTCTCACTCAAGTGCAGGCGTGCTCGCCTGCTAGGCGTGCTAATGTTTTCTGTTCTCTCTGAATTGTGTGGGCCTTTTTTTTTCTTGCCTTCCAGACGTGTTAACACGCTTTACTTTAGTTCGTGCTTGATTAGGCCGTCATGCTTGAGGTGAGGATACAAGGTTAATAGTTCTGTTATGTGACTAGTGAAATGTTTTTCTCTAACACCTTTACTGCATTGAGTGGCTTCACACACACACGCACACACACACACACACTACACACTATACAAACAATACACACACACACACACACACACACACACTACACACCATACAAACAATACACACACATACACACACACACACACACACATACTCATACTGACTTATAGGCACTTATGAGAGGGCAAGGACAAAGTAATAGACAAGGGTATGCCCCATAATGTGAATTGAACTGTTTGAAAATCTGTATGTGTGTGGCTTAGAGAGAGAGAGAGAGAGAGAGAGAGAGAGGGAGAGAGAGAGAGAGAGAGAGAGAAAGAGAGAGAGATGGCCCTGTCTTCTCTTTAATATGCTCCAGATGTCACTATCTACAAAGAGTCACCGCAGGATGTGAAAACACACACACACACACAGTTAGTCTTACTGTCCTTGTGAGGACCTTCAACTGACAGAAAAATGAATGCAGCTATACATAATGCTATGCCGACACCTAAATCTAACCCTAACCTTAAACTCAGCAATCAAAAGGAAACATTTCTTTGTCCAATAAAATCTTATTAAAATGTTTCTTTTGAAAAACAAGCAATATCAGCACGGCTGTGATTTAGTGAAGGCACACAAAAAAAAAAGCCGCAGTCTGAATCCTGTAGCTAATCACAGCCTTGCAGAAATTTAGTGTGACTGCACTTTTGCTCACGTTTTTATGATATTGGTTAAATACAACTGATACTTTCTATAAACAAGAAATATATACTGTGTATGTAACTTTTCTGATACAGTATAGTCAAATGTTTTGTTGAATTTTGCCATGCTAGTGGTATTCGATGCAGAAGATGCCACACCCAATGTATAACACCTCACCAAGCTGAGGAGAACATGCAAACTCCACACATACAGCGCAGTCTAGATTTGAACCCCCAACCCTGAGGTGTGAGGCAAATGTGCTTATTTGTATTCACGAAAAAATCTACTGTTTGCCAACTCCACTGATGATGTCTTTAACTCTACTGTAGTAATTGTTTCAGACTAACAAGTGGAATTTTATGCAGTGAACACAGACAAGCAGAGTGATCCAGTGAAAGGTCACAGTGTAGTTATACTAAATGTAAGTACTCTTGGAAATCCACTCAACCGATCAAATTAGTTGACCAGAACTCAGTGTTGTATAAGTGTATTTACACGTATCTACACCAGACGATGCAGTACCAGAGCTGCTAAAATCACCAAAGATTCCACCCACTGTAGCCTGTTGCAATCAGCCAAGCACTTCATCTGAATGCTAAAACAGAGATAACCTTCAATACAGACATGTCCATCTTAAAGATCCCTTAATATTGGATGAAGACTCGTTTACTCCACTGTCATTCTGCACACTGCACTTTCACACATTACAAGTAACTCACCTCCATGTTTAATACATCACTTCCCATTCTGAAATGTTTGCACCTTCTATGTATCATATTGCACACACATTTCTATTCATTCTATTTTTAACGTAGTTTCTTGTATTGACTTCATTTATATGCACAGTCTAAGGAGGAGTGGCCGGGGTTTTCATTTCACTGCAAGTTGTGTGTGACTAATAGAATCTTGTGAAAGAATAAAATAGTGTCCACATCACCTAAACTTAACACTGGCTTCATTAAAGCACCATTTGTTTGTAATGCAGCATTTTTGTACCGTCTTAGGTAAGAGTCTACCATATTGCTTTGGCAATTTTGTTCCAGAAATGCTGCAGATCTTTTGAATTGCAAATGGATCTCCTGTGTGCAGCTCTCTTCACATGATTCCACCATTTTTCCGTGGGATTTTAATCTGAGATCTGACTGGATTCCAAAACAGTGATCTTCTTCTTCGAAACTGATTCAGAAGTTTGCTTGCTTTGAGTCGTTATCATGCTGGAAGGTACATTTTTTCTTCTACAGATGCCTTCACGGCTGAAGAGAAGCAGCAGCTTAGCATGCTGTTTTGTATTGATGCTGCCACCACCATGCTTCACAGTGGATATGGTGTTTCTTGGGTGATCAGCTGCCTTGTTTTGGCGCCAAATAAATCTAGAATTCTACGAAAAAAAGTTCTAGCTTTATCTCCTCAGACCATCATACAGTGTGCCACATGGGTTGGGGTGATTTAGTCAAGCCTGGATTTTTTTTTCATTTCATAAGATTTAGCCACTTTACCCCACAACCAGACAATATGACAATTTGTTGCCACTTGTAGGCAGTCACTAGTACTAGTGCTAGATGTTCCTGCAGCTCCTTTACATGTCTTGGCAGCATCCGTGATGTTTTTGTCTTGTCGTGTTCTTGGTGATATCACTGTAGTGCCCCATTTTCTCCACTTTGACGACCGTCTTCACAGTATTACATGGTACATCTAATGTCTTTGAACTTCTTTTGTAACCCTCAAGGATCAATATCTTTCAACAGTAAGATCCAGTACATGGTTTGTAAGCTCCACCATGGTTTCAGCAGACGGATGAAACCAAAAAGATCCTACAGATGAAGCTGATCTTTATTTGGGAATTAATTAGAAAGACCTCACTGTATGATAATTACATATATATATATATATATATATATATATATATAACATTTAGTTCCAGTCAGTTAGATAAAAATACAACAGACTGGATTTTTGGTCAGATGAAGATGAAAAGGAGGAAGGCATGCAAGTTTTTACTCACAAATAATTGTGAGTGAGCGAGCCAGCTAGAAGACGCGCTGCAAAGTGAGTGTGGTTTTTTTGGGATCTATTTCCATTAGCGGAGCAAAAATAAACAGGACATTTTAAATATCACTGACTCTGATTAATTTGTTATTTAGAAAAAAAGTAATATTGTACTCACAATAGCACGGATATACTGAACATTGGCATTTCTGTGATTAGCAGCATTCAGCCTGTGGGCTCAGGAATGCGGTGAATCACAGTCATGCTGATGTTCAGTATAACGGCAGTCTTCCTCATGCCATATTGATTAACTGAGCATCATTTTAAATACGATTGATTGATTATGAACACAGTGGCATGCTTCATTATGAAAGGATCTTTTTTTCTCCTCTAAAATGCTTTTATTTGCTTTTTTACCTGGATTTTGTCAGTTTCTGTATCATATTATATCATATTCATTTTCTGCATAACAAAAAATCAATTTGGGAAATACTAAAAAGTGCAAACTCCAGTGTCTTGTGTGTGAAGCCTTTCTGTAAATGTTAAATTAACTTTTACTTACAGGACAATTATCAGCAATAAGTTTTCATTTTCTTTGCTAAGAATATGCTTTTAATCCATATAGCGTATTATCCTTATATTATGTAAATCATTCAGCATCTCTGAAACAATAATGTATTACATTTAAAATCATTTGTATTACAGTCAGCACTGTGCATGTCAGAGCCATGCAGTTCTGGAAAATGAATCAACACCTTCTGACCAATCAGATCTGAATTCCACAAAACTGGGTTCGAACATCTGAGACCACATTGAAAATCAAAGATTTTTTTGTTTATTTTTTATTTTTGGAAACAAATGTGCACAAATTGCTTATATATGCACTTTATTCATAAACAGAAAATCTATATTCACATCATCTGTCTTTTTTTTCCCTCATATGCTGTATTTGTTTATATTTTGTTTCTCCTCTGTTCTGTATAGTTTGTATAGTATGGTCTGTTAGGTATAGTTAACTTTGTTATATTTTACTCCTAAATTCCATATTGATGCTATTTCATTTTGAATTATTTAATTTAATTTAATTTAATTTAATTTAATTTAATTTAATTTAATTTAATTTAATTTAATTTAATTTAATTTAATTTAATTTTCACTCTACTCTTATAGAAGCATTTTACTACATATCATACTGCATATGGGAGCAGCATGGTGGCTTAGTGGTAAGCACTGTTGCCTCACAGCAAGAAGGTCCTGGGTCCGAATCCTGGGTTCGAATAGGCAGGAACCTTTCTGTGTGGAGTTTGCATGTTCTCCCTGCGCCTGCATGGGTTTACTCCGGGTTACTCCTACTCTGGTTTCCTCCCACAGTCCAAAAACATGTACATTAGGTTGATTGGTAATTCTAAATTGGCCATAGGAGTGAGTGTGTGTGGTTGTCTGTCTATATGTGGCCCTGTAATGAAATGGCAACCTGTGGGTGTACCCTTGAAATTGGATGGACGAATGGATCATACTGCATATGACTGTGAATGTGACAAATAATGTTTCAATTTGAATTAACAAAAAAATTTAAAACAATATAAGTAACTGTTCTACACTATTCATTTAGATTCTGCACTATTTCTTTATCTCTATTTAAATGTAAGCAAATTTATGATTAGGATTGATGATGATAACTGGTTTGCAGAAAAGTTTAGATTTACCTCCTGTTTAATCTTTTTTCCTGAAGCACGTGTTCAGATGACACTCTGATGGATTTGACCTAAAATTGATCTCAATTTTTTGCACAAACTTGTGGAATCTATGCCAGCTTGAGTTGACACTGTCATGTCAAAACAAAACAGGGGATGAACTAAATGCTAAGAAACTCATGTAAATTCATGTAAATATTTCAAAGATTTGACATTTTCCTCAAGTTGCAGATGATCTGGGTTCGGGGTGCTGAAAAAGGCAAGCAGAAGAAATTTGAAGAAGTTTCTTGGCTTCAAACACTGCATTGGTTTTGTCATTTGCGAAATGCTAATTCGATTCTGGAAATTTCTCATGAATGTTTTTCTGCATCAGGGAATAAATTTGGTGTAAAAAGGCACTAAAATGAATGGCTGCAACATACTTGAAAACGTTGCTTGAAAACGTTGACGGTCAGTTGGCGCTACAGTGCAGTGAAGCAAAAAACTCATCACGCTGGAGCATGAACGACGGGAAGGGGTGTGTGTGTGTGTGTGTGTAGGGAAGCGGGGGTTTTTTGGGGGTGGGGGGTGCAATCCTTGGAGATGGTATTAAAGGGCACTGCATCTTGTTGCTGTGTGTTTCGTTTGGATAAAGGCTGAAAATGGAATAAAATTGTCTGATTCTTGTGTGCACTGCAGTGTGCCTTGGTTATTAATGAGGCCATGCATGTGTGTTTCATCAGCTCTGATCTGATATGAACATGTCTTCTAATATAAACCTGAAGCTGCTGATATCGCAGTGCTTTTTCTCTTGGCTTCATTGCTAAATGCATGTCGTGTTCCGTGAGTGTGTTTTGTTTGGCTGGACGACGGTGTGCAGGGATAGTTGACTGCACAGAAACCCAAGGATGCACCGGCATGAGAGATCAGTCATCTCAACAAGCTGGCAGGACACACACACACACACACACACTTATACATAGAGTAACAGGAGAGACCTCAAAAATTGTGAGCTGACAAGCAAAGACAGAAGCCCATAGCACATCCACTCCACTCTGCATGAGGTTAACGTCCCCTGGCCCTGTTCCCTCTGTCCACTTCTCCTTCCAGTCCTCCTCCGCAACTCAGGACCGTACTGCACTGTGGCTGTGGGCGGTAGAGACTCTTAATGGAGCCAGGCTTTTAAAATGTTCAGCTGTCTTTCAGCTCAAAACACCCTGCTGTGTGCATTCACACGCTCCCTCTCTGTCACACTGCACTCCTAGGCACGTGTACACACCACACACACTTTCACTCACACCATACAGCTGGAACGAGTGGGTCAAGTGACTGACTAATTAAAAAATCAAACAAAACAGCTGAGCAGTGTGGCCATGCCTTGGAAAGTGACCCGATGCATTGGCCATCACACATTTCTGTGCTAGAAAGACACACTTAACCCAGCACTAGAGTGCGGTTCTTAGCGTTGCCATATCATTCGGATAATCTGATACAGATTCAAAGAGAACAATGATTTTGAGTAGACATGATCCCGACACTCTTCCATTAAGAGACAAATTTAGAAAGGAGCCGAGGATAATAGCCAGTGAGTAAGCAGATCTGATATGACAAGATGAATGAAAAAAAATGTGACAAATTAATGGATACAGAAAAATCTAGTCAAGTCCACTGGCTCATCTTACTGGGAAATATATATCAGAAATGTTTTCCGTCTTGAGCTACTCGTCGGTGGAGCATGCAGTGTTGCTGCCTCATAGCTCCAGAGTCCTGAGTTCATATTCTTTCTGTTCATATTGTGTCAACCCAGTTCTTGTCTCACCACACCCTACATTCTGGGATAGGCTTCAGATCTTCAGCAAACAAGAGAAAATACAGTGCTTATTGAATGAGTGAGTGAGATTGAGATTGTTGTATTGTTATTCCTTTCTTCCTTACTTCTGTCTTTGCTGTTGTGGATCTGGAGCCCATTGTGGGAACACTGTGTGAGACAGGAATATACGCTGGATGGAATAGCACCATACACACAGACATTCACACACAGGGCAAATTATTATAGCCAGGCCACCTACTGACATGTTTTTAGAGTTAACTCATCACTCAGGATAAAATCAGGGGCTGTGAGCTGGTAAACAACCCCCTGCTATGCCAATGTGTCACCTACAGTCTCTATTTTTTGCATAATAATTTGCATATTGGATTTTTGTTCAAGTTATGAAATCTATACTTCACACATACAGTGATTTTATCTCTGCAGGTTACCAGTCGCTGTACTATAAAGTTGCCAGTCGGCCTTCATAATACTGGTTGCCATAGTAATAACATTTCTCAGTGGGTGGTGCAACTAGAACTCAAACTCACTTGACAACAAATCGGTTTTCTTGCCGCTAAAATGAAACACTCTGGAAGGAGAATTGGTGTTTGTATATAACAATTATGAAAATATGGAGTGATTTGGCATACATGCTCTGCAGCAAAGAGCACACTCTGCTTCTGCTTCATCTCATATGATATGATGTATGTAAACACTGGTGAATCTTATATACAATCATAGCATACAAGATAAACAAGAGCAGCGTGTGATCTTTACCACGGAACATGTATGCCAAATCACTCCATATTTTCAAAATGGTCAACTTTTCTCAACTTCGTGGTAAGACTGGACACACCCCCGTCTAGTTGTTGCTCAGCTCACCGGAAGTTGCAGCTCTCACAGAAAATTAATAGTATCTAGATAATATAATAGTGTATAATAGTTGCTTTGTCACTGTATGTGTGGACGTAGCATCACTCTATGACAGCATGCAACGAAATTCACTGTGGATAAGTGTCAGTATTGTGGAAGTCTTCTTACCAGTGGTGATGGGAAAAGTACATTATCTCAGTGGTACTCAGGTTGAGGACAAATTCCACGATCCACAATTCGAGATCTACACTTTCATTTGTATTCTGTCTTGATTTCTATATATTTCTGTGATGTAATTGAACATAAATGTACATTAAAACATCTGCATCCAAATTTAGACTTTGCTTATATATACTAGTCGTGGTAACAGTTTGTGAATTAGTGTTAGTCAGCTGTTTAACAGAATGTGTGACTTTCAGATAAGCTGCAGATGTGGTACTATGCGCTACTCTATTAAGCTTCCATGGTGGAAAAAGTAGACTGGATTGAAGTAATATTTAATGTAAGTATGGCTCATGGTCTATTAATAAAAATCAGATGCTCGAGCATTGTTATTATATACCACTAAAAACTAGTTGTAGTCTCAGGTCTGGTGCAAAATGTGTGCTGTATGTATTTCCAAGTGTGTTGATGATGTCAATATTCTCAGCAACCACCATTTTCTCACTGGAGACAATTCAGGTCAGTTCAATAATGTAACATTTGGTAGTGTACAGTGGCAAAGAGATGAGTGTTACTGGGTTAATACAGCATTAGTGCAGTATGAATCAACCAAGCACATATCACTGGGGTATGTCTCTCTCTCTCTCTCTCTCTCTCTCTCTCTCTCTAGCTGTTCTATTTTCCAGTCATTTAAGTCAGTGAATTTGCTCTGTTGATGTACATAAATCTCTCTCTCTCTCTCTCTCTCTCTCTCACTCTCTCTATCACACACACACACACACACACATCGAACTGTGAAATGTAGGGACACTTATGCATGCTCCACAAAGACAACATCAAAAGTTCACGGGCACACATTCTGAAAATTGCCTCATGTAACGTGCTCAGGAATTCAAAATTCTCTCTCTCTCTCTCTCTCTCTCTCTCTCTTGCTCTCTCTCTCTCACACACACACACACACACACACATACAGAATCAATCCTTAATTCATCACAGCCAACCACATGCTGTTTTATTTCCATCTATTTCCCTTAATTTGCCCCTGTATCTTCTCATCATTACAAAACTGCAGTTCTAATCACAGGCTCAAAATACTGACAAAAAAATACAACCTCCGAGCAGACGTTGGCACTCTCCCAGAGCAACTGCACATGACATGGCGACAAAGAAGCACATAAGAAAGCGTAGTGAGAGAGAGAGAGAGAGAGAGAGCAAAGGATAAAAAGCGTAAATGAGGGACAGGCAGCTGTACAGTACAGCTGAATGGGACAGTGGGAGGGTCATCTGTAACAGTTATAATATCATCATAAAGGAGGCGACTGGGAAGGAGGCCACCAGGGTTAGAATGAGACAAAGGTTACATGACTGATTATGCACCCTATTCTGGCCCTGTCCTCTCTGCTTTTGTTATGAGGGAAGATGGCTTGGCAGTGCACGCAGAGTCCGGCTCAGTACACAATAAAAACTCACACACACACACACACACAAGTCATGTATATCATGTATATACAACACAGAAGCCATCAAAACACATACAAATTAAAAGGTCTACGCAAACAAATCCTTGCATTCACCACACGAGTTTTGCTTAGATATCCAATACCTAGGACGTGGTGGATTAGATACCAGAGAAAAAAATTCAACCTGATCTTATAACAAATGGAAAAGATTTTTATTTCAGAATGTTTACATTTAAATAGACTTGACTGTATTTTTTTTTATCAGTTTTGTTTGACTTCTATTATATTTATACTATACACTATATTATACACTTACTATTTTTGCACTGTTTAGATTTGTGTGTGAAAGCTGTGCTTGCTTTAGCAATGCATTTTGTCTTCCATTTTAAAGTGCTATACTATACTAAAATACTATAGCTTGGTAATTTAAAAAAAAATAGTTCAGGTAATAGTCAAGTTTTCAGGGTCAGAAAAAGTCAGATCTGTTTCAATCTGTCAGAGCATATAGATACTTTGCAGACAATAAGTGTGTGTATATCATCCATATTTACACTGGTGGAAGCTTTTGTGTGCCCTAACACACACACACACACATACACACACATACTAATAAGACATACATGCAAAAAATGTTTTATGATATGGCATAAAAAATATATTTTATATTTTCAACATTTACAAAACATCAACAGAAACAAATTGAGAACAAAAAAAAATACGGTACAAAAACACATCTTACCTCTAATATACAAGTTGTTACTGTGAGTAATGTGGAATTAATTGATGAGCTACTCTCAGGAAACAGTAAAGTTTTCACTAAATCAGTATTATTTTGTTTTATAGCATAGCGCTGTTGAAAGATTCTGCTTGGTCAAAAGTTGATCATTTCCCGCAGCATTGTTTATACTACTGCACATCTTCTGATACGTTTCTATAGTAACAACTTGCACAGGAATGTGGATTGTGGACACACCTTATAAACTGATTTTTTTTGTAAAAAACTCTTGATAAGATGTTTATTTAGCATGTTTGTAAGGAGTCTACAGTGTTAGCGCTTTGTAGGTCTTCTGCTCAGAGTGATGTGTGGTTTCTCGGGAACATGACAACTTACTTTTTTCACCTTATTATATTTAAGAGAGAGAAGGAAGGAGAGGCTGTTGAGGGAACGACTAGAGCAGTTTACAGCAGTAATAATTAAGCCATAACAGGAACTAACTTGTTTCACAGACTTTCCACCACACTAAATGTGACCATTAAGTGGAGAAAAAGTATGACGTGTTCTTTAATTCTTTAATCTATGGTATAAGAGGGTTTAAAAACAATATGGGGCGTGTTGTTGTGTTAATGTTAAGTAATTCGTTTTGGTGTGGTAGAGGAACTCCACTCTGCATCTGGCAGCATCACAGCACCTAGTTGTTGATTACTTTCCTGTAACAGCACATACCTTTTACATACATATTATACAGTTCTGTATGCACAGGTCGAACTGCCAATAGAGCAGCTAACTCTGCATTCATACACACTGTACACAGGCTCAACACAAACACACACACACACACACACCATATACAACAAAGAAGTTTGTATACACATCTGTCTGTGCAGGAAGACAAAATTAGAGCTTCAGATCCTCATTCATGTGCAACTATAGAGGTCCAGAGTCTATGTGCATGTATTTTGATTTCTTGTGCAAACATGCACAAAAATACCAAAATTGTATTATACATACTGAACACACACACACACACACACAACAAGTGTAATAGTTCCTTACCTTCTTCAGCCGAACCGGGCTGGAGCAAAAGGAAGAGCGAGAGGAGGATTGTCCACATTTCTGTCAGTACAGTCCACTACAAGAGTGACAAGATGGGAAGGCATGAGTGAGAGAGGGGCATCCGTGAAAAAAAAGAGGTAGACAGAGAGGAAGAGGGAGAGCAGCGGAATAGGAGGAGGAGTCTGTGTGCTCTTTTTGATTTCTGATTAGAGAGAGACAGAGAGAGAGAGAGAGAGAGAGAGAGAGAGATGTGGAGGGGGAGGAGAGTCTGTGTATGATGATTATGACTGAGAAGTCAGAGAGAGAGAGAGAGAGAGAGAGGGAGAGGGAGAGAGAGCATGAAAAGAACTAAAAACGTGTTTGGCTAGTCTGTACAAAAACTGTTGAAACATGTAGCAGACAGTGAGTCCCTGGCATTCACACCCATCCTCTAAATACAACAATCAGTCGGATGTCTTGGCATCTGCAGCATGAGACAAACCAGGAAAATATCCTCTGCAGTCAGACGGCAAGTTTTAAAGGTAATGTCTCTGTCAATTTTCAGCCATTCTTAGACAATGACATATTTGGGAATCTTTACACACACACACACACACACATCCATGTTCATCTTCCTAATTGGTTATCTATCCTTGTAAGGACCTTTCACTGACTTCTGTGTGTGTGTGTGTGTGTGTTATTTTTTAAAATAAACCTGATAGAATTTGTTTAAAAACAAAACGTAAACAAAAAAACAGTTTTTTCATGGGGTCCAGCCAAAGGTCCCCAAAATGTCAAAAAAAACCTTCAAATATCCCCATACTTGTGAGGACATGGTCTCTAACATTAAAACACACACACGCGTGCACACACACACACACACACACACACACAAACTTACTTTAATGCTTGGTTCAGTGTCAGGCTCTCTGTATAAAGACAGCGCCCTCTGCTGCACATCAGCACTACAACAGCTGCACGCCATAATAAAACATTTACAGCTCATTACAACAGAGATGTCAAACTCCTTTTAGGCAACAGGCCACATTACACTGAGTCCAATGTTAAGTGAGCCATACAAGAAAAATCATTTAATGGTCAAAAACCGATAACTCCTATTAAACATTCTCATGCGTGTCAAAAAAAATCCTAAAGGATTTCAATAAGAAATTTGTACAGGATTCTGATCAGAATTTCCTATATGATTTCTACTGGAATTGTCTTATAAAAAGATATAAATATAATATAGGACCACTTCTACAACATTTAATGGCATCCATGTGGGTTCCTATTCAGGTCTTTATGTGATATTTTTATGAATCCTGAAGGTGCAATTTCCACTGTTAGTTTTTTTTACTAAATAAATTGTACTTTTTTGACTGTGTCTTGAAATTTGATCTACCTCAGTAGAGACATTGTACAGAGAATATCTGAGCTGCACATTGTTTAATGTGCATTAACAAAGTGCGGCACAGCAGTAGAGAGGGTTGTGTTGTTGATTTGGGTGTTAGTCATAAAACATATTAAAAAAAAAACAGCCAGCAAAAACCTGCCTATGTAATAGCAAGTGAACATTTTTTCCTCAAAGTTGATGTTAAAAGCAGGAAAATTTGCAAGCATAAGAATTTGAGCGAGTTTGAGAAGGACCAAATTGTGATGGCTAGACGACTGGATCAGAGCATCTCCAAAACTGCAGCTCTTGTGGGGTGTTCCCAGTCTGCAGTGGTCAGTATCTATCAATAGTGGTCCAAGGAAGGAACAGTGGTGAACCGGTGACAGGGTCATGGGCAGCCAAGGCACATTGATGCACGTGGGGAGCGAAGGCTGGCCTGTGTGAGCCTATCCAACAGACGAGCTACTGTTGCTCAAACTGCTGAAGAAGCCAATACTGGTTCTGATAGAAAGGTGTCAGAATACACAGTGCATCACAGTTTCTTGCGTATGGGGCTGCATAGCTGCAGACCAGTCAGGGTGGCCATGCTGACCCCTGTGCATCACCAAAAGCATCAACAATGGGCCTGGTCTGATGAATTACATTTTCTTTTACATCACGTGGATGGCCGTGTGTGTGTGTGCATAGCTTACCTGGGTAACACATGGCACCATGCACTATGGGAAGAAGGCAAGCCGGTGGAGGCAGTGTCATTCTTTGGGCAATTTTCTGCTGGGAAACCTTGGCTCCTGCCATCCATGTGGATGTTACTTTGACACATACCACCCATACCAATACCTAAGCATTGTTGCAGACCTTTCATGGAAACGGTATTCCCTGATGGCTGTGGCCTGTTTCAGCGGGATAATCCGCCATGTCACAAAGCAAAAATGGTGCAGGAATTGTTTGATGAGCACAACAATGGGCTTGAGTTGTTGACTTGGCCTCCATTTTCCCAGATCTCAGTCTAGTCGAGCATCTGTGGGACGTGGTGGACAAACAAGTCTGATCCATGGAGGCCCCACCTCGCAACTTAAAGGATCTGCTGCTAACATCTTGGTACCAGTTACCACAACACACCTTCAGGCATCTAGTGCAGTCCATGCCTCAACGAGTCAGAGCTGTTTTGGCAGCAAAAGGGAGACCAACACAATATTAGGCAGACGGTCATAATATCATGGCTAATCAGTGTATATATTTATATATATATATAATACTGTAAATATAAACAAAAATATTCAAATATTCACAAGACATCAAAGCATCAATGCCATTGAAATACAAGAGTTCCAATATGATATTTGGACAAGGGATATTATTTTCAGCATTTCAGAGGTAAAGGTGATTCTGAATACAGAATTGGATTTAAATAGCATAAAAATATATATATATATATATATATATATATATATATATATATATATATATATATATATATATATATATATATATATATATATATATATATATATATATATATATATATATATATATATATATATATATATATATATATATATATTACTCCCACAGTTTGTGAAATGGACTGAATAATGACTGTAGAATTCACAAACATTGCGATTGTATAAGTATTCGATCTGGTTCTTTTAAAAACATCAATTAATTTATTTGTAAATTCAAGTTGAGTTTATTGTCCAGGGTTTATTGCTTTTATTTTGTCCCCTAGTGGTATCGAAGAGACTAGCTCCCTTTCTTTTTATCTCAATCTTTCAATTCAATTATTGGTCACTAGATGATTTTAGTTTAGAACATAGAGTTTTCCTGCGGGACTTGTTCAAGTCTTTTTTTTAAATCTACATTTAGTTTGTTGGTTTTGTGTCCTCATTACTATGTCAGGCAGATTTCTAAAAAAAGAATTCTAATCCTTCACTTTCCATAAAAAAATGAAACGTTGCAGAGAAATGCTTGAATGTCATTAAAGAAAAGAAGATTTTAAGTAACAGACCAGCAGCCTGACTTGGCCAGTAGTGAGAAACAGAAGCAATTGCAGCAGCCAAAGAGACCAGGGGAACTGTAGCAGGTTATGGAAAAACTTACCTTATAGCACTTTTTTTTTACTGTTAACTTCTCATTATAGTCCATATTTATGTGCAGAAATCTTTCATTTAATGATTCCTGGAGACAGCTACGAGACTTTTGCACAGTACTGAATGTTTGACACCCCTCCAAGCGTCTCCACAGAATAACAGCATTTTCCTCATTACAGAAACACAAACTGTGAAATATTCAAGTATTTTATTTATTAATCATTAGTCAAATAATAATAATAATAATAATAAAAAAACATGCAAGTATTGGACAACAAAGGAACATGAATATACAGAAGCTTCTTATGTGATACTGTAAACACAAAAATTCCCAAAACCCCTTAAGAAAAGTAAATTGAATAAACTGGGCAGTAGCAGTATCCGGATGGTAAAGAAATTTCCTTTTTTTAATTATTTTATTTGTTTGTTTTTATATGAGCATAGTTTGTTTGTAATCTTTATGTTTTAAGCAATCTGTAAGCTTCAGCAAATAAACATTCAAATATATTATTATTATTATTATTATTATTATTATTATTATTATTATGAACAACAACAACAACAATAATAATAATAATAATAATAATAATAATAATAATAATAATAATAATAATAATAATTACATTTCCTACATTAACTCCATTTCACTCTGAGATGCACAAATGTCTGCAGTCCAATTACATTTCAAATAAATATATTTAATCTTTTTATTTTTAAAAAATTTACATTTTCTATTCTCATCTTTAAAAGTGCTTAATTTTCTAAGAACAGATTTAACCGTCACACTCACTCATCAGCTCAATGCATTATATAACAAGGTGAATATTTAATATTTAATAAATCAGTGTCCATCTTTAAATAAAATGACATTTTTACTACTAATATTTCTTTTTTCTAGAAAATCAGAAGCTAAAACCGTGTTGTTCTCTTATAACCTGGTCCTGAGACTGACAGTGGCTTTGAATTTAGTATTTTAAAGATTTTTTAAAGACTGTCTACTTTTAACCCAGTGGGCAGATTTATTACAGCTTTGCACTGTCAGAAACATGACTGCTGTGTGTACATTTATTAAACAGACACAAGCTACTTATTAAAACACTTCCTCATATAAAATCAGAGCAGTGATCACAGAGATTTTGCCTAGATAGCTACGCATTTAATTTTCACATTCCGTTAAATAAATGATTTGAGAATGAGACAACATTACTTCCATCACTTCAGAATATGTAGAAGTACTGTTTAAGAATATCCAATATATCCTTGTTTCCTCATGGTGGGTGTATTTTGGTGTAAAGCAGGGAGAAGGAATAAGAGATGGCTTCAACTGCAGGGAGAAAATTCCCCAGAGACTTATTATGGTTTATACTTATGACATTTAATCTTATTTCCTTTTCAAGATAGAGATAATTAGGGAATTTTGGGAGTATTGTTAAATTTTTTTTTACCTAAACAGAATGTAAGACTTAACTAGAACTTTCTGTGTAAAGACAAATTGAGATCACTCTGATTTGTAAAAGCTGACAGCAATTATTTACTTTATCTTTGCATGCATTACTTAATGTGCCTGAAAACCATTTGCTTATTGTCAAATCACACATGGCTTTTATTGATTCTAAATTCATTTGGATCCCTGAAACTGATCGCCTGCCAAATTAAGTCCCAAACCGGACTCAGTGCAATTCATTCACTTCTTTTAGACACAACCGCTTGCAATAAATGGTGTTTATGCTGCTTCAGGCATTTTTAAAATAGGCTGTAAGCCTGTATTCCTTTGCATGCACATCTCTACACTGGCAACACACGCCATCATGGTAGCTAAAACAGCTCAATTTAGTGCTTCCTTTAATAAATCTGCCCCATGTGGGTATTATTATGAGTCTTCTCACTTAGAACCTAGACCAGTCTTTTGACATCCTGTTTCTCCTCTCTGGAGATTCTAATAATGTTATGAGTTGAAATGAAACCTTTTTCTCCCTGAGCCCTATGGGTTAGCTCCAGTTTTGGACTCGTTTCCACTAAATTCCACCATTGCAACTTTCTCTGTAGGGGAGGAGACTGACATCGTGGCCACACCCTCTGTCTGAGAGGACTGGGTGGGGCCAGAACCTGCCTTTCTAGCAAATCCGCTGGCAATATCCTCAAAGGTCCGACCTTTAGTCTCAGGAACCCAGAAGTAGGTAAATAGGAAGAAGAGCACGAGAAGAACGAGGAAAATGATGAAGACGTATGGTCCACATGCACTCTGGAGAGAGGAAAGAAAGTAAGTTGCATGGTCAGTTTGCTGCCTTAGTGTTCTACATCGTCTCTATGCTTGGGTTTGTGCTCTGAGCTCTTTTTAATAAACGTGTTTTGAGTGAGCTTTTCAAATTCTTTTGTCTTGTGTAGACCTTGCATTTTTATTTTTTTAAATACTTTGCAAAAATAAAGAATTAATTATAGTTTTGCATTTGTATAAAACTTTTATTCTGCCTTGTTCCTCTCTCATGGTTAGAAAACTGTACTTGTTTAGAAAACTATAAATTCTAAAAAATTATTTTTCATACTTAAAAAGCAATGTATGATTTTCTGATTGTCCAATGTTTAGTAAAAAGGTAAAATAGGGAGGTTTATCACAAACCAAAATGGAAGTATTCTTACCAGCAGAAGCGGGAAGCACAGACCCACCAGGAAGTTGGCCGTCCAGTTGGAGCACCCACCCACAGCCACTGCAGCTGGTCTTGCACCTTGAGCAAATAGCTCTGTTGCTATGAACCATGGGATTGGCCCTGGGCCAATCTCAAAAGTTGCTACAAACCCAAAAACTGCTACGATGGCTATGTAGCTTATCACTGGAGATGCACCCTTAAAAAGGAAAAAAAAAGGAAAAACATTTTTTTTAGTCATCAAAGGTGATGCTGAATGCTTTAGGAATACAATCTGAACACATTTTGCTACTGATCTGAGAAGTTTTTTAATAAATGTTGAGGAACATTTCAAACCGGTACCATTATTACACTTATATTTCAGACCACAAATCTATATTAGAAACACTGTAATATTCCCCACTGCATTTCCACAGAGCAGAGCAGACACAGAGTCTTACATGGCCTAATAGCAGAACCCATCCATTTTACAGATATTCATCAACACAGATATCACAGCTTAGGTTAATAATGAATACTGTTTCTGAATCTGGCTGTAAGATAATGCAGAATTTGGTTATTTTTAATTTTTGTTTTATTTTATTTTTTATATCTGGCCTAAATGTGGCAGAGACCAAGATCAGAAGTGGTGCACTGACAAATAACTCAGCACTGACTTCAATGAGACATTTTACATAATTATTCATGAAAAAACACAAGAAAGTGATGAAATTATAACTTTTAAGCAAACATAAAAACATATTTAAAAACATATTTTCAGGACAGCATTTAGGAGTAAACCCTCCGTGTGCAGTGGTTATTAGCTGAGTTGTAAAGGTCATGTGGTGGGTGAGGATAAACCCACAGTCTGATGCCAGATTAAACTATGTGATGACATGTTTGTTGATAGTTTCATCGGTAGACTGGAAGGCAACTGGATTTTTACTTCTGTAGACTTAATCTGAATTTTTGTACACATAATTTTATATACACCAGATGGTCTTTCCCAGAGGATATTTGTATTTTGTGCCTTGTCTTTAATAATGACTAATGACTTGATTTACATTTTAAAAAAATAAATAAATAAATAAAAAATAATGCTAAAATTTCTTTTTATCATATCACAGGAACTCATTTTGGTGGCATACAACTTAAAGTAGTCTTAAAGCTGAATAGTGTAAAATCAGTGCACATTTCTGTGATTATTATTTTTATTACTCTACACGTTTCTCTAACTAGATTATGTCTATTGTTATATTAATTCATTCACAACACACATTCAGTCAATAACTGGGAATACAAATGTAGCTGACTGAACCAAAACATGATATTATGATAATGAGGAACAAAAACTACTGACCTCAGCTTTCTAGAACTTTATCAAATGTCTGTAAACACACTTTTATGAAGGTGACATATATTTTGGGAATCTTTTGACATACAGATCATACATACTTACTATCAAGGATAACATTTAGTGTAAATTAGTGTAAAACTATTGGGGTAAATGTTATGGCAGCACTGAAAAAAGTTTCAAACTATGTCATAGGTGTTTATTGCACTTGAACACTAACCACATCTGGTGTTGCCCCCAAAGTTCTATTGCAGTCATTCAAGATCGCCGCTCCAGAAACGTTCTTTGCTTGTTCTCCACATGGGTCCTTATTTGGTCATGAAAAAGTTGAGGAGAAAAAGGTAGTATTAGCTAACACTGTGACTGTAAGCGATGAAGCAAATGTTTCACAATTTCATGTGAAGTGCTAATCATGCACAGTGTCTATACTCATGAGCAGTTCATTTAAAGCAGAAACAGAAACAGAAACAGCCTTTATTTGTCACATATACATTACAGCACAGTGAAATTCTTTCTTCGCATATCCCATCCTTGGAGATTGGGGTCAGAGCGCCTTCTAATACAAGATGTAAATCAACTCCAAATCAGTTGAGATCATTACTGTAACTTTAACTTCTGTAGGTCTCTAGACTATTTATCTATTTATCAAGAACATTCTACATATATTTTTCTAATATTAATTTTATTATTAATATAAAAAGTTTTTTGGTAGATAATTAGTTTGTTTTAAACTACTCTTGTTTTAGAGAAGACAATCTCTTTTCTTGCATCCAGTTCTAAACTATAAATTTTGTTCATAAAGAATATATATTTTTTGTCTTCATCATTATATATTTTAGATACAAATTTTTACAAAATTTTGGACATTGGAAAATTCGAATTTTTTTTTATTATTATTTTAGGCATACTGTTAATCATGGACAGTACAATTACTTTTTAATATAAGTCATACAGTATTTACGCAGAATCCAAATTCATATATCTTGCAAAAAAAAGAGAGAAAATATGACAGAATCTGGTTATATGTCTAAATAATTTATGAAAATTATTTCTGAAGTAGTTAATTAAAATGAGAAATATGCTTGAGTAAATACCTGACAAATAAACAGAAAATATGTACAATTTGAAGGAAAGGTCAGCTCTCACTTACCACCAGTAGCTGAAGAGTGATGGTAATGATAAGAGCACAAACAGCCATTCCTCCCAATCCAATCATTTGCAGTGTCCTTCGTCCTGCTCGCTCCACCAGAAACAGCTGAAGCAGAGTAAGGATGGGAGTTTAGAAGATTTCTGTGTAATATGCTAAATTGTGATATTCTACAACAGGCAGAAAATCCATGCATGCATCCATCCATCCATCCATCCATTTTCTGTATCGTTTATCCTACACAGGGTTACACCTGAAGTCTATCCCAGGGAACTCAGGACACAAGGTGAGGGACACCCTGGACACCCTGCCATCCCATTGCAGGGCACAATAGCACACATGGACAATTTACAGATGCCAATCAGCCTACAGCACACATTACTGGATTGGGGAGGAAACTGGAAAACCCAGAGGATACGCATGGCATGAAACCCCCAACCCTAGAGGTAAAAGCACTAAACATTAATCCACCATTACATCAGGCAAAAAATATATCCACCAATTATATAATAACGACAAGTTATTAGGAAAAGTATCATGTGGTGACAGACAACACCTGAGAACACAATGCAGAATTGTTTTTAATAGGACAATGCACACCGCTAGAGCACAAAATGGGTTTACAGAGTCAGCCAAGCCAATTGTCATGACATCAGACAGCTCAAATAAACTGAGAACAGAAACTGCAGCAAGTGTGGAGAATTGAATCAGACCGAGAAGCTGGCTCTATCTTTCTCTTATTCTGCTTATTAAAAAAGAGACAGGAGTTGGAGAGTTTAGGAGTTCTGCCTGAGAGCCTACAAACATTGCATGTCATGCACTCACCGAGACCACTGTGAAGATAGTGTTGACTACCCCTGCTCCTATAGTTGCGTATACCGGCTCAGTGATACCTGCGTTCTTGAAGATTTCTGTAGAGTAATAAAACACCTGGAGACATACAGAAAAACATTAGAGATGAGCCAATGGAAAAAGGTAAGTGCTAAGGGAAAGTGAATAAGAAGAATAATTATACAACTTGTCAACATATAAGGAAATTCTTTCATATCATGGAAAGAGCTCTAAGCTCTAAGCAGGACCATGATGGGTATGTTTAAAGAGTGGATCTGGTTTATTCCATATCCCTTCACTATAACTTCACTAACATCTTAAAACTTTTTATCAGTACACTGGAGTTCCCTTCTGCCAGTTGAATGTAAATAAAATCAGGACACTGTTGTCTTTCAGTGTGAGACGTTTTTGCCTCTGTTGGGATAACCTTACACAGGATGATTGAGAATAACGGCTTAAAATTTTAGATGCTTATGAACATTGAGGCATCAGAGTAGAAATTGGTTTAATATTAGCATTTACTTTGAATAGTATATACATTTGCATGAAAAAAATGAAAAAAAAGAGTTTTTTGCAACTTTTCTATGAATATATTGCCCTCATTAGGCTAGGTAAAAACTGAAAAAAGAAGAAATGCTACAAATTCTTTAATCTCTGAATGTCTATTTTCATTTGAACCATTAAGCACCACTGTAAAGTATGACCTGATCCGACCAAAGAAATGCATTGCTAAATACAGACACAACAAATTCCATTTCTTCTGGTAAAAAGAGTTAACTAGATAGAAGAACCAATTTTAGATGAAAATGAATAACTATACTGATGATCTGTACTGCTAATGCTTTAGGTAAGAAAATGACTCGACACTCACGGCATTGATTCCAGAGAGCTGCTGTGAGAGGTTCATGACAATGGCAATGATGATAGGCTGCCGGTAAATGGGGTTACTAAACAGCTCCAGGATGGACACTTTTTTTTCCATGGCCATCTTACTGGCTTCCTCCTTCATCTCCCGAACATCATCCTCAATGTCATTATTCCCACGAAGACGCACCAAAACTGAGATATATAGATATATAAAGTAAATACTGAGACACTGACACCAATCCATATTCTTTGAATCCTTTCTCGCAATAAATTGCTTACTGTAAGATCTCTTTTTCTTTTTTATATTTACATTAATAGACCATTGCTATGGTCTGGGATCCTCCTGACAGCATGTGTGTGTTTACAGGTGGAAATGCAATTAACAAATGGAGAGAAAGAGAACTATTAATACAACATAGTATTAATGCCGATATTAATGCCGATTTCCTGGGAAGTGTTCCCAGGAAAGGATCCATCAAAACTCTAACCTCAAGTTTAATGTAGGGTAATCAATTTGGGATGAAGCTGTGGTTGCTCTCTAATGGCGAGTGGAGTCTTTTACCTTGGCGAGCCTTGTCCTCCTCCTGCAGGTTGATGAGCAGGTATCTAGGACTCTCTGAGCAAAACAGCAACATGATGGTCTGCAGTACTGCAGGCAACACCGTCAGTCCCAGCAACAGTGGCCAAAGTTTTTGAGAACCTAGCAACATATCCAAACCTAGGATCTGCCATGATAACATAACTGTATAATTAGCACACACAAAGTTTAGAGATTTAAATAGTAAAATTTTGAAAGAGTATAGGATGACAGTATAAGAATATACACTATACACCAAACAGCCATTACATTAAAACCATCTACTTGGTTTACATATTGTGTAGGTTCCCCTTGTGCCAGCAAAACATAATCTCTGAAGGTGCAATGTTGTATCTGGCACTAAGACGTTAACAGCAGATTCTGAAAGTTCTGTAAGTTGCAAGGTGAGGCCTCCATGGATCGAACTCCAGCACATCCCACAGACTGAATTGAGATCTGGGGAATTTGGTGGCCAAGTTAACATCTTGAACTCTTTGTCATGTTCCTCAAACCATTCCTGAGTCATTTTTACAGTGTGCAGGATTTATTATCACCGTTTTTGGAGATGCTCTGACACAGTCATCTAGCCATCACAATGTGGCCATTGTCAAAGTCACTCAGATCCTTACACACACCCAGTTTTTCCTGCTTTCAACACATCAACTTTAAGAACTGTCTTTCAATCTCTGCCTAATATATCCCACTCTTTAATAGGTGCCATTGTGACAAGATAAACAAACTTCTTTACGTCACCTGTCAGTGTATTTAATGTTATGGCTGTTTAGTGTAATTACACGTATGTAATATGTAGGTATGAGCATGTAGGAAAATGTTTATAATTCTGCTTCGCTTGGAAGCACATTTTACCTGAGCTATAAGTATGCCAACGACAATCCCTAACTGGTGAAGGGTGCCGAACGCTCCTCTCAGTGATGTTGGTGCCAGTTCACCCACATACATGGGTGTCAGACCTGTATAGAGACCGGAGAAGATGCCAATGATCAAACGGCCGAGTATCACCATCTCATATGACCGGGAGACACTGGACAAGCCCATCAGTCCACCCCCGATCAGAGCCAAGATATTGCACAGGAGCATAGACTTGCGTCTGTGTGACAAAAAGAGGAAAATATGCCATATGTGTACATGCCATAGTTTAAGCCAATAGAATTTATACAAAATGAATTTATAATAAAATGCCTTAGATTACTCATTTAATTATCTAAATAATAGTTCAAAAGTGTTTAAATGTTTAGCTAGCAATGCTTTTAATGTGTTTCAGGGTGTCTGAATTCCTCTAGAAAAAATGGATTTAATATGAACTTCTAAACTTTTGTTTAATGTAAAATGAAAAGTGTCACACAAATCAAACCTATTTTATATTCGAAATTCTTCACAGTATTCCTGATGAAGTTTTGCAGACTACTAACATCTTTTTAAACAACTTTATGAGAAAGCTTCACCAATGTGACTTTTCTATGAATTCGGGGAAACATTTAAGAGATTAATACGTTTATATATTATTATATATATTATTTATATGTGTTTAAAATTTTGACCAGTATGACAGTATGTCATTTACAATGAAAAAATATACTCAATTCTGTGCGTCATAACTTTCGGAGGGCAGTGTATATCTACTTCTTGAAGATACATAGATAGATAATTAATTAATTAATTATATTAATTAATTAACAAATTAATACTTTTTTAGCACAGTATTCCCTTTTTTGTATAAGAGAAGTCTTTCATTTGTGGCCTAAATGCCAGCTGGCTTTGGCTAGCTTTATTTAGCCCAATAAACTCTTTTCTCAGCAGCTCACCTCCCAAACTTGTTGACCAGCACTCCTACAGACAGAGCACCGACCATGCCACCAGCACTGAATATAGCTACAGCAAAACTCCACAAGTTTGTAACGGTGGATTCTTTCATGGGTTTCCCATAGCGCTCCTGAGAGGCAGTCCTAAAAAACGCCTGGATTTTCTGATCATTTCAGCAGAGAAAACAGGAGAGAGAGAGAGAGATCATAATAAATCTCACAAACATCTGCCTATAGATAACATGCATCTTAAAGGGTACAGTATAAAGAGGTTTACTAAGATACAAATACATACATTATTATTATTATTATTATTATTATTATTATTATTATTATTATTATTATTATTATTATTATTATACCTCATAAGGTGCATTGATGACCCCTGTATTGTAGCCAAACTGCAGAGATCCAATGACTGCCGTACACACACAGAATAACAAGTGGCCAGTCAACTGATCTCTCTGCAAATGAAGGAATACAATCACCATTATTGCAGTCAAAGAAAAAGACACAAGAGGAAGAGCGGAGATGAGAGAATATAAGAGCATGAAGATGACCACTTAATAAAGATTATTGAGGAAAGCTAGTGTACTGTACATGTACACACACACACACACACACATTGTTGCAAAATCCTGGAAGTTTAGACATTCCTCATTTTTGCATTCCAGCATGTTACAAAAGAAAGTAAACTTATCATAAGAAGAACTAAAAAGAACTCAACAAGAAATGACAAGAAACCTTGTCTTCGCCATTAAATAATAACATTAGAACATGATGGAAAAAAGTTGATGCATTTAAAAAAGGCCAAGTCTAGCCTGAAATAAAATATCTGCTTGATGATTTAAATGAGCTTTGGTAATGACACACCTCTAACTATTGGGACAGTTCAGGGTTATGCAACGTAATTGTCTCACACTACAGTAATGAGCACACACATAACGGACATTGTGTCACATGCTAGGCAGATAAGTAGTAAGTCTAACATTGCTTATCTGTTATGTTCAACAATCTCTCTCTCTCTCTCTCTGTCTCTCTGTCTCTCTCTCTCTCTCTCTCTCTAAAATCTATTCAAAAATGAATTCACATAAATTAGCACTCTCATTTTTTCTGTTGCCTTTTCCCATATCCTGTTTCCTTGGGACAGAAGGAGCCCTGGGGTAAATATGAATTATTCAGTAACTTCGATGCAAATGCTAAAGTAGTTCAAAGAATGAATTTTGAACCCAGTGTTTTGCAGAAACTTTGCAAATACAACCACCTCGGAAAACTTCATGTTTGTAACAATATTGTGTTATCTCCATATGGTTTCAATGTTAAAAAGATGCTTGTGCATGAGTGTGATATGTAATGCAGAGCAACTGAGCTTCAGAACAGGATGTGATCAGACTATCAGCAACAATATGCCATTAACTAGCTAGTAGGAGAGGATATTACAGTAGAGTTGCAGTGCATAAACATGGCATTATGTATAAGAATGTGCTTTGGTTCAGTGGTAAAAAAAAAAAGCTCAGCAGAGACATAGTAAAAAAGTAATATGGTCAGATAAGCTGTCTGTCACACATACAGGTGACAGGGTCTTTTTTTAAGCCTGTTTTGCTTGGATCCCTTGAGGTATTTAACCCCAATTTGTTCTTCCCATTTGCTTACTGACATCTGTGTCCTGCTGAACCAAACCAGATGTGCTAAATGAAGTGAACTAGGCACTGCAGGGTCTAAGATCTCCAGCAGTGATGATGAACGTTACTCGGACACTATAAGACATTTCAAGATGTAATGAAAAGAAAGTTCACCTGCTGCCTTAAAAACGTGAGTAAACTCAGCTTGAAGATAACCTCTGTTTTAAATTGCAAGTAATCAAGACAAGGGATTGCTTTAAGTTTTACTTATAAAACTTATAAACTTTAGTTCAATATTTAAATCTTAAATAAAGTTCAAATAAAGAAACAAGTTCACATGGCTCATATCATTTTTTTTACAGTGTACATATCATTATAAGATATATGCAATAACTATGCTCAGTTTCTGATTATTATTATTATTATTATTATTATTATTATTATTATTATTATTGTTATTGTTATTATTATTAATACCACATTTTGGGAGGAATATTCAGCTATGGACGATTTACATTGTGATTAAGTAGAACCAGATTGTAGAGATGTGCAGTGATATATATTGCAAAACAAATAAATAAATCTGTGAGCTTTTGTGACATAGATAACATTCTATAGATTATAGTTAGTTAGTTAGTAGTCTATAGTTCTATAGATTAGAGTTTATTTAAAACACCACAAATGCATCATTGCATCACACACACACACACAGAGAGAGAGAGAGAGAGAGAGAGAGAGAGAGAAGAAATATGGGAAACATCAAAACTGATATATAGTCTTATATCCTGTGTGTTATACTACTACTTTGTTGTGTACAGCATGCTGTTTCGAGATAATGTTTAAACATATTTAAAGTTACAAATCACAAAAACACAAGCATACCAAAACTCTAAAACATGTGATAGGAATAGTAAAAACAGCGTGCATCTTACCTTGTTGCCATTTGCCATCTTCTCCATCTTCACGCTGCTTTTAAAATCCAAGGTAAAAAGTTTAAACTTCACTTATCTGTCAGTTGCACAAGCTCCTTCTCTGAAAGGGAAATGATATGAAGGCATTATATACAATGTGGATGTGGTGTCAGAGCATCGTGTGAGATAAGTTAGAACTAGAAGACAGTAATTTCCTAGCGGATGTTGCATCAGCCTCATTGCAGAGCAGTTGAGATGAATGCACAAAAAGTGTGCCTTAGAGAAACAAAACCCATTCTACCTAGCAGAAATAATAAACCAAGAGTTACACAAACCACCTGGTAGAAGGTGGAAATGAAAGTTCTTTTAATTTCCTTATTAAATTTCCAACATTAAAGACATTAAAAGTCAGGTATCAAACTGACATTATTATTATTTTTTAAATGAATACTTCCTGGCAACATCCTGGTACTTCACTTTTCCTTACTGATGAGATGCTACTCTTATCTTTTGCTCCTTTAGTGTGTATATTTTACTGCAAGAAGCTGCACGTGGTGTGCCTTAGGTTTTAGAGTAAAGGTCTTAAGGTCCAATTCTGAACCTTAAATTAGTTTAAAGGTATACTATTGTCACATTAATACACACTAAACATACAAAATATGTGCCATTGATAGTAGTCATGTCTTTAATTCTAAATCTATGGATGTAAGAAGAAATTAAACAGTCATCATAATGAATTCAAAGACATACCTGACTTGTCAAAATGTCGTAGCCCCCCCCGGTTATAACATGCTGATTTACTTCGTGCCCTCTTGTATTTATATCAGGAGTTTGACCATTTACTTCCTATTGCTCAATATGATGACAGTTAAAGCTCTACAAGTTCATAAATGTCCAGGATTGGGCATGTCTTCTCGTCTACAAAGTTCCGGAAGTCTGGTCACGTCAAATACAGTTCACGTTAGGTTGTGGGCAAATGCACTAGGCACTGATATGTGACTTGAGTAATTGAGCAGCCTACACCCCTTCCCACCTCAAACTGATGAATGAAATAAAGTCTTTGACTCTCGCTTCCACAACAATAGGACATGGCGTGCATTTTAGTCATGTGCGTGAGCTGGTAGGAGGCAATCAGAGAACTGAAAAACAAACAGTCTTCTATTAGAAAGCTGAGCAGAAACAACAATGTGCTTAAGGGAGTAGAGTGAATTACTGCATCTGGGATATCCTGCAAATATCATCATCTGGATTTGATCTGGAATGTGTACAAGTTTACTCAATTCCTTTTTACTGCATAAAGTGAGATATCAGTTCCTACTTCCTGTTTCTAATATGTTTATGTGCATTGTTTTGTAAAGTGAGCACCCTTTCTCCCCAAGCTCTCGAACTCCCTTACACATGCCCTGCACACTGTATACATTCTTTGTCCACCATTTAGATTTTAGTGCCATTTTATTTCAAATGGATTTAATTTAAAATAATCATGCAGTTTTGACATGACATGTACACTATACAGTATAGCCAAAGGTTGGTGGACATCTGACCATCACAGCCAAAGGCTGACCTTGCCTAAACTGGTGCTGCAAAGTTAGAAGCACACAGTGACACAGGATAACATTGTATATTGTAATATAACTTGAACTACGAAACCAAGCCCAAACACACTCCATCATGACACAAAGCGAAGTCCATGAAGACACGGCTTGACAAGGTTGGAATAAATGAACTCAGCTGATGTATACATAGTTCTGACCTCAACCATCTGAATGTTCCCCAAGACTCCTTACCGTAAATCATACACTTCTTACCCAACATTTGATTTCACTAATGCTCCTGTGCAAAATCTAGCGGAAATCCTTTAGAGAAGACCAGAGACAGCAGCAAAGTGGGACCAAATCTGGAATGGGGTTTTTATAAAATAAAAAAAAACAAAAAAAAACAGTAAATATTAAAAAGTGCTGAACACCCGGCTTCCCTGCCAGTCCAGAAATATGTGGTGTAGGCTGATTGGCATCCCTAAATTGTCGGTAGTGTGTGAGAGTGTGATTGTGTGCCCTGTGATGGTTTGGCACCCTGCCTTGTGCCCTGAGTCCCCTGGGATCTCTGTGTAGGATAACCCCTACAGAAAATTAATCAATGCTTGTTTAATTAATTAATTAATTTATTTATTTATTGCCACAAACCATCATCCTAAGTCTGATTTAAATCATGGCTTCAACTGATACTGTCTTGGAATTGACCCATAACCTAAGCTCACTACACATTGTGCTACTGTGTAAGTACATATACACTATATTGCCAAAAGTATTCGCTCACCTGCCTTGACTCGCATATGAACTTAAGTGACATCCCATTCCTAATCCATAGGGTTCAATATGACGTCGGTCCACCCTTTGCAGCTATAACAGGTTCAACTCTTCTGGGAAGGCTGTCCACAAGGTTTAGGAGTGTGTTTATGGGAATTTTTGACCATTCTTCCAGAAGCGCATTTGTGAGGTCACACACTGATGTTGGACGAGAAGGCCTGGCTCTCAGTCTCCGCTCTAATTCATCCCAAAGGTGTTCTATCGGGTTGAGGTCAGGACTCTGTGCAGGCCAGTCAAGTTCCTCCACACCAGACTCTGTCATCCATGTCTTTATGGACCTTGCTTTGGTCACTGGTGCACAGTCATGTTGGAAGAGGAAGGGGCCAGCTCCAAACTGTTCCCACAAAGTTGGGAGCATGGAATTGTCCAAAACTCTTCCATCAGACTGCCAGATGGAGAAGCGCGATTCGTCACTCCAGAGAACGCGTCTCCACTGCTCTAGAGTCCAGTGGCGGCGTGCTTTACACCACTGCATCCGACGCTTTGCATTGCACTTGGTGATGTATGGCTTGGATGCAGCTGCTCGGCCATGGAAACCAAACCATGAACCCATTCCATGAAGCTCTCTGCGCACTGTTCTTGAGCTAATCTGAAGGCCACATGAAGTTTGGAGGTCTGTAGCGATTGACTCTGCAGAAAGTTGGCGACCTCTTCGCACTATGCGCCTCAGCATCCGCTGACCCCGCTCCGTCAGTTTACGTGGCCTACCACTTCGTGGCTGAGTTGCTGTCGTTCCCAAACACTTCCACGTTCTTATAATACAGCTGACAGTTGACTGTGGAATATTTAGGAGTGAGGAAATTTCACGACTGGATTTGTTGCACAGGTGGCATCCTATCACAGTTCCACGCTGGAATTCACTGAGCTCCTGAGAGCGACCCATTCTTTCACAAATGTTTGTAAAAACAGTCTGCATGCCTAGGTGCTTGATTTTATACACCTGTGGCCATGGAAGTGATTGGAACACCTGATTCTGATTATTTGGATGGGTGAGCGAATACTTTTGGCAATATAGTGTAAGTTAAATCATAGCTATTCTACCACAAGCTACTGTACTTTAGAATGAAATCAAATCACCAATGTAGATCTCTTCTTCCGGTGGTATCATTTTTTTAAGCAAAATACTTCATGCTAGAAGTTTGCCAATGCTCTGCCTATGTGGCCAAACTGAAGTCTTTAATGGTGGAAAGGAATATCGCAATCATTGTGGCCTCACTATTGCAAAAATCTTTAGGTGTTGCGAACAATACCAAGAAGTTTGGAAACTTTTTCTCTTGCAAGAATTTTTTTTGCAATAACTCTTTTGAGACATCATTTTTTGTAACCTCCGACTGCTTGTACTAGAGCTGACACTATAATAGGCAAAGGTTTGGTTAGCCAAACCTAACCATCATGCTCATATGGCATGTGATGTGTGGCATACCAAAATGTTGCCATAAAGTTGAATCACACAGTTGTTTAGGATTTATCTGTACAGTGTATTGTTAAATTATTTAGAAGACATCCTTATCCAGAGCAACGTGACCTCAGTTTGGGGTCAGTTTGGGGATGACCCAACGTGACCTCAGTTTGTTGGAACAGTTTGGGGATGACCCCTTCCTGTTCCAACATGACTGTGCACCAGTGTACAAAGCAAGGTCCATAAAGATGGACGGATGAGTGAGTTTGGTGTGGGAACAGTTTCATCCCCAAACTGTTCCCACAAAGTTGGGAGCATGAAATTTTCCAAAAATGTCTTGGTATGCTGAAATATTAAGAGTTCCTTTCACTGGAACCAGGAGGTCAAGCCCAAACCCTGAAAAACAACACCTGAATTCAATGATTTGCAGGGGTGTCCCAAAACTTTTGGCAATCTAGTGTACAACTGAGCAGATGAGGGTTAGAAACTTGCTAAAGGGCACAGCAGTGGCAGCTCTGTGGCTTTGCCTTTTGAACTAAGCAATCTCGGTAATCTAACATCACACCCATTTAGCTTGAACTGTAAATTCAGAAATGCATAGCAAGCACCAAGTCAGTTTCCTTATTCTTTCCATCCCATATTTTTAATTCTCCGAAAATGACTTTAAAGGCCAAAAGTTTACAAACATCTCATCTTAATTTAATACCTCAGTCTTGTTTCATGTCATCTTACAATTACTATAAGAGGTAATTTCATAGTAATAGCAAAAGAGACAGATTTATTTCAGATTCATTTGCTGTGGATAAAGTTTATACACACTTAGATGAACAGGATATGTTGCAACAGTGTTTCTAATAATCCATCCACACTCATGATGCTGCCACCCCCATGTTTCACTGTTGGTATGGTGCTTTTTCTCCAAACATAGCACTCTTTCTCAGTATTCAGTATATGTCTTCTGACCAGAAAGGCAAGCTGACTGTTTGTTTTTTATTGTAAAGGCCTTGGAGATGGGACTTTTTCACTGCATGTCTTTCAGGCCATGGTGATGAGGCCATATGTGGTGCCTGATGCCTCCTTCACCTCTGTGGTTGTCAAATGGAGTTCAGATGAACCTTTTGGACCCAAATTCACTTATCCACAGGCATTAATTTGTGCCTCTTTCCTAAACAATGCAGAGTCTGTATGGTCCCATAAATTTTATATTTGCATACAGATGCTTGAATTATCTTCATTTGTCCAGAAGTTGCTCATAAGGACAATATTTTATACAATTTCACAATTTTTTCTGGTCTTGTCTGAGTTTGGGTTTTTCCCATGAAATCAAGGGCAAAAAAACATGGATTCTAAAGGTAGGGCCTTTTACAGCCACAGTGGACTCCCAAGCAACTCCTAATTATGACAACTGACCAATCACAAACTTCTAAATCACTAAACTCTAACTGATTGTTTTAAAATGACCTCTTAAATGAGCAAAGTAGTTGCCCTGACTGATCTGCTGAAAGAATGCATGGATTTTAAAGAACTGAGATTAAATATCTGTAGACTAGGTGCATTCAAACCTTTGGTCTCAACTTTATATTTATGTTTTATATTGATTCATTGAGGAGGTTAGCCATCATAATGCTTTTCAGTATTTTATTTATTTATTTTTACAATATTTAGCATATTATTGCCTCAGAATAAAATCCCCTTTTCAAAGTGTTTCAGTGGTTTATAAATGAAATGATACATTTACACATACAGTATCTCACAAAAGTGAGTACACCCCTCACATTTTTGTAAATATTTTATTACATCTTTTCATGTGACAACACTGAAGAATTGACCCTCTGCTACAATGTAAAGTAGTGAGTGTACAGCCTGTATAACAGTGTAAATTTGCTGTCCCCTCAAAATAACTCAACACACAGCAATTAATGTCTAAACCGTTGGCAACAAAAGTGAGTACACCCCTAAGTGGAAATGTCCAAATTGGCCCAAAGTGTCAATATTTTGTGTGGCCACCATTATTTTCCAGCGCTGCCTTAACCCTCTTGGGCATGGAGTTCACCAGAGCTTCACAGGTTGCCACTGGAGTCCTCTTCCACTCCTCCATGATGACATCACAGAGCTGGCGGTTGTTAGAGACCTTGCGCTCCCCCACCTTCCGTTTTAGGATACCCCACAGATGCTCAATAGGGTTTAGGCCTGGAGACATGCTTGGCCAGTCCATCACCAAGGCAGTGGTCATCTTGGAGGTGTGTTTGGGGTCGTTATCATGTTGGAATACTGCCCTGCGGCCCAGTCTCTGAAGGGAGGGGATCATGCTCTGCTTCAGTATGTCACAGCACATGTTGGCATTCATGGTTCCCTCAATGAACTGTAGCTCCCCAGTGCCATCAGCACTCATGCAGGCCCAGACCATGACACTCCCACCACCATGCTTGACTGTAGGCAAGACACACTTGTCTTTGTACTCCTCACCTGGTTGCCGCCACACACGCTTGACACCATCTGAACCAAATAAGTTTATCTTGGTCTCATTGGACCACAAGGCATGGTTCCAGTAATCCATGTCCTTAGTCTGCTTGTCTTCAGCAAACTGTATGTGGGCTTTCTTGTGCATCATCTTTAGTAGAGGCTTCCTTCTGGGACGACAGCCATGCAGACCAATTTGATGCAGTGTGTGGCATATGGTCTGAGCACTGACAGGCTGACCCCCACCCCTTCAACCTCTGCAGCAATGCTGGCAGCACTCATACATCTATTTCCCAAAGACAACCTCCGGATATGACGCTGAGCACGTGCACTCAACTTCTTTGGTGGACCATGGCGAGGCCTGTTCTGAGTGGAACCTGTCCTGTAAAACCACTGTATGGTCTTGCCCACCATGCTGCAGCTCAGTTTCAGGGTCTTCGCAATCTTTTAATAGCCTAGGCCATCTTTATGTAGAGCAACATTTTTTTTTTTTTTCAGATCCTCAGAGTTCTTTGCCATGAGGTGCCATGTTGAACTTCCAGTGACCAGTATGAGAGTGTGAGAGCGATAACAGCAAATTTAACACACCTGCTCCCCATTCACACCTGAGACCTTGTAACACTAACGAGTCACATGACACCGGGGAGGGTAAATGGATAATTGGGCCCAATTTGGACATTTGGGTGTACTCACTTTTGTTGCCAACGGTTTAGACATTAATGGCCGTGTGTTGAGTTATTTTGAGGGGACAGCAAATTTACACTGTTATACAGGCTGTACACTGACTACTTTACATTGTAGCAGAGGGTCATTTCTTCAGTGTTGTCACATGAAAAGATATAATAAAATATTTACAAAAATGTGAGGGGTGTACTCACTTTTGTGAGATACTGTAATTACTCACTTCTTTCCACAAAACTGAGCAAAAGTGTGTCTGAAAATCGTCTGTGTAAATGTTCACCCTGGATTTTCAAATGTTTCAGAAAAGCTGATTTTCTTCATGCTTAAGTGCGTATGCATACCGCGTTCCCAGCACAGCTCATTTAGTGACGCATTTAGCACTCTATAAAAAGTTCAAGTGCACAGACAGCTGTAAACATATACATGAAGAAGCAGGATGAAGCCTAAAAAACAGAAGTGGCCGGGGTTTTGACTCAGATTGAAAGAACATGGAAGGGCCAGTAAAAGAGAAGTGGAAAATATTCAGATTAATTTCGATACCAATACAAATATGCAATAATTAACAATAATAATCAAGATTTAATTTCTTCTCCCAGCTGAGGCATTTGTTTACAGGTTACATCTTTGTGCAGATAAACTGGAACATCCTCCATTTATTCAACAGCATTTTACTTAGCCATAAATTAATTATTTGTCTTATGTCTTAATTTATGGATTTGTGTTGCCTTACTTTCTTTATTTTGGATATTTCTTATTTAATGCCAATAATAATAATAATAATAATAATAACAATAATATACTGGTTTTCACTCATTTGTTGTATATTCTTTCTTCCTGACTTAGTGAACTAGCATGAGAATGTTATGAGACTATGAGACTGAGACTAAACACTTCTACAATTCACAATAGCCTTTTCTAAATTTATGGGATTTTCATAAATACAGAATTTTGTGTGTCCATGCTTGTGCATTTTATTGATGAAAAAATCTGTTCGGATCCAGCTTGATGAGACAGACCCATTATATTTACTGCCATCAATGTTGAACTGAAAGTTTTCAAAACATTAAACAAAAGACCCCAAAACAAACTCATTAATATTGTGCGTCTTTATTATGTAACCAGCGTGAATAAGACATAGTGACAAAAGTGAACAGTATGAGCCATTGAAAGGTCTGGGTCAACGGTCATAAGATCTCATGACTAGGTCACCTCTTATTGCACTCAAGCTATACAAAATTGACATGTTTGTAAGTGAGGTAATCTAAAAAAAAAAAAAAGCACAAGATGTTCAGATCTTTCCTGGGAAGCTTCCGTCCTGAACTTGTCCATCCCACTTCTCAACCTGAGGAAAGAGGGGAGGAAAACGGTAAAAACTGTACAGATATTTTTTGCAATTACATTTCTTGCAGCACTGATGCCTAGGACATTTTAACCACACCTCTACCATCAGCTACAATTCCACAACAGCCTGGCTGAAGTGAAATGTGGGGATTAATGGAAGGAACAGCTTTTTTTTTTGTGCCTCCACCCTGGAATCGGTAAAAAAAAAAAAAAAATTCAGCTGAAAATCTACACTACAGGGCGACCTCTAGTGGCTGCTGTAAGGATTGTACCAGAGATCTGCTGAATGACATCTGAAACAGAAAAACCAAAGATATTCAAAACAATAACAGCTTTTCACTAAACAGCTCCATAATACTGCTGAGTATTACATCATCCCAAAAGCTCTCAACTAGCTTCAGACAATCACATAAATGCCACAATGTGAACAATCCCATGGTAGGATTTAATAGCCATTAGTTACATGACTTCATTATGCTAATTTCTTCAGTTCATCATTCAAAACAACCCATGCCTTAAACATCATTTTTTTTGTTTAAACAAATAGCTAAATCCTCCATCAACAGCTAACAGCTTTGTGTAGCCCAGTCTTCCCTCAGTTTATAATAAAGCAGTTCTTTTGCCATAACTGAATAATTTATTTGTCTTAATTTATGAGTTAGTCTTGGCTTTCTTTCATTTATTTAATTAATGCATTTAATAGAAAAAAAGTGTGTGGATTCAGGATACTGAAAATGTAAGAACACTCAATTTACCCTCCACACTATAGTCCATATTTAAAAGTGGAGTGCAGTTGTATGACTCACTGAGCACAACAACTTTTCCATACAATTATCTAAATCAGCCAATCGGGTGGCAGCAGCACATGCAAAATCATTCAAATACGGATCAGCAGCTACAGATAATATTCACATCACCATCAGACTGGGAAACAAATCAGGGATTTTTAGTGTGGCATTATTGTTAATGGCAGACAGGCTGGTTTAAGTATTAATGCACCTGCTGATCTCTGGGGACTTTCACTGAAAACAGTCTCTAGAGTTTACTCAGAATGGTGCAGTCAAAAAAAAGCATCCAGAGAGCAGAGGTACTGCATACAAAAACATCTTGCTGATGACAGAGTAACTGGTTTGAGCTGAGAGAAAGGCTACAGTAACTCGGATAACCACTCTGTGGAGAGCAGAAAAGCATCCCAGAATGCACAAAATGTGAAACCTTGAAGCAGATGAGCTACAGCAGGTTACATGAGTACATCAGACCACATCAGGTTCCACTTGTCATCCAAGAACAGAAACTGAGGCTGCAGTGGACACAGACTCACCAAAACTGGACAGCTAAAGTCTGAAAAAATGTTTCAAGAGCAAAGGGAGGCCCGACCCTGTGTTCCTAACACAGTACTCAGTGAGTGTATTCCATATTATTTTGTCTAGGGGTGTCTGATGTGACCATAATTGTTTATGGGTCATTTATTGTTATTCTTCTTGTCACCATCAACTGATATTAGAGATACTGGAGGAACAGTTTGTCCTGGCTTCAGTTAAGGAGTATTAAAAGTCTGTACTTCTTTCAAATGATCAAATAAATCTAATAAACACCAATCATTCTATAAAGGTGACTGCTAGTGACAAAACTGGCCAGTAAGAGGGGAAATTTTTGCATGGAGAATATGGACTTATTTTCCTGCTGCTTGATTATATTATTTTTCTGATTTAGATCATAATAGACTCTTACCCAGCTGATAGGGCACAGGCTCTTGTAGACCCTCTGATACCATTCACAGGGAGTGATGTCCTGTCCTTTTGCTGACAGGGCCTTATTACACCTGTGAAAATCTGCAAAAAAATAAAGAAATGCAGCAAAAGTTAAAAAACAAACAAAAAAGCCAGTATCATTGCTTACAATGCATTCATAACAAGCCTCTGAATACCAATATTACAAATAAACATGAGGATAAAAATTTTACTTAACAGTTCAAATAAATTCAGTAAGCAGTTCTGGACAGGAAAGAGCAAGTTTCATGTTGTCAAAGATTCATGAATTAACTCGATTCAAGTGAGACTAAAGAGACCTGGAATTAATATTATACTATTATTGACACACTGCTCTGATCTTAGACACAATCTGAACTGTTCAGGATGATACTTGGCAATCCAACCTGTTGATGCGTTATGTTGTGAATACATGATGTTGACAGAACACACACATCATGCCTGTGGATACAGGACACAACTTGGTCTGGGCCTAAACACTGGTGAGGTTTCAAAAAAAAGCAAAAGTGTCGCACAGAGTCTGCTGGATTACAGAGAGGAGGCTGATATCTATATCAGAAATAAAAAGGAGATCAGTGTATCTTTAAAACTGAGCTGAAAAAGACATTATATACACTGATGAGGCATAACATTATGACCACCCACCTAATATTGTGTTAATCCCCTTTTGCTGCCAAAACAGCCCTGACCCATCATGCACTGTGTATTCTGATACCTTGCTATCAGAACCAGCATTAACTTCTCCAGCAATTTGAGCAACAGTAGCTCATCAGTTGGATCGGATTACACGGGCCAGCCTTCACTCCCCATGTGCATCAGTGAGCCTTGGCCGCCCATGACCCTGTTGCTGGTTCACCACTGTTCCTTCCTTGGACCACTTTTGATAGATACATTTAGATAGATGCAGTTTGGGAGATGCTCTGATCCAGTCGTCTAGCCATCACAATTTGTCCCTTGTCAAACTCGCTCAAATCCTTACTCTTGCCCATTTTTCCTGCTTCTAACACATCAACTTTGAGGACAAAATGTTCACTTGCTGCCTAATATATCCCACCCACTAACAGGTGCCATGATGAGGAGATAATCAGTGTTACTCACTTCACCTCTCAGTGGTCATAATGTTATACCTGGTGCATGTCTTCAGTGTTGACTTTTGAGTCATAGGATTAACTTTAACACAGCTCAGACTCACCAAGGTAGTTCTGGAAGCAGTTTCGTGTCTGGTTGGTGTTGGGAAAGCGGGCATCAAATGGAGCGGTTCTGTAACCCTTAATCTTTTCTTCAATAACCTCAGCCATGTTTGACCAAAACTCAGTGGTGGGTCTACAACTGTAAACAAGCATAAGGTCAAGTCAACACATACACACGGTTTAATTACAACCAATAACCTCAGATTCTTCTTCTCTACCAGGGTTTGTTCTTTAACTTAAGGTATAACGTACAATTAATTAACTTGGATCCAACGAGCTATTACCCCAAAAGTATCCAACAACAGTAATTTGTCGTAAAATGCCGCAAAGCAAAAAGGCCACAGGACTCGGTGTACAGTGTAGCAGGGAAGGGTAACGATTAGAGGTCGTCTGCTGTCGCTGACGAACTAATAATATTCTTGGGTGGCAACTATAATAGATTTAGTTGTTTGAGAAAGAATTCTGCCACATTTTCAGCAATTATCAATGCGTTAATACTCGCGTTTATCTGTACGACCCTTGTAAACGTCAGACCTCAGCTAGCTGGCTAAGCTATAGCGCCTGTGCTGCTGAAAGTCAACCAGACAACAAACTACTAGATCATTTAACCAATAAAGCATCGAGTAGCTGAATAAGTCGAATATCCGCCAAATATCGTGATGGGACAAAATAAATATGAGGTTTAAGTTGACTATGATATAAACTTTAGACAGGATTTTGCGGCCTACCTTTAACGCGTCCTTAGCAAAGGATCCCCTTGAAAGAGCGGTGGGACGCAATGAATTATGGGATCGCTGAGAGGAAGCAGAGGCGGGGTTTCAACTTAAGCTACATACTACCATAGTAGTATAGTAGTAATAACTACAGAGTGTCAGAATAGTGGTACTGTAGGCGCTCCTGCTCCAGCATACTGTTTAGTACGGTAGCATGCGAGTGCAGCTGTTTGCCAGTAATGTGATAAACTCACACCTCCTAGCTGCTACGATAGTATAGATAGATAGATAGATAGATAGATAGATAGACCTGTCTGTCTGTCTGCCTAACTATCTATCTATCTATCTATCTATCTATCTATCTATCTATCTATCTATCTATCTATCTATCTATCGTAGCAGCTAGGAGGTGTGAGTTTATCACATTACTGGCAAACAGCTGCACTCGCATGCTACTGTACTAAACAGTATGCTGGAGCAGGAGCGCCTACAGATAGATAGATAGATAGATAGATAGATAGGCAGGCAGATAGATAGATAGATAGATAGATAGATAGATAGATAGATAGATAGATAGATAGATAGATAGATAGACAGATAGTTAGGCAGGCAGGCAGACAGACAGACAGACAGACAGATAGATAGATAGATAGATAGATAGATAGATAGATAGATAGATAGATAGATAGATAGATAGATAGATAGATAGATAGATAGATAGGCAGGCAGATAGATAGATAGATAGATAGATAGATAGATAGATAGACCTGTCTGTCTGTCTGCCTAACTATCTATCTATCTATCTATCTATCTATCTATCTATCTATCTATCTATCTATCTATCTATCTATCTATCGTAGCAGCTAGGAGGTGTGAGTTTATCACATTACTGGCAAACAGCTGCACTCGCATGCTACTGTACTAAACAGTATGCTGGAGCAGGAGCGCCTACAGATAGATAGATAGGCAGGCAGATAGATAGATAGATAGATAGATAGATAGATAGATAGATAGATAGATAGATAGATAGATAGATAGATAGGCAGCCAGGCAGGCAGGCAGACAGACAGATAGATAGATAGATAGATAGATAGATAGATAGATAGATAGATAGATAGATAGATAGATAGATAGATAGATAGATAGATAGGCAGGCAGGCAGATAGATAGATAGATAGATAGATAGATAGATAGATAGATAGATAGATAGATAGATAGATAGTTAGGCAGGCAGGCAGACAGACAGACAGACAGACAGACAGACAGACAGATAGATAGATAGATAGATAGATAGATAGATAGATAGATAGATAGATAGATAGATAGGCAGGCAGGCAGATAGATAGATAGATAGACAGACAGATAGTTAGGCAGACAGACAGGTCTATCTATCTATCTATCTATCTATCTATCTATCTATCTATCTATCTATCTATCTATCTATCTATCTATCTATCTATCTATCTATCTATCTATCTATCTATCTATCTATCTATCTACACTATATTGCCAAAAGTATTCGCTCACCCATCCAAATAATCAGAATCAGGTGTTCCGATCACTTCCATGGCCACAGGTGTATAAAATCAAGCACCTAGGCATGCAGACTGTTTTTACAAACATTTGTGAAAGAATGGGTCGCTCTCAGGAGCTCAGTGAATTCCAGCGTGGAACTGTGATAGGATGCCACCTGTGCAACAAATCCAGTCGTGAAATTTCCTCGCTCCTAAATATTCCACAGTCAACTGTCAGCTGTATTATAAGAACGTGGAAGTGTTCGGGAACGACAGCAACTCAGCCACGAAGTGGTAGGCCACGTAAACTGACGGAGCGGGGTCAGCGGATGCTGAGGCACATAGTGCGATAGGTCGCCAACTTTCTGCAGAGTCAATCGCTACAGACCTCCAAACTTCATGTGGCCTTCAGATTAGCTCAAGAACAGTGCGCAGAGAGCTTCATGGAATGGGTTTCCATGGCCGAGCAGCTGCATCCAAGCCATACATCACCAAGTGCAATGCAAAGCGTCGGATGCAGTGGTGTAAAGCACGCCGCCACTGGACTCTAGAGCAGTGGAGACGCGTTCTCTGGAGTGACGAATCGCGCTTCTCCATCTGGCAATCTGATGGACGAGTCTGGGTTTGGCGGTTGCCAGGAGAACGGTACTTGTCTGACTGCATTGTGCCAAGTGTAAAGTTTGGTGGAGGGGGGATTATGGTGTGGGGTTGTTTTTCAGGAGCTGGGCTTGACCCCTTAGTTCCAGTGAAAGGAATTCTGAATGCTTCAGCATACCAAGACATTTTGGACAATTCCATGCTCCCAACTTTGTGGGAACAGTTTGGAGCTGGCCCCTTCCTCTTCCAACATGACTGTGCACCAGTGCACAAAGCAAGGTCCATAAAGACATGGATGACAGAGTCTGGTGTGGATGAACTTGACTGGCCTGCACAGAGTCCTGACCTCAACCCGATAGAACACCTTTGGGATGAATTAGAGCGGAGACTGAGAGCCAGGCCTTCTCGTCCACATCAGTGTGTGACCTCACAAATGCGCTTCTGGAAGAATGGTCAAAAATTCCCATAAACACACTCCTAAACCTTGTGGACAGCCTTCCCAGAAGAGTTGAAGCTGTTATAGCTGCAAAGGGTGGACCGACGTCATATTGAACCCTATGGATTAGGAATGGGATGTCACTTAAGTTCATATGCAAGTCAAGGCAGGTGAGCGAATACTTTTGGCAATATAGTGTATCTATCTATCTATTGTTCTGCAAAATCTTGCTATAACAAAAAAGTCAATACTTCCAAAGACTTCCAAAGGCGTTTAGGATGCCAGATTTTATTGAGAACCTACTGAGACATCTGCAGATGATCTGAAGCAATACAGCTGTGAATATGTTTTTGTACAGTTTATAAATGACAGCCCTTTTTCTTTTTCTCACACCTTGACCTTTCACCACAATTATTTCCCTGCATTATCTTATTTTTAAATGTGGTGAGAGCTCAGTCAGCTTATTTATTTTTTTAAAAACAACTTTTTAAATGCTAATTACTCCTTAAGCCCATTATGATCAAACCTTTACACTTAATTTTATTTTAAACAGACTTATCAGACATACATTCTTTTAGGCAGAGTCAACTTGAAAACACACTAATATTTTGAGAGAGCTGCCCTCTATTCCCAGGCAGGGTACTCCTCATTCCCTGCCACTCCAACGACAGTCAGCCATGTTGGACGAAACATTTACAGATGTCAGGGGATCAGGAGCACTGTCCAGATGCTCATAAATATATAGAATTTTTTTTCCAAAAAAATATTCCAGACTATGTATCAATTATCTGGATTCAGTGTGCTGCTACAATCCCTGACAACACTGAACATGCACAGTATGTTGTAACAATCACAACATGTCACAACACTCAGGCTAGTGTTTTCTTGTAAGCTCATAACCTTTGGTGTAGTTTCCTGGAACAAATACAGCTCTTTTCATGCAGTGTAGCCTTTCTGAAAGTTTTGATTTCAACACTGTCCTAAGACCCTGACAGTCCTGTCACTACCATGCAAAATCAAAAGGATTGGGGGGTCTAATCATATCCACTTCATTCAAATAAAAACAGGAGTTGTGCTTTATTATCAATTGTAGATTTAGTTCAACTGATTAAATAGGTGAAATTGTGTGATCCTCTTTGTGGAAAAAAAAAATGGACAACCCTGCTGAAAGACTGCATTTATGTTGGTGATCAGTTCAGCAACTACATGCCTTAGCAATAAGCTCACCTTTTATGTGTTAGTAACCTTGTAGCTGAACTCATTGTTTCTACCCACCTACACTATATTGCCAAAGGTTTTGGGACACTCCTCATTGAATTCAGGTGTTCCAATCACTTCCATGATCACAGGTATATAAAGTCAAGTACCTAGGCATGCAGACTGCTTCTACAAACATTTGTGAAAGAATGGGTTGCTCTCAGGACCTCAGTGAATTCAAGCATTGTGATAGGTTGCCACCTGTGCAATAAGTCCATTCATGAAATTTCCTTGCTACTAAATATTCCACGGTCAACTGTTAGTGGTGTTATAACAAAGTGGAAGCAATTGGGAACAGCAGCAACTCAGCCACGAAGCGGTAGGCCACGTAAAATCACAGAGAGGGGTCAGCGCATGCTGAGGCGCACAGTGCACAGAAGTCATCAACTTTCTGCAGAGTCAATCGCTACAGGCCTCCAAACCTCATGTGGCCTTCAGATTAGCTCAAGAACAGTGCGCAGAGAGCTTCATGGAATGGGTTTCCATGGCCGAGTAGCTGCATCCAAGCCATACATCACCAAGTGCAATGCAAAGCGTCGGATGCAGTGGTGCAAAGCACGCTGCCACTGGACTCTAGAGCAGTGGAGACGCGTTCTCTGGAGTGAAGAATCGCGCTTCTCTATCTGGCAATTCGATGGATGATTCTGGGTTTGGCGGCTGCCAGGAGAATGGTACTTGCCTGACTGTATTGTGCCAAATGTGGTGAAGGATGGATTATGGTGTGGGGTTGTTTTTCAGGAGCTGGGCTTGGCCCCTTAGTTCCAGTGAAAGGAACTCTTAATGCTTCAGCATACCAAGACATTTTGGACAATTTCATGCTCCCAACTTTTGGACTTTTTGTTCCAACATGACTACGCACCAGTGCACAAAGCAAGGTCCATAAAGACATGGATGAGCAAATTTGGTGTGGAGAAACTTCATTGACCTGCACAGAGTCCTGACCTCAACCTGATAGAACACCTTTGTGATGAAATAGAGCGGAGACCGGGAGCCAGGCCTTCTTCTCCAACATCAGTGCCTGACCTCACAAATGCGCTTCTAGAGGAATGGTCAGAAATTCCCATAAACACACTCCTAAATCTTGTGGAAAGCTTTCCCAGATGAGTTGAAGCTGTTATAGCTGCAAAGAGCAGGCCAACTCCATATTAAACCCTGCGGATTAAGAATGGAATGTCATTAAAGTTCATGTGCATGTAAAGGCAGGGGTCCCAAAACTTTTGCAAATATATTGTACTTTAAAACATATACTTTGGTGTAGTCTATGTATATGTCTTTAGATGTCATAGGATTCATTGTGAAAGGTGAATAGTTTCCTGGGAAGTTGGGTTGCAATGTCTTGGCCGAGACCCTGACACAATGTTATTTTAATATCATGAGTAGTTTTCAAATAAAATCTTGTTTATATAATTATGCAAAATTGTATATTATAGCTATATATTATTATTATGTTACATCCATGTGACAAAATATTCATATGTTGAGATGTCACATTCAATGCCTTTCTTGCACATTTAAAAGAAACCTGTAAGTGAAATGTTTGTATTGATGTATATTTTCAATTTCTTTCTGATATGAGTAAAAGAAAAATTTTCGAGCCCTTGAATCCATCATTCAACTTTAGAGGCACTTCAGAGCCTACTAGAATTATTTTTAAAAAACAGAAACAATTATTTAACAATGGAAAACATGGCTGCAATGACTGGACACTGTATTAATCACTTAAATTGAACTTCTGTGATCCTACACAGACTGTAACCCTACAAAAAGAGAGAGGAGCTCAAAGCTGCAGATAATGCTGGGTGAATGATGGCCAGTGTGTAGTAACTGTTGTTTGCCTTTGCAGGGCACTGTCAGCTTCTGAATCAACTACCAACAGGGCAGTAACCTTCCAAAATAGGAAAGTACTGTAATGTGCTGTGAAGTCTGGCGTTTAGCAGCTCAGTGAACACACTACTGTACTGTACTCATTCATTCCATGCACATTCTCTCCTCCAGCCATCCAGTCAGGAAAACCTTTCACTCCTTTGCCAAAAACAAACTTGGAGGGACGAGTCTGAATGACGCACAGGAGCCTTCACAGCCTGCTGTCAGAGCTTCCTGTCTGAGGATCCTGCAGCTCAGGGCATCTCTGACCTGCAATATTCTGTGTGAGTGTGTGTGTGAGTGTGTGAAAGATTTTCATTCCGACACTAAAGGGTGGCTTCTGATGTGAATCAGAAGTAATGTTAAATACAACTGATTGGAAAACAAATAAAACAATAAAACTGAAAGAAATGCAGAGTATCAGGAGTATAACATACTAGAAAAGACTTTTAATACTAATTTCATATCTCTTTCTCTTATTCTTTCTCTCTCCATCTCTTATACAGGCACCCACATTCCCTCTTTCCTGTCACCATTATCCTGTTGTTGCCAAAGTCAAAGGTCACAGGTCCCTTTCTCTCATCAACTTCCTGTCTGTTTCCCATTTCCTTTTTTTTTTTTTAAAAAAAAACAGACCCCTACCTGAATTAAATAAAACATACTATGTATAAAACATGCTGTGTTAAGCAGAATGTCTGCACTAGGATTGTTAGTGTTCCCAGTGGGCCTGCTTTAATACATGCAGAAATATACAATGGTACCATCTGTAGCTCTGTCACCAGGAGGAAATCATGAAATAGAACTATCCTGCCTGCCAAATGCTGAAATAACCGAACCACAGAATTGTATGGTATATTGTTATTGCTACTCTATACATGTAAAATGTCATGTTTCAGGGTGTACAAATGGCTGCAGTAGACTGTTGCAGCTTAAATGTAGAATACAGTGAGATTTGTAATTACTGTACTAATGTAGCGTTACACCTGTGGCTTCAAGTCATTTCAGATCCAGTCGATGCGTAGGAACATCCCAAGTGTCACATGAGTATCCAATCAAAATCTACAGCGCAGCCCAATCACACCCAAAACGAATGTTATATCACCTTAATAAATGTAAAAATCAATTCTGTGTGCACTGGTGTAATTCATAACAGTTCTACATTACACATCTCCCTCTCTCTCTCTCTCTCTCTCTCTCTCAGGATATAGGTGTTGTCCAGAAAGGGGGGGAAGGAAATTCTGTCAGTTAGAACAATGGGCCTGCTTCTCTATCTATAGGCACAGATCAGGAGAGAAAGAACGAAACAAGGGAACCAGAGAAAGCAAAAGCAAGACTTAGTTGTATGGAGAAATGCGTTTGAAATAAGAAAATAAACTTAAATAAAATGTTACGAGAACCAGAAGATTGATTTGGCCTGGAGAAGATACGGGATCCAGCACCGTGAGGCCATCCCAAAAAATGGACTTCTCAACCCTAATTTCTTTAAAATAAGGATACATATTTCACAACTTGGATTTGCACAAAAGTCCAAAGGTTCTGAATATATTTGCTGGATAGTGAGAAATTTTCAGGACGACAGCAGAGTTTTAAGGAGATTTAATCAGATTTAACAGAAACGTGTCGCAGTGGGTGAGTCAGACTGAAAGTCATTTGCTGGTGAGAGGAAACGCTTACTTTATGCTTCATATTATAACTCTTTGGAATGTTACTGGCATCTTTACATGCTTTCCGATATTCAATGGTTCTATAATTGGTTAAAACGAAGTTAGACTGAATTCAGTGTAAGAAATTGTTTCTAAAATGGTTTTCTGGAATATGAGTAGCAGTTAACATGGACGCTTGAGAAGATCTTCATATACAGGAGTGGGAGCGTAAATAAATGAGTTTGCCAGTGTGATCGCAGCTGTTGACAGCTTCAGACTGTCAGGAAACGTTATATTGTTATAATGCTCTAATGTTTAATAATTATTATATTCAGGGCTTTTAAAGGTTAGTTATAAATACAACATTAATACTACTAACACTATGTGGGTTCCTTGATTATTCTGTGGCCTATGGGGCCATTTGCTTAGTTCAGGAGCTTCAATGCCAAACCAGTTGCTACAAAATAAATAATTTTCATTAAGCCCTAAGTATTCACCAGATCCTCACTAGTTTTACATTAATATTCTCTGAGGTTTTGCTTAAAGCTGAACAAATCAGGAAAAACGTTCAACCTTGCATGTCCTGATTACTCGAAAGGATATTTCAGGATTTCCTGTCGCCTATTGACTGATGTCATACACTGCCAATAACTCAGACACTATAATCTGATTTGGCTAAGGACAATAAAGCAAAGCTTTATGACGAGCAACAAGGAAAAATTCCTAATGGTATTAAAATCTTAAAAGATGACTCATGTTATGAGCTCGGTGAACTCTTTTATTGTTGTGTCCCTCTGTTGTTGTTCTTTTAAAATAATTTTTTCATCGTCTTTGTCTGCACTATGTATGTTGCTTAAGCCTTTAATTTCCCCTATCGTTTTATATTTTGCTTGTGTTTCTCTTCTCTTGACCACCAAGATGGAGGAGTCTGGTAGTCCTCGCTTTGGGAAGCTCCATTTTCCTGTTGGCCTGTGGATAAATTCTCCACGGAAACACTTTGCCAAGCTGGGAGCACGATGGCCAAGTGCAGTGTCAGTCAAGTCAGTGTTCTAGATTGAATGGGAAAAATGCACTGTTGTAGTATTATTTGTTTGTAGTATATACGTATGTCTTTACCTCTGTGATGAAATGCAGTGGACAGTCATTATCTTTCTTCACTCCAGTATCAGCACTCACCAATTCTGAGCTAAGAATCATTACACCAAACCATTTCTGGCTTTTTTCCCCGACGAAACCTAAACAGAAACCCCAGAGCTGTTGAGCTGTTATTGCTTAAATTGTGTTCCCAATCAGGCCCCACTTTGAAACTATCCTAGAATAGATGCTTGTTTTTGTTACCAAATGACACGAATAGTTGTAGAAATAATATTTAAATCATTCTGAAAGTTACTGCATGCTTAAATTATAAAAAGTGCATTAGCTGCTGAAATGAGAGTATGATTTGTGATTCATCAGGGAGAAGTTGTGGAGTAACGTTTCTGGAGTGAAGAAACAAGAACTCGCTTAACATTTATACTTTGCTGAATATTTATTGTTTTTAGTTCATTTTAAAGAAATTACATTTCCAAATTCACAGATCTACTACTAGCTCAGATGCGGCCTCTGTGCATGAGGCCCCGGCACCTTCCACTGCCCTCTCTAGCCCATCTGTTGCTCCACCCTCCCCTTCACCTAACCCCGCGTTCCTTCGTCCTCGGCCAGCCAATCAGCAGTCTCGTGCTAAGCGGCTGTCCCATCTCTTTTTGAGAGGGCGATCCAACAGTGATCGTGACCGTGCCATCGGAGATCGTGAAAGGGAATTGTGGGCTCATTCAGCCACTCCATCACAGCATCATTACCTGCCCCCTGCATCATCTTCTGCCCCTGGACTAGTGAAGATTTATGGTGATGCTCTCTCAAGTGGAGCTAACTACCGTAGCCTGCTGGCTAACATCCACTCTACGGCAAGACAGCTTATCCAGCAGGTCATCACCCGATACACTGAGAGAGAGAGGGAGATCGAGAGTGATGACATAGGTAAGTGTGACAGACGTCACTTCCTGTTAGCAGACCATGTATTTTAGGGCCATGCTTTTCAAATCTATCCCATTAGCACCGCCATAATTAGGTTCTTTCTCCACTGTAATGTAATTGTTTCAAATGACTTAATTGCCTGAATGAAGTGCAACTGCACTACAGCTTCCAAGAAAGCACATAAAAGGAAATCATCTTTATGAATATATTTCTGCTCAGGAAAACATTACCACTGTTGACCCAAAATTTATTAGTGGGAACACATTAACACTCAGCTACAAGTTTACTAGGTCTTCAACCTGCCTGTGATAATGTCACTTCCTTAAGAATGTCCCAATGTCCTGTGCACCTGCATAGCGCTCCAGAAGCATTCTCCAGAGGACTTCCTGTTGTGTGACGTCATTGGAAAGCCCATTCAACAGGCAGATGGAGCTGTACAATGGCAGACTGAATGCCGGAGAGGTGTTGCACCCTGGGAATGTCCCCTGCTGCTAGTGGACATGTGGAGGCCCAAGGAGGGCTTTGAACGTCGATTTGAAATCCAGCGACGTGACGAGTATGAAAGGGAGGAGAGAGAAAGAGAGAAGGAGAGGGAGAGGGATGGAGAGAACAACCAAGGTGAGAAAGGTATGAAGTGGCTGTTTTGGAGACCCAGATCTAATTATATAGATATGCTGTATGAGATGTTTTAAGATCTGATCTAGCCATGTAAAGACATTTGACAGATGTTCTTTGTAAAAAAAAAAAAAAAAAAAAAAAAACCATCTGTTTTTCTATAAACTTATGCAGTATATATTACATTTCTGTGCACAAACACAAAAGTTTATATGGAACTGTGTCTGTATAACACGTGGATTAAGAAAATGGAAACTGCTGCAAAATACCAGAGCAAGCTTTCCACAGCAACTGAGTCTTTCTCTTTTTATGTAGTTTATTTAAGCCTAAAATCTTGTAAAATAAAAAAACAACGGAAAACGAAACGTTACATACGGTTTTAATGGCAGTGCGCTGGAGACGGAGCCGCATGGCCTCAGGAGGTGGTCCTGAAGAGGAGCGAGGTCATCGGGGGCGCAACACTGAACTCAGAAGGAGCATCAGTGACATGAACCTGACTCTGAGGCGTCGCCAGGGCAACCAGGCCAACAACGAGTCGAGGCGTAGCGGCAACACAGCAACCAGTGGTGGAGCACAGGACAGGAAGAACATTGTGAGCATGATTGCAACAGAGCCAGGACAGGTGAGAGTTTCAGAGAGGTTAGGAAGGAAGAGGAAGAAGAGCCTGTGAAATACCAAAGCATCAGGTGTTAGAGTATCAGGTAGAACAGTGTTATAGGGGGTTTAAACAACTTCCTGTTTTTGCTGACAAACCAGTCCACCTACCATTATATATCCAGTTACCAGTGCTTCTTAAGAAACTGAGCAGTGAATTGGGTTTGGGGTCTGGTGGCTCCAAAAAAGTTGTGGGAGTGGCTTAGGAAAGTATTAGGGATGAGCAATACTATAGCTTTTCTATGTGAAATAAAACAAAGGTGACTGAAGTTGGGCCCTGATTAGGTACAATAAATAAATAATCAAACAATCAAGATTACACTAACTTATACCACTTTATTGATTTGAATTTGAATTCCTGAAGTTTTTCTAAAAACTTTTTTTTTATCTTGTTTATTTAGTCACTGTATATTGTGTGTTACAATGAATTTGGCAGTAGAAACTGGCACTGACAATGGAATATAAAAACCACAGGATTTTCTGAGGTTTGGTTTTGAGGATGTAAATTGTCAAGATATTAAATAGTGAAGGTGTGAAAATGAGAAGGGTTTTAGTGTTCACCCACACACACACACACACAGACACACACACACACACACAGAGACAGAGAGAGAGAGAGAGAGAGAGAGAGAATAGTGTGTCACTTAAATAAACCCACATGTAAACCCACTTGTCAATCTATTTTATTATTTCATTCTGATGAAAGATCTGTTAATTGGGTATGTCTTCACTCTCTCTTGTTAGTTTCTGTCTTCTGTTTGTTCTGTGTGTGTGTGTGTGTATGTGTGTGTTTTGTATGAGCTGGCTGGCAGGGAAATGGCAAAAGGAGCAGTATTTCCTATCCTGAACAACATTATGTCATTCTGTCATGTTTGATATAAAAATAAACAGCTCACTGTATCAATATTCTTACACTAAAAGAATCTGAATTTTGTCTGAATCAAAAGATTCAATTGTGTGTGCATGTGTGTGTGTGTGTGTGTGTGTGAGAGAGAGAGAGAGAGAGAGAGAGAGAGAGAGATGGAGAATAATATATACAAAATCTCCGGGAACTGCAGGTGACGATTTAAAAAGATTTTAATAACCATCTATCTTTTGTGCCAAAGGTCACTGGATCGCGGGTTGTGGGTGAAGCAGACAGACATGCACGAGCAGCTGAGGAAGAGAAGGATGACCTGGAAGTGATGTCCCAAAGCCTGATCCTCCCACCTACAGACCGTCCTTACTTCCTGTTGCTGCAGGGCTATGACCAAAGCAAGGCTAGACATGCAGCACAACACTATCACACTGCTCCCACTGACATCATACCTGCATCACCATTATCACAGCATTCCATCTCTTCTTTCATACCTTTGGAAATGGCATTGAGCACAAAACACAAAACAGCTAAACAGAGGCTTACAATGGCCACACGGGCTACACAATAGCTCTATAAACCCGCTGTGTCTACATATGGCCTCACTGCACAATGAGCTCACACAAGGCTACATTGTTGAAAACTGTAACCCACTTCATTCCTTATCGCATTTGCCTTTCTGATCAACTTAAGTTTGAAGATTGGCCCGATACTCATTATCAACCACACTGAAAATGGCAACAATATTTTCCCTTTTATATCTCTCTTTCTCTCTCTCTCTTTCACCTCATTCTGTCTCTCTCTGACTCGGGTTTTCCATCTCATTCAATCAGGACTTTGTTTTGTACATCATGGCGGGCCACACGCACGTTTTTGGGCGGAAACCTACATTCCGAGAGAGGGAGAAGGACAGAGAGCGGGAGCGGAAAGGGAAGAGGCCTCTTAGAGTGGACACTTTCCTCTCGGCTCCTGACCTGCTCGTCCGTCACCTTCTTGTCAGAAGGGACTCAGCTGTCCCCGAGCAACCCTGCGGTCAAGGTATTTCAGCTGTCTACGACCTCATACACACAACTAACTGTCAGGGAAAGGCTGAATGAAAGGCGAATGCACTACAGCAGGAATCATTCCTATTGTGACAACACACAATATAGCCAAAAGCAAGTGGACACATTTACATTTCTGGCATTTGGCAGATGCCCTTACCCAGAGCAACTTACAATTCATCATATTTTTTTACAACTGAGGGTTTAAAGGCCTTGCTTAGGAAGCCAGCAAGGGTGGCTTGGTGGACCTGGGATTCACAACCTTCAAATCAGTAATCCAGCACATTAACCACAAAGCTACCACATCCCCACACATCCCCATCCCATTAGCTTTAACATCTTTCCAGTAAATTTTCAGATGGTAGCTGTGGGATTTCTGCTCATTTAGCCTCAAGCACACAAGAGGTTGAGTACTGATGGAGCAAAGTTGCTAGTTCATCCCAAAGAGTTCTTCTACACCAGCCTTAGTAAATCATATTTTACATGAAGCTCACTTTGTGTACAGGGGTATTGTCATGCTGCAACAGCCTCTTACTTCCAGTAAAGGGAAATTGTATCTGTATTGCAAAGGCATTCTCGGCAACTGTGTGTCTCTATATTTGTGACATCATATTGAGAAGCTCTATATATGAGTGTTATTGTCATCTGAGTGTTTCTCTAACAGCATTATGTAAGACAATAAACTGTGTGTAATAGAATGGAATATTTGATATCTATGTAGAATAGTGTTCACATTTCCCATTGCCTGGGGCTTGATGTTTTGTCAGATGGAAAAAGTCATCACAACCATCAGACAATTTACTGGACAAGATGACATCCAGTACATTTGTATATACAAGTATATAATGTTGCACATTTATGAGAGAGAACTGGTTATTGATATGTGACACAACTCAACCGTGAAATTTAGAGGTGTTCATTTGTCTTTGTCTTTGCTACCTCTTGTTGTTTCTAACCTCTTAAAACAACAAAAAAATAATGTTTAAGGTAGTGACAAATGAACACTTTTCAATGCATGCATTAAAAAGTCAGTTTGTGTTCATCCTTCTGACCAATTCTGAAGCCATCTCAATTTAGCGCCTCAGCTCCAGTGAATCAATCATAATTATTTCATTTGCCTTCTGGATATATGTATTAGTTCAAATAAACCACCAAACTGTGATGGACAGCCATTCTTTATCAATTTTAAGTTAAAACCGCAAATCATTTTAACTCCTCGATATTGTTCCAATAGCTCTGCTGCGCCCATTCAGAGGAGGAGCTGTCAGTCATAATGGAGTTGTGCTGTACAGAGAGGCGGTCCTTAAGTCTGGAGATCTCATAGGACTCGGCAGCCACTTCATCTTCTTGTACCGTGACCCCAGAGTGACCCCTGCCCCACCCCTAGCACTGGCTCCACCCTTGCAGGCAGATGGGACGATTTCCTTTGGCCCTGGAAACATGATGGACAGACAGGAAGCTCTCAGGAAGTATCTGGGATCCACTGAGGCAGTGCTGAAGTTTCAGGCACACCATGCAGATGTCCTCTTACAGGTACAATAATTGGTATACATGCTACTATTAGTTATAGATTTTTTGTTTTGAAAGGTAAATGCAGTTTGGTAGATATTTCAACCTACAATCTTTAAATAACCGAACAACTACAACAACACCTACTGACTAACCAGGCAAGACCTTATCTTTCCTCTGCATTTTACTTTCCATTTCTCTTTTAGGAAATTATCTCAAAGAATTCGACTCCAGATTCAGGTGGTGGACCCTTAGCACCAGCTTATCTGCTGTCACTCATGATTGACTATGCCTCCAAACATCTGGACCCTGCACTAACACCCCAGCTGTTGTTAAATGCAGCCAATCAGATAAAGGCGATTGTGTGGGTGAGAATAAATCATCTACTATCATTTCAGAAAGCAGTATCAAGTGCTTTAAAATTTTTTTTTATTACCCAAGTTTTTGTTTATTCTGCTTGTGTGGAGCTTCTATCATACAAGTAAGCTGTTACTACAGAAGCACAGAGTAATATACATCTGTGGCTGTGTCTCAATCAGCTCTCTAGCTCCCTAGGTGATGAATCAGTATACTGTTTACATGAGTTGGGGTGCTGGTAAGGACGCTGGCTCTCTACACCCTGAGAGAACATCCGGCGAAATTCTAATTTCCTCATCAAGCATTGTACAAAAATAAACATTCAAAATATTTCAGTTTTATAGGTCATACATTTGTTAGCTTAATCACACGTGTTCCTGTCAGGTGCTTCAAGCAGGATCCTAGGCTAGCTAGTGGAATTTTTTAAAATCACTTAAAAGTCAAACAAACCGTATAAAGAATGTCAAATAGAGTTAAAAATCACAAGCATAAGGAATCATGTGAGAGCTACAACGACGACACTAAGCTAATTACGTTTGTTGATGTAAAATGGCTGAGATTTCGTCTGCCATTTTTTTCAAGTTGGGAGGCTTCCGAAAATATGACGTTATTTCCGGTAAGGGAACATTGTGAGCATTTATGCTCCCCAGTTTTTCTAGTGCATTGTTGGATTTTTTAGGGATCTAATGTTCCAGTGCACTGGAAGGATTTTGCGATTGAGAGGAAAAGAGAGAGAAAGAGAAAGAGAGAGCCCTTAAAATGGCCGACTCCCTGTTCAGTGCCCTGATTGTTAAACCAGGAAGGTGATTGAGACACAGCCATCGATTTAGTCTCAGTCATGCTGTTTAAGAATCTTAATCAACTCTTCCACTCCAATCAGAATTGAGAATTCAGCAGCACCATACTGTAAATAGCACTTGTTATCCCTCGATCTGTGTCCTAGACACGCTTGCTCTGTTTTGTTAAGACCACATGTAAAGTCGTCTACATAGTGAAGGGAAGACATGATATAACTGAAACAGAATTGCGGCAAGTAAGATTCTGTGACAACAGGGTGTGTGTGCGTGCATATGTGTGCTGTGAAGAGCTGGGGCTGGAGCAGGCTGTGGTTTGAGGAGCCACAGCTGCACACACATGGGCTTTCACTGGTATTTCGCCGGAGTTTGTAAACAGAGGTTGACTGATGTCATTTCCACCCATTTGGAAAATGTGCTGTCATTGTCCGGACACATTGGCCAAACACACCCGCCCAAGTATTTATCCCAGTCTGCTCTAATCTTTTCTCTCTCTCTCTCTCTCTCTCTCTCTCTGTATGTGTGTGTGATTCATTATCCATGTTTCAGGAGAACATTAAAGAGTTTGGAGACAAACATCCTACACAAACGTAAGACTGACTTCTGAATTTAACACGGTGGATGTGAAGCGTTTGACGTGCCATCCTGTTTATCACGGCCTCATCCATACAGCCCACATAAACAGTGCTTGCTTCCACCTTTCCACTCCTCACACTTATAATGGAATATTAGCTGCATTGTTTGTTTGTTTTTAGTTGATGGTTAATAAACAGTTTGATTTATGATAGAACATATGTTGTGCTGATGGGAGGATAAATTTGACTCAACGAAACTGTTCACCAAATCCTGGAAAAGCCTGGATCTATAATATATAAAGAACTGTAATTCTGACCTTTATGCTAAAAAGAAAAAAACAGAACAAAATATATTGTAATTTGTAGTGTGGTAGTGGGTTACATGTTTGAGATCCAGGAAATTTGGGTTTTCAAGGCAGTAACCAGGATCAAAATTTTAGCTAATATACCATGTTGAATGGACACTACACACATTACTTCCATAAACACCAACTGACCCAATTTAATTTTACTAAGTTATATCTCTCTCTGTGTGTGTGTGCATGTACTCATTGTCTTTTTCTCGCTGGCATCTCATCAATGGCTGAAAACATCATACAAAAAATGTCATATACCCTTCATCCAATGCATGGCATGTCAGCTAACATTATTGCAATTACTACTCTTTACAAACCACCCCCATATTTGTACGCCAAATTTATTTATATTATGGCATGAACTCAAATGTTTATACACTATATGCATTACAATATATGGCCAAAAGTTTGTGGACACATGACCATCACTTCTATAGTTCTCCTTTACTGTTATGATAACCTCCACTCTTCTGGGAAGCCTTTCCACTAGATTTTGAAAGGCGTGGCTGTGTTCATTCAGCCACAAAAGCATTGGTGAGGTCAGGGTTGAGGTAAGGGCTCTGTGCAGGTCTCTCAAGTTCTTCTACACTAACCGTGGCCAAGCAGGACTTCACGTACCTCGTTTTGTGCACAGGACAGTGTCACACATGTTTAGACATCTTTTCACATAGTTCCAATGACAAATTAAATTTATTGCTACATCATACAAAGACATTCCATATACTTGTAATTGGGCTACCACATAGAGGGGTCAAGTCCACAAACGTTTAGCCATATAAAGAAACTATGAGATTTGTGTTCTTTCTCAACAAGAAGTTATGGTCCATTAGAGTCGCATAGTTTCTTGTGAGAGCTAAACATAGTGTCAAATTCAGTCCATACACAAACCTAAAGTGTCCTCCTCAGCTCAGCTCAGGTCAGTTAAGAACCAATCCTCACTGCTGATTTGGTAGTCAGATGATAAGATGGCATTCTTATGTAATATTAAATTTTATATAGGCTGAACTTGTAATGTCTAAACCTCAAATTTAGCTTTACAAAGATTTGTAGGTATCTGATCTTCAAAGCCAATGTTCCTGTTTGTTCGGATGCTTGTTCAAAGCCCTTAAACTTCTGTTGTTCACCTTTGCTTAACTCATATCTACATTAGGCTGCCAATTAACACGTTTTAAAGCAGTAATACACTAATTACACTTTCGATCAGCAACAGTCCAGAATCCACTACTGTCCATACACACAATAGATAAATATGATGTATGTGGTGTGCATGGTGTGTGTGTATGTGTGTGTAGCTCTCCAGAATCCGAGGCTGACCTTCCTCCTCCTAGTGTGCAGAAACTCTCCTCTGACCTCCGACCTCTCATGTTCTGGATGGCCAATGCCACCGAGCTCCTCAACTTCTTCCAGGTCAAAGTAGAGACCCTGGAGAAGGAATGGGAGTTTGAAGGTGAGAAAATAAACTAAATTAAAAAAAACAAAAAACAAAAGCAACTTATCTCTGTGGTGTTTACAGGAAAATTTACATGACGTGCATTTTCTCAACAAATAAAAATACATAATAACATGCAGCATGCTATCTGGTGAGATAAAACTGTTATGTCTCTGTAGGCTTGAATCATTGTCTCCACATCTCATTTTCTCATGCTGCTGTTTGTGTTTAACACAGTAGTCAAAACAGACATGCACTTTATATTCTCTTCTATCTAATTATTTGCAGCTGTAAAACAAACAAAGCTGTGTTGGAACTGCTTGCATATGGAAATAATCGACTATCTAGTGCGCTGAATTGCTGCTTATTTTTCTATTGGGTGGAAGGCATAAAACTACACACCATGACCTAATCTGACCTTCTTCCTTTCTCAAATGCTTTATAAATATAGCTCTGATCTGTAAATACAGTCTAATGGATTTATTCCAGTTTTCAAATACGTAAGTTCTGTCATTTCCTGACATTTAGCCCCGGGTGACCCTGTTCTGTCAGCTGACATGGACACTTGCTCGGATGCACTGGCGCAGCTGGATGATGTCATCATGCACACTTTCCAGCAATGTGTGTATCACCTGACAAAAGTAAGACGTAGTTAATGTAGTGCCTTGAGATATTAAAGATGTGACTGACTACTCTATAAAAATGAAAAACATACTCTTGCTCTCTCCCTCCATCAGACCTTATACTCCCTCCTCCCCACTCTACTGGACACTAACCCCTTCTCCAGCGAAGAGAAAGAGAAGGAAAAGGCAGGAGTGAGTGATGGAGATGGAGCAGTTGAAGGAGAGGGTGGCGAGGAAAGTGATGTATCTAATCTACCCCCAACTGTGGCAGGGCTGGTGGAAGTGTATCGCTGTTCCTTGCAGTTGACACGAGAGGCCTGCCTCTCTCCTCCACTCACTTCCCAGACCTTCGGCTACCTGTTCTTCTTCACCAACACCTCACTCCTTAACACCCTGCTCGAGAGAGGTAACATTGCTGTAGTGTTTCATAATTATTCAGATCTGAGAGGTCAACATTAAAGGTGGCTACTTAAATAAGGGAAAAGGGAAAGCAGTATAAGCTGAGAGAGAGAGAGAGAGAGAGAGAGAGAGTGTGAGAGAAACTGCATTTGGTACAAACAAATTCCACAGGAAATCAAATATAAAATGGAAAAGCGCATTGTGTACTGCTCTTTTTAACTTAAAATTGTATCTTTCCTGCCATTTCAGATAGTTTGTTTTCTTGGGCACGTGCAGTACAGATTCGCACTAATCTGGACCTGGTTCTAGACTGGCTACAGGGGGCGGGACTAGGAGATATTGCGTCAGAATTCCTCAAGAAGCTGTCAAACACTGTGAACTTCCTGTGCATTCCTAAGACCCGCCTAATCCAGGTAAAAGTCTAAGGGCAAAAAAATGTCAAATGTAACTACAATGATTTGCAGTGTGGTAAATGCTTAGGATATGGATAATTAAATTTGTACATCAGAACTTTCTGGAAAAGTCATTATAGTGTCTACATTCTGAAGAATGGATGCAATCGATCTAAAGTGAAGGTTTCTTTAAACATTTATCCAATGTTCTAAATGGATATAGGCCGAGGGTTTTAACTATAATCAAAGCATGTTCAATGCTTTTAAAAATCACTCCATACAGGGAATTTGTTCAGTACCACATCTCAAGATCTCCTCTTTTTCAACATCATTTACTGTCTTGTCAGTCATCTTGGGCCAGCCTACAGGAGGAGCATGGCTTATTAAGCCCTGCGCAGCTTCACCACCTTCTGACTCATTATAAGCTAGGACCAGCCAGAGCTCCGCCTTCCTGTTGGGCTCCACCCCCAGGCACTGATCTCGAAGGCGGTAAGTAGCTAATTCTTCTCAGAGAATGTTGAGTCATGAAGTAGAGAAACTTTAAGTTTTGTTTGTTTTTTCCTAAATGTAGATATTTTCGAGAGCTTCCTAGAACATCCACCTCTCATCCTACCCAATGAAACCCCAAGCCTGGACCTTACTCAGCCAATCCCAAACCCTGAGCTCCAAAAGGAAGTGGCACGTCTGCGAACTTTCCTGTGGGGTCTGGATCAGGATGAACCTCCCGCCAATCAGAGAACTAGGCTGTAGTAGGAGAATACAGACTCTCTGGGGTTAAGAATACTTAAACTTTTGCAAAAGACACACCAAAGTCTTGGCCTATACAGCACATCTGTAAGACTGCAATACATATCACTTTCTCTCTATGGAGATACAAATTGCTTTTAAGAGTTTTTCATAGAGTATTTCTAACTGACATGGGCTGTAGTCCTTTAAATCTCTGAGGAAGGATTAAAATGGTGTAAAGGACGTGTTTTCAAAATGCCCCCATGTTATTGTTTGCATAATTATGATCTTGTATAACTTGTGCATTATGTTAGATAAATGTCCATCATGTTATACATATCCACAGTAAGTTGTATAATCATTGCCTGGTTGCAGTGGTTCAAATTTCTTTTAGATTTTTAAAGAATTAAGTGTATATTCACTCTGTACTTTTTAGGGATGTCATTGTTGGTAACACCTAGTCCAAACATACACTAATGCACACTAAATGTCAGAATCTAACATTAAGGGTTCTAATAAATACATGCATCATAATATGTATACTTTTAATATTTTAAATCTCACCTTGTGATGTTTGTGTTTTTTTTCCCTCTGTATAAACACATTTTAGTTACTACAGTTACACTGAGCAACACACCTGACATCCTATTCCCTACAGTGTAAGAGTTTTCACCATCGTTTACAGTGAAGACTGCACCCGATCTTCCCCTCCAGGTCCTCTCACTGCACTATAAAGTCTGTGATTCAGAATTATCCGTGATCTCACCCACCCTGACAACGCGTTACACTCCCGACCCATCTCCAACATCTGCTTCTCACTTTAATACACTGACCTCATAGTACATTGACAAGGTTCACTTAGATGCATTAAATATTTTATCCATATGTTGCATGTTCACATATTGCCAATAAAAATGATTGTCATGGGACCAGTTGTTTTTTTGTTTTTTTTGCATACAGTATGTATAGGTCATGGAGTGCTTATACTAATTCCATGTCAGCCATGAGCTGCTTGTGTCATTCCATTAATGGACACTGGGGGGCGCGATGGCAATACACACAGTCCTAATACACACAGATTTAATAAACGAATGATTACCAGCAGATCCCTCTGAGCAACAGGGGCAACAGTTCAGCAAGACAAGTGTGAGGTCTGATGAGCTCATCAAGTCTGTCGTCAGTAGACAAAGTGGAATTCAGTCGGCGAGATCTGACTCCTGAACATGATTCAATATGTCAATTAAAGGAGGCACACATAAATTCTGAGACTTTATAGCATTCTGTCTGGACAGATAAGAGATCTAAATGAATTTGTTCAAAGACAAAGTACATTTGAGTCAAGATGCTCGGATTTAACGTAAACACAAACCAAGAATACATTAGAAATAGGCAAAAACAAGACGTGTACTAGTGTCAAAATGTCCAACTAACACTATAAGCTTTTAGAAAATAATGCACATATCTAATAGCCTCATAAAAGCAGGATATTGATAATAGCTCTTACTGATATGACGCACCAGAATGAAATTAACCCAATAAATCTGCTTGCACAGGATTGACATCTTTCCTTTCATGTCAGTGCTGATAGGATCAGGCTCGGAACTAAGATCAGACATCACTTGTAGTCCAAATGTTAGCACTAATCACTAAACCCATTCAGCATGGATTTCAGAATAATTAAAAAATTATTTTCAGAATAATTAAAAATTTATTTTCACATTAACCTGAATGTCATACATAACAGCTGGGACATGTATAAAGATATAGGCTTACCTAAACGAAGCTGCTACTGTCAAATAGACTTTCTTGTAGCAAGTGCTCCATGAACTCTTTCTTCTCTCTCAGTGTCATACGTTTTATCTGTGTCTTAATTGTTGTATGAGCCAAAACTTTCATTTCAAATTTCCTAAAACAGGTTCATAAGACAAATGACAGGATGTAACTTGTCAACGTAAACAATACCTGTTAAGTCTGAAGAGATGCATCCCAATTTGTAATGTCCATTTTTTTATTTTATTTTATTTTTATTTTATTCTATTTTGGCATATTTGAACCATCACACAAACTGGAATAGTACACATTTTGTACACCATTTGTTTTCTGACCTGATTAGTGAAAATCAAAACTTATGCTACTACACCCTTATGTAGTCAATTATAATTGAACAGTCCACTATATTCATAAAATATTAGAATAGTTTTGTAATTAATAAGAAAGTGTTCAAACAAAATGACGAAACAGGGTTTCGGTTAGATTTGACACACCATACGTCCTCAGAATTCAGTATAAACACTTTTCTTCACATGTAAATACTCAACACATGGAAGATTTCCGAACTCTGTTATGTTTTGGAGTATTTTGTTTTGCTAATTTTAAGAAAGATTAGCTAAACCACCCCTTTTCATCTAAACTCACCCTTCGTCCTATATAGGTGCACTATACTGGGTATGAACTAGTGCTTTACAATCTCTGAGTCATTTTGGGACACAGCCAAAAGTTTCTCTGGTTTGTGAGTCGTTAAGAGATAAAGATGAGAAGCAGCTCAATGTCAGGACACTTGGGAAAGTAGCCTATCTCGCATGTTGTGGCGAGCGCATGCAGCAGTTCACGTCTTCTTGTAGCTCTAATGCACTGATATTGTCACCGATTAAACAAACATGCGTATTGTTCTCAATTTAAACAAAAACAAACCCAGTCTTTGAGGCCGTGACAGAGTACGCTATGAGTAAGAAATGTCTGTATTTTACTTGTCACAAACATTTTTTATGGTTAATAGCTAGTTGTCCCGACCCAGATGCTGGTTGAGATGAAATCTCTCAGTGTGTGAAAGCCAGGCTGAAGACCTTATTACTTCAAAGCATTGTATTTTGTGCACAGCCTGTTTTCCTGTTGACAGCTCGACTCTTGCGCTCTTTACGGTAAACAGCACGCGATCCCGTGAGAGCCAATTACATCATAGTGAGCTCTGATTGGCTGATCTCCCTCGGGCTCCATCCTGAAAAAAGCCCCTGCGCGCGCTCAGTCGCAGACGTAAGTCACTTGTAGATTTGTGAATCATCACTTCGCGGCCCTGTGGTCGAACTTTAATCAATTAAGTGACTATGCCGTTTCTGATTCTTCAGGCCGTGTGGTTTGTGAGCGAGACTTGCCGACGGCTGTTCTGAACTGGTCATCCACTCATTATGGAAGAGATTGGTGATTTCTGACTTGTCTCAAAACAGTTCAGATGTTTTTAAGGGCTTGGGCTGACTTACTGACCTTATGCAGTCTGAATATTTCCAAACCGAGTGGGTGTCTGAGGGATCTCGATCAGAGAAACCTGACTTTCATAAGCATTGTTTCATGCAGTTTGGAGTGTTTTATCCTGTTACCTGCTAATGGTAAAGCAGAAATAACACAGACCAGTAAAATTGCGTTCCCATCACTGTTAGCTACAAGGTAATGTACACTATATGGACAAAAGTTTCAGGACATGTGACCCTGGACTATGACACCCATATGTGCTTCCTGAATATCCTGTCCTTCCAACAGTATGGCGTTATTAGTAAAGAGATGGCCCCCTTTCCTGCTATAACAGGTTTCACTCTTCCTGAAAGGCTTTCTATGAGAATTTAGAGAGAGGCTACAGGGATTTGTGTTCATTCAACCACAAGAGCAGTACACCGATCAGGTATAATATTATGAGCACGGATAGGTGAAGGGAATAACACTGATTATCTCCTCATCATGGCACCTGTTAGTGGGTGGGATATATTAGGCAGCAAGTGAACAAAGTTGATGTTAGAAGCAGGAAAAATGGGCAAGCATAAGGATTTCAGTGAGTTTGACAAGGGCCAAATTGTGATGGCTAAACGACTGGATCAGAGCATCTCCAAAACTGCAGCTCTTGTGGGGTGTTCCCGGTCTGCAGTGGTCAGTATCTATTAAAAGTGGTCCAAGGAAGGAACAGTGGTGAACCAGCGACAGGATCATGGGCGGCCAAGGCTCATTGATGTATGTGGGGAGCGAAGGCTGGCGAGTGTGAACAGATGCAACAGATGAGCTACTGTTGCTCAAATTGCTAAGAGAGTTAATGCTGGTTCTGACAGAAAGGTGTCCGAATACACAGTGCATCACAAAAGGGGGGACCAACACAATATTACGCAGGTGGTCATAATGTTATGCCTGGTCCATGTAAGTAGTGACTGAGTCGTGTGGCCAGTTCATCCCAGGTGAGGTTAGATTTTTTTAGATAGCAAAACATATCTTTATAGACCTTGCTTTGTGTACAGGGGCACTGTCATGCATTGTCTGGCTTGGGCCTCTTAGTTTCAGTGAATGGAAATTGTTATGTTTTAACTTCATTGCAGAAAATTTGAAGAAGATTCACTATTTGGAGCATGGTCAGGTGTCCACATTTTATTTTGCCATATTGTGTATATTCCTGTTGAGAAGTAACCAGATGGTGTCATAGATTACTTTGCATATTTTTTGAATCATCAGTAATATTTGTATATCATACTGTGTTTCTATAAAAAAAAAAAGAATGTTTTTCTGTCACTTAAAACAGGATAGAATTGCCCTTAGAATGGTGAAGTGATCAGTCAGTTCTGGTCACGAGATCGTAAAATTATTTACTCACTCGGGTCTCGCTACTTTTAGTAGCTGCTTAATCATGGTCAGTGTTGCAGTGAATCCAGAGTCTTTCCCTGAATCACCTTGGATGGGACACCAGTCCTTCACAAGCCACCATTAACACACATACAAACACACACACACACACACACACACTCAGTTAACACAGTAACCCGATGACATTATCAGACCGGCAGAACAGGGATATTTGTAGGACGGCAACTCTACATGCTGTGTCACGGTGATACCACAACTATTATTACTAAATTACTAAAAATTACTACTATACTTTCTATTAAGAACACAGATAAAATGAAAATGTGGTAATAGTGAAAGTGGTAGTCAGGAAGTAGACCCGGAAGATGTAGTTACAAACAGAAACCCTTGCTTTTATGATTTTATATAACCAGACATAACAAAACCGAGAAACAATGGAGAACAAATAAATGTGGAACCAACAATGGTGTTTAGTAATTCAGTGGTCTTTGAGAACAATGATGATCAGTGATTGGTTGATGAGCAAACACAACAACAATCAGTCAGGGTGAGCTGGACAGCCTTATCAAGCGCAAAACATTTGATAACATCGCTGGATTTGTCACTAAGTTAGCAACGCTTCCCACACATATGTTAGTTTAAGTCTCAGCAACGTCACAACCTTATTTTCTAAAAATAAAAATGGGACCACATCAAAAAAAGAAAACAAATGTTTGATAATTTGATCCCGACATTTTTTTCAGCCATTCAAGTGTAATTTAAACATGTCGGTGTTGTAAGAGAAACTCCATCCTGATGAAGAGTTATTAAATCTCTACACTCTCACGATCCGATTGACAAACTCATCTCGACTTCTCTTCACAGAAATTTCCTCCTGCCATATCTTACTTTTTGGAGGGATGGCAAACTTGTGCAACACAAGACTGACAACTGACATTTAGTTACAGAATAAAAATGTCTTGTCTGTTACTATACTGCTCTATACTACTTGTCTCTATTTATAAAAAGCTCAATATTAAGAATGTACATGAAGAGAAAATATAAAGTGAGCCGACATATGCTCCAGTGAGCATAATCAGAAGAAAAAGCATCTTTTTTATGTGTTAGTTCAAAGCTAGGCCAGACTGAGACTGATGCTTATTAACGTAGGTTCTCTGGAACAGGAGAACCCAAGTGAGTGGACGCTTCTGGGAAAATCAAGACTTTTGCCCACATGAGGTATGTCTGAAACTGTATACTATTGTACGAATTTGAATAAAGCCTTTGTCATGTATCAATCCCGTTGCTTATTATAGCCGTTGTATGTATTTGCGGTACTATTCTGCATGCTGGTACTTCTCATGCAATGTCTATCTGGCCCATGTGGCCACATCTCCAAATACACAATACCCACAATAACGCAAGTATATGGGTATGTGCCCATTTACAGTCTACAACACACCCACGCACTCGGGCTCTCCAGGTGCAGCTCCCCACACCTGTTCAAGAACCTCTCTGTAATTAGGACAATACAATTATTTTTCGGATATGGTGGACAGAGGGAGGGGGACTGGGATAGACAATGGAGTGCTTATTCTCCCTCTCCTTCCCTTTTCTGCATTTCTCAAGTAATGATAGATTCTTCCCGTCTTCAAAGGCCATCGGTTTCCTACACAACAGCTGAGTCAGTAAACTGAGAGGGAGGGGGGGGTGTGACGGGACGGTTGGGCACAGTGTGTATTTGTAGGACTGAGTGTCTTGACCTTGTTGTGCGAACTTTGGTGTGAGCGTGTCTATTCTGCCCAGCAGCTATATTCAGACACTTACACACCCCGTGTGTGCCTGAGTGCACATAGGCACTGCACTGCAAGCTGTACTAATCTGCTTTCAGTCAATGCTCTTGAAAATCTCAGTGCTCTTGTGTTTTACTTCCAAAACCCCGATTAGCACCAAAGGGAATTTCCAGGCCTCGGCTTTAAAGTTAAAGCCTCAGGTGACTGCACAGAAGCAACACTTACTCAGCACTTAAGCTGCTTTGTCATGAGGGTGACATAACGATGAAGTGCAGATGATGTCATACTGTCATTAGCATAGATTCACTAAGGCAGCTAGATATTGAGTAAAAATGTAAAACTTTGCTATTTTTAAATGAAATTTCCTCAAGTTTGGGCCGGGGCCAGGTCGAGTCAGAGCTGATGAACATAGGAGCTTACTGAGACAGCACAGGGTCATTCTGAATCACAGACGACATTAATGATTTAAATGCTGCTTCTGTGTAAAACAGGGAATGGACATTCACTTGCCACAGGTTATTTCTTTCTTCCTAACAACACAGCAAGCTTTTCTTGGCTTTGCACATGAGAGATATGTTTGACTTTGTTCTGTTTCTCAAGGATAAGAAATAGCTTGATAGGTGACTATAAGGTGTGTAGAAGGTGGTGGCTCTATGATGGATAGAGTAAGACTAAAAGTTCGTGTAGTGGGAGGGAATTTATAGAAATATGTTTTTAGTCAACAGAATCAGGTTTCCATCAAATGCCGAATATCTAAATATTTCTAGATCACAAATGTTTTGATTGGAAAATGGGCTACTAGAGTGTGTGTGCGTGTGTGTGCTTGCACACATTGGTTGTGTCTGCACCCACTGCGGTCAGTCTAGTCGAGCCGCCCAGAGTTTCCTTTGCTGCTGTGTGCGTGTGCATGAGTGTGTGTGTGTGTGTGTGTGTGTGTATGACACTGTCTGCATGTGTGAGGACCATTTCTTTGCATCTGAGTAATTATTTAATCAATGTTTATGACTCGTGTACTCTGGAATATGGCAAGTGATGGACTGTGATACTGAGTGTGTGTGTTTGTGTGTATGTCTCTGTGTCTCTGTCTATCTGTCTGCTTGTCTGTTTAGGGTTAGACTCAGGGTGAGTGAAACACCCAACTTCTCTCCAGGGACAGATTCACTTTCTCCTACTGCCAGGTCGATTACGTCATCACGGCCTGCTATATAAAAGAGCCCTGTGATGTCATACTGTCAGAGAGAGGCTGTCCAGTGTTGAAGGGGTGACTGGAGTAACCCTCAAAAACCTCAGCACACACATACACACCTTTAAATATGATTGCTTTCTCTATTCGTCCAGTCTCTGGCTGTCCTCTTCTATCCCGTTTTACCTTTCTGCTGTCTCTCACCTTTTTCCTGCACTCCCTATATCTCTCGTCTGGTTTCTCTCACTCCGCCCTAACCCTTACTCCCTGTTCATTTCCTTTCCTTTCCCGACCTTTTCCTGTGTCTCCTTTCCCATTTTTCATCTGGAAACCTCTAGTATGTAGTGTAGATTCTAACAGTACAAGCATTTCTGATTTCTATTCTCCTCCCCTCCCCTCTCCTCTCTTCTTCAGGTCTGGGCAGCAGGGTCAGCGGTGCTGTGGGCTGGGGCTGTGTTCCGACAGACTTGCTTTTTCTGTCACACTTTTGTTCCATCCTGCGTCATCATGTTGACTGAACGGACCCCACAGTTACCGGCTAGGCGCGCGCCCGGCCCGGTTTTAACACTGAGCCGAGTTAGTGCCTGTAATCTGATGGCCGTGTTTATTTTATGTAGGCTCCCTTTGAAGGTACTGAGAAAGTCTTTGGGCTTTTTGTCCCAGCCCGTTTTGGCTGCCTGGGCCAAGACGCTCGCAGTGGTAATACCCAGGAAGAATAATATTTGCACTCGTATTCACTCCAAACAAGTTTTTCCATATTAGTGTCAGAAAGGGGAGCTCTCTTGCTCTCTCTCTCCCTCTCTTGCTCGCTCTCTCTTTCACTCTGTCCTCTCTTAAACTACGAGGAGTACCTCTGGATCCTGGCTGTGACTGCAGCACTCTCCATCAAGTCTTATTAAACCTCCACAATCCTCTAATAGGCACTTAAACCCTTCAGAGTACTGGAAGCTTGAAGAGTCTGTTGTTCCTGTACTCATTACTCCTGCCTTGACACTTTACAGCTCTTTTTTCGTAGCTGAAATCCGTTACGACAATTTGCAGTGCACAATTTCCGCTCCGATTAATTTACAGTAAGGCTGATAGGCAGTGAGTAACAGGTCATTGTGTAGTGCTCATTGACTGAAATGTATTGCAGTGCTGACATAGGTAGTAACCTGAGACTTGCAGGTGAATTTTACAGCTCTCATTTCCTAGCTGGCGCTTTTGTTTTTATTGAAGGCTATTGAAAAGTTTTCTATGTGTGTGTCAGCATGTGCATGTAAGCGCACGTGTATGTGCGTGAAAGTTCACGGCTCTGTTTTAACTGCGGAAAGCCCTGTGACATCATCGACTGAACTCCGGTGATGCGTTCTCATTCAAGTAAATTACAGCGTGTCATTTGTAAATCATTGAGAGGGTGGGGCTTAATACCATGCCAAAAGACAGCTCTCTCTCCACATCAGTGACTACTGGATAAAGAAAGCATTAAGCCATCGTTTCATTCTTCCTTTCATCCCGATGGGAAGATAACACAGCCGTTTGTTCATCCTGATTTGTCTGGGAAATATATCATTACTCAGCACTTTGAATGACGGAGACAAATTGATGACAAAACTGTGCAGTCACTATTGCGATCAAAAATCACTTGCAATCATTTGCAAACGATTTCTAACAATTTGACCTTGATATTTATATTTGAAACACAAATTTGTATTCGCTTAGCTTTGTTTATCCAAATTATATACATAGAGCAGAGCATCAGAAGTCTGCAGTCACCCACTCACCATCATTTGACTTGGCAGAACTCACGTTCTCAATTTATAAGGAAAGAATTGTTTTTGTCGATCCTGAGCTCAGGTTACCGTCTGCGTGGGTTTTCTCCGATTTCCTCCTATTTCACAAAAACATGCCGGGAAGGTGCACTGGTGACTCAAAATTGACCCTGGTGGAATGTATTCATGAATGCCCAGTATTCCCGGGTCCCTGTAACTCCCTGTTTATGATCATAGAAACAAACTCAAAATTAAGCAAACTCCACGATATTCAGAGGAGCTAGCAAATTATCAACATTACCATAGATTTTCTGCAGATCTGGGCCAAGAGTGTTGTGTAACTTCATCACAATGGCCAAACTCTTCAATTCATGTGCATCGAACATGAGTACCTCCATCATAGAAAGTAATTATATACAGCATGTGTCTTCAGTGGTAGGAATTTAAAACAAGTATTCTGGACTTAAAGGGAGTTAAAGCAATTACTGAAGATAAATGAATGAATGAATGAATGAATGAATGAATGAATGAATGAATGAATGAATGAATAGGTGGATGGATGGATGGATGGATGGATGGATGGGTGGATTTGGATGGATGGATGGATGGATGAATGAACTTTATACAAGTAGGCCAGAGGATGTTATTTAGAAGAGAGATTACTGTTATAATTATAATCGTTCTTGTATATATCCCAGTGAGTTTTGTCAGAAAGGACAAATTTACATCACATATAGTAGGCCATTATAGTTTTTGTATGTAAAAATATAAAGATTACAGTTATAAAATCTACTCTACACATTTGCAGAGTTCACAGAGATATAAAGAGTTCCCAAAAAGAAATGGCCCCCAAATTAGTAAATCTTCTCATTTGCAGTGTGTAAATATATGCAGCCTCAATCAGTGTACTTTTCATTACATTTCATAAAACTTTTACACGTTCGCAGCATTTTTCATAAAGTAGTCTTCTGTTTTAATTTCTCATCCTCACTTTCTGTTGGGTTCCTCTTCCTTCTCTTTCTCTGTTTTTCACTCTTTTGCATGTCTATCTCACACTATCATTCTTCACTGTCACTACAGCCTGTGTCTCCTCCCAAAACACATTTCTCTCACTTCTTTTTTTCCTCCTCTCATCGCATTAGGCCCAAATATAGGAGTTTAAAGTGGGATCAGAGACTGATGGGTGTGATGTCAGACCTGTGTGTGTGTTCTGGGCCTCTGTGCCGGGTGGGAGGAATATGGCATGCGTCTGCTCACGGCCTGTTGCAGTGTAAACGGTGATGTAACGTGAGGAAACAGGGGAAACTACTTTGGCGGTCCTATAATCTGATGTATCTGTGTTCTGCCTGCTCTGATTTTCACTTCCCCTCTAAGACTCTGCTTTTATGTCTCATACACTGTCTCTCTTTTTCTGTCTCTGTGAAGGTGCAGACAGTGGTAAAGCTTCTGATACAGCCTTCGTTTGTACTGACTCATTCCTGGCTAATTGATTCGTTCCAAGGCCGAGTTGCGTGCCGCCCAGCTTCTGCAGAGTGTCACATGGCTTCATCAAAAAGAGTTTGTTTTCTTTCTACCTCTCCCTCTCATCCTCTGTCGCTCCTCGCCCATCCGGCCGACCCCTCCATCTGCCCTTTTTCTCATCCCTTGTTCCACCCCTACTGCCAATTTTCTGTCAGCTTCTTAGTTTCCTCCTGTCTTTCCCTAAGGGAATTTCCCTTGATCCATGATTGTGTCATTCCCTTCATTCCTACCATACCTGGGAGAGGTTAAAACAGGAAACAGAGTGAGAGAGAAAGAGATAGAGAAAGAGGGAGAGGGGATGAAGGAGACAGACCGAATGGGAATTAATAAGAGACAGACACTTGAGGGTTTTTTTTAAGAGGACACTGGTGGAGGTGAACCTTTAGCTTCCAGGCGTGGGAGGGTAACTGGGAATGTAAACTGACTTCTAAAAATAAATCTGCCCATATGCAGGGCATATAACACATTCCAGTGATGATGCAGACTGAATGAATGAGTGAAAAACGAAAGAGAAGGGGGCTATTTACCAAAGCAGGATGAGGCAAGAGCCTTGGCTATCTCCTCCATCCATTTCTCAGTTAAAACAACGTTCATTATTTGCAATTGATCACACACAAATATATACACACTGACAGATGACTAAGTTAAAAGCCTTTAAATATCAGCTTCATTCCTTGACAATGGTTTAACTGGTTCTTTTTTACTGGAAAGAAGTTTAATGGAATGATGAAATACTATTTTGAGATATGTTTTTTTAATGCCACCCACTCACAAAGTTTTTTATTTTTCTTTGACTGCTTGCAATACATTTGTCCATGTCTGCTTGTCTGCATTCCCATGACTTTTTTGTCTCACTGCATCTCTAGCATCATTCTTCCAAAAGATATTCCCTTTAAAGTTCAAAAGCTTCAGATAATGTCCATGTCACACACTGGAAAAAATGTGATCTCTGTGACTTTAACTGTGGCATGGATGTTGGTACCAGATGGGCTGGTTTGAGTATTTTTAGATATTTAGAACTGCTGATCTCCTGGGATTTTTCTAGAGGATACACATAGTGTTGAGAAAAACAAAAAAACACTGAGTGAGCGAATGTTTTGTCAGTGGAAACACCTTGTTGATAAGAAAGATCAGAGGAAAACAGCCAGATTGGTTCGAACTGACAAGCATGATATAGTAACTCATACAGTATAATTACTCTTTACAACTGTGGAGAGCATCTCAACATTGAACCTTGAGGTGGATAAGCTACAAGATTAGAAGACCACATCAGGTTCCACTTCCATCATCCAAGAACAACAATCTGAGGGCACAGACTCATGATAGCCTCAGATTCTTCTTCTTGGCTGATAGGAGTTGAGTCTGATGTGGTCTTCTACTGTTGTACCTCATTCACCTCAACATTTCATGTCTTGTGTGTCCTGAGATGATGTTTCAGACCTTTCACTCACATGATGTTTTCTTTTGTTTTTCACACTAACCTGTGTAAACATGAAATGCCAGTGACCCTGCCAGCCAAGCCATGGTTAAGTCACAGAAATCATACATTTCCCCCCATTCGGATGTTTCATGTAAACTGAAGCTCTTGATTTGTATCTACATGATTTTATGTATTGTGCTGCTGCCACATGATTGGCTGATTGGATAGCTGTATAAAATGAGCAGGTGTGCAGGTGTTCCTATTAAAAAGTATGTCATGCCAGTGCCTTGTGTTCTCCAAACAGAGCATTGTCAACTACTAGAAATGTTGTGACACGTTCAGGTGGTACTTTGCAGGACCAGAGTGGTCTCTATGGTCATTTGGTCATATGGTCTCCTTCCTTATTCCAACTAATAAACACCAGTCTTATCAGCAGTTAACAATCAATGGATGCTATTTATTGCTGTTAAAGGAGGAGCTTCCAGTTACTCCAGATATTCAGTACAAGGCTTCACGTTCTCCATCCCAGATTGTAAATGATTAATCAGTATGTTCAATAAAGACAGGAAAAGTACAATGGTACGTGTGTTATTAGTTCAAGCAGAATGTTTGTCTATCTGTTATTATTTCTTGGATGGAGATCAGACCCATTTTATTAGAAATTAATGATGAAATCCAGGTCATTTTTCAAAGCGGGGATTCTAAATGGTAGACCTAATGCTTATTGCCAATTTTATCAGACACACCTACCATATAGACGCACTTTGTAGGTTTAAAATTACAGGCTCTATCCCGTCCATCAAAGGATGCGACCACCAAAGAAGCCACAGCTGATATTATTTGGGCGGGGGAGCATTTACAGCACAGCTGTGACTCTGACATGATAGTATTTGTGTCAGTGCACACCAGCAATGTTTGAAGAATAGTGTGCTCATACTGGCCTCGGCATTAGACAAACCCACCTTGTTAGTACATCATGTAGGTGTTATGTCTTTCTGTGTTATTCTGGCCCTATGTCTGTGTTCAATATTTGACCATAGCATTGCATTTGGCTAGATTGTTTTAGTTGGTTTTTAAACCCAGTATTGACCCTGAAAAGTCTTTGTGTGATGGTACATGGTTTATGGTACATAAACCAGTGCCACAAACACTAAGGTGGTTTTCATACAAGGCATGTTTGTTGTGGTTCAATGCAGAGTGTAATTGCTCCTTGATTCTGTTTCAGGCTTTATTCTGCTGAAACCCTGGCATATTTGCATTCATCTTATATCATCAGAAACATGTAGGGAGAGTTCATGATGTGAATTATTTTTCATTATTATTATTTTTGTGCTATTATGCACAGTAAGGCACCTCTTCGGTGTTCCTCTGCTACACGTGTTGTTGTTGTTGAAACTAACGATGTCACTATCAGCTAAAACACATGTGCAGGTTACTTTACTTCCTGAACAAGTGCAGACCTGAGTTCAAGATGCATTTACATTCACAGGAATTGCAACACAGTTCCAGTGCAACTAAACTCACGCCACTTCCTACATGTTGTCTCGGGTTTGGTACCACAGTGCTCTTCCTGATCCACATGACAGTTACCGATTTTTTTATGCAAACTGTGCGCTGTTTCAGAATAAACTGCCTGTGTGAAAGCCCCCTAATATGCTACGGCCCTGCAGGTATATTAATCAGTAACGTGAGACAAGCGACTCTTATGTCTGGGATATTCGCTTTTTTATTATAATTGCCTATGGACAACAATGCAAAAACAACCCTAGTTTTTTTCTGAATGAATGAAACAAAAATGTACTGTAGTATATAGTCACTGTAGTACAAGTACAAACTCAGTGGGTTTGGCAGTAGTGTGATGTGTTCCTTCATCCGAATCTTCACTTATCACATTTCCCGAGGTGAAATCACACAGACAAGATCTTCGCAGAATCAAAAACATGCAGTTATGTGGAAATGATATTGAGAGAAAAAAAGCAGTAGCCAAACTTTAGTGATATCTTTTACCTGCAATGCAACGACAAAACACATCTGATTGCCAAACTGCTGTGAAAAAAGGCACAAACACAACACACTGCACCGAAATCTTTGTTATTATAAAGTAAAGAACAGATAGATAGTTTGATTCGTATAGACTTTTGTAGTCCATTGAGGTAAGATTCATGCTGCCCCAAGCTTTTGCTCCATAAACACCTATGAAGGTGGAGCAGCAGATTGTACGATTAATGACAGGGTCCTGTTTTTTCTATTGTTGTTGTTGTTGTTTTGTTGTGCAGAGGGCATGGTCAGTGTCTAAGATGTTCAGCAGCATTTCTATTGTAAGATATATCACACAGCCTGTTCAAGGGAAAGGGAGATTAATGGAGTGGATAATGTCTGTACGTTAGAAATGTGTCTGCACCACACTGACCTTGTTTTCCATGCAGAGACTAAGGGAAAAAAAGAAGAAAAATGCCTCTCCCTTTTGAGATGAATTTGGGCTGGAAATTTTGTTCGAACCTGCCAACCATGCTTAATAGCATCGGGAAGCACATCTGCTGTATCAAACACAGCTGAACGAAGGTGCATCTAAAACCTGCTCAACACAAGCTGGTAGATGAGAGTTTGCTGTTGATTATCAACTGATTGTTATGGGGTTCCTCTAAAAATGTATTAGATTGTAGCTTATACAATAAGTGCCAAGTGTTAAGGTTCTGAGACTTTTGTTTGAGGCTACATTATTAACTTTTATTAATAATCTAGCCAAAAAAATGGAATTCATGCCTGTTTTTGTTGTGTCCTTATTCAGCATTGAATTTCTTAATGTCACATACCACAGTGGTGATTAATGGTTCTTATGAAAGCAGACACTCATGGTTTAAGAATTTGTAGTTTTTCACAAATATTTCTGTTTATACCTAGCCAAAGGGCAATACATTTTCAGAAAAGTTCCATGAAAAACAAAATTTACAGATGTTTCTATCTTCAAAGTAAATGATGATATCAAACCCATTTCTGCTCTCTGAGATGCCCCAAACGCTAGTACAGTATCTCACAAAAGTGAGTACACCCCTCTAATTTTTGTAAATATTTTATTATATCTTTTCATGTGACAACACTGAAGAATTGACCCTCTGCTACAATGTAAAGTAGTGAGTGTACAGCCTGTATAACAGTGTAAATTTGCTGTCCCCTCAAAATAACTCAACACACAGCCATTAATGTCTAAACTGTTACAAACAAAAGTGAGTACACCCCTAAGTGGAAATGTCCAAATTCGGCCCAAAGTGTCAATATTTTGTGTGGCCACCATTATTTTCCAGCACCGCCTTAACCCTCTTGGGCATGGAGTTCACCAGAGCTTCACAGGTTGCCACTGGAGTCCTCTTCCACTCCTCCATGATGACATCACAGAGCTGGCGGATGTTAGAGACCTTGCGCTCCCCCACTTTAGGGTTTAGGTCTGGAGACATGCTTGGCCAGTCCATCACCTTTACCCTCAGCTTCTTTAGCAAGGCAGCGGTCGTCTTGGAGGTGTGTTTGGAGTCGTTATCATGTTGGAATACTGCCCTGGGGCCCAGTCTCCGAAGGGAGGGGATCATGCTCTGCTTCAGTATGTCACAGTACATGTTAGCATTCATGGTTCCCTCAATGAACTGTAGCTCCCCAGTGTCATCAGCACTCATGCAGGCCCAGACCATGACACTCCCACCACCATGCTTGACTGTAGGCAAGACACACTTGTCTTTGTACTCCTCACCTGGTTGCCGCCACACACGCTTGACACCATCTGAACCAAATAAGTTTATCTTGGTCTCATTGGACCACAAGACATGGTTCCAGTAATCCATGTCCTTAGTCCGCTTGTCTTCAGCAAATTGTATGCAGGCTTTGTTGTGCATCTTCTTTAGTAGCGGTTTCCTTCTGCCATGCAGACCAATTTGATGCAGTGTGTGGCGTATGGTCTGAGAACTGACAGGCTGACCCCCCACCCCTTCAACCTCTGCAGCAATGCTGGCAGCACTCATACGTCTATTTCCCAAAGACAACCTCCGAATATGACACTGAGCACGTGAACTCAACTTCTTTAGTTGACCATGGCGAGGCCTGTTCTGAGTCCTGTAAGACCTGTAACCTGTCCTGTAAGACCGCTGTATGGTCTTGCCCACCATGCTGCAGCTCAGTTTCAGGGTCTTCGCAATCTTTTAATAGCCTAGGCCATCTTTATGTAGAGCAACAATTCTTTTTTTCAGATCCTCAGAGAGTTCTTTGCCATGAGGTGCCATGTTGAACTTCCAGTGACCAGTATGAGAGGGTATGAGAGCGATAACACCAAATTTAACACACCTGCTCCCCATTCACACCTGAGACCTTGTAACACTAACGAGTCACATGACACCGGGGAGGGTTAATGGCTAATTGGGCCCAATTTGGACATTTCCACTTAGGGGTGTACTCACTTTTGTTGCCAACGGTTTAGACATTAATGGCTGTGTGTTGAGTTATTTTGAGGGGACAGCAAATTTACACTGTTATACAGGCTGTACACTGACTACTTTACATTGTAGCAGAGGGTCATTTCTTCAGTGTTGTCACATGAAAAGATATAATAAAATATTTACAAAAATGTGAGGGGTGTACTCACTTTTTTGAGATACTGTACATAATTATCTAAAATTTCAACTAAATTTCTCTGTGACTTTATCCCAACAGAAGGTAAAACCTCTCACACTGTGTCCTGTGACTCATTTTATATCAGACTTGAGGTGATAAAACAATTAATTTGTTTATACTGGTCGATTGTATGCCAGTAAAAAGGGTTAATGTTTCCCTCCTCCAACAACCCCTTTTTACAAGCCCAGGGATAATGTTCCAAGGCAAAGCTCCAGTTTAGTAGCCTTTTTTTATCTGAGAGTGTAAATAATGCCTTTAGTGTGGGAATAAATATCCTCTGCACGTTCTCGTAGCAGCATGTAGATGGTCTGTGTGCTTGTGTCTTGTGTCATGCTCTAAAGGGTACTCTCTCAGATCGTTCGGGTCATGGTGATGAGCTTCGTCAGTGGGACACGAGTGTGACGTCAGAGCATTCCAGTCTTTTTGTCTCTCTGGCCCCCCTTGGATCAAATGACAGTCTTTACTTCTTTCTCTCTGTCCCCCCTATCTTGTTCGTCTGCTCCTCCCTTTCTTTATCACTGCTGCCCTACATGCTCTTCTGCTTTTCAGTCGTGAGATTCTTTCAAAGAATAACACACTGTGACGCAGGCAGTGACAAGAAGGTGTCCAGTAATGGGAGTGTATTACCCAGTACCCCTATGTGTGCGTGTTATCTTGAGGTCCGGTAAGTGATGGGGTAACCAGTGGGTCACTGGCAGGCTCTGTATCGGAGCAGATGTACAGCAAGGCTTGACAAATACGTAGGGAATGCGCAAGTATCATCTCCCAGGAGCTTTTCTTTACAAGAAAGAATGTGCTAAAAATAACCCCTCTTGTACTCCCTCGCTCTCCTTTTCGGCCTTTTGTCAGCTCTTTTTTCACTGTTTAGCCTTTGGCTCACTGTCAGTCCATGACTCTAGCAGGATTCCTGGAGTACATTCACAAAAGACAGACAGAGAGAGAGAGAAAGAGAGAGAGAGAGAGAGAGAGAGAGAGAAAGAAATTTGAGGTGATATGAATCAAATCTTGCTTCACAGTCCCTTCAGTGTTCGTCCAATGGCCAGACCTGTTTACATTCTTCAGTCTTGTTTACATCCGGCTGTTTTTGTTGCTGTTATTGTTTAGTAGCCCACTGTTTATGTCAAGCCCTCTGCGTCCAACACCTACTCTTCCACTGAGAGCCGGAAGGATGGAGAGATGGCAGGAAAGATCAACATACGTGGAGAGAGAGAGAGGGAGAGAGAGAGACAGAGAGAGACAGGGTGTATTGGAGAGTCAGACAGACAGACAAGGGGAAAGAGTTGGAGAGAAAGGATTAGACGCCACATACAATGACAGGCAAGGAAAGAATGTTTAGGCAGGCTGAGAAGGGGAGAAGGGACATGCACAAGTGTGTGTGTGTGTGTGTGTGCGTGTGTGCGGTAGCCTGGGATCAGGGGTGTGTTGGTGAAAGTGTGTGTCGGCTTGTTCTTCACAGACTGAAATACAGTCTGCAAAATGTTAGCAGGTTTTTGAGATGGCGAGAGCTCTGAGGAAAGGAAGAGAGAGAGAGAGAGAGAGAGAGAGAGAGACAGGGTGGAAAAGACATGTTTATCCTGTAAGAAATTCCCTTTGCGTGCTCTGCCTCTCCTTCAACATCTCTCCACACAATTTCTCCCACCAACACCCCGAAAGCCCCCCCACTTCCATTCCCTGGCTTCCTGGTGCTCTGTCTTATTGCTCCACTGTGGTCATTCCGCCGTTTCGCCACCAGCCAGAGACAGAGAAAGTGTTATGGTAAATGTCGCTCAGCTAAGCACTTTGGCCCAGTGTCTTACTGTACCAGTGAAATTACATCCAGGTTTATTCTTGCATCACAGAGGGCAAGTATGAGTGAGCACGATTGTGCGTCAAGGCAATATCAGAGTAATGCTGGCTGCCAAGCTGTGGAGACCGGAAGGCAGCTCCTTTAGGTGATTTATACCGTTTCGAAGAATTTTCGTAACTGGATTGAGTGAGTGTGTAATAAGAACGAGAATGTTTCATCAGCAGAAAAGTGAGAAAGTGTTTGAGGGGCATCACCCGGTGGTACAGAGAGCTGCCTGGCCTGCATCCAGCCCTCTTTGTGTGTATGTGTGTGAGTGCGAGGGAAGCAGTTGGCTCAGTAACAGTCCTCATTAACTTTGCTTTATGAGTGCGGTGGGATGTAGATTGCTTATACCACAACACAGGCTTCTTTCTCTTTTTACTCGTTCTCTTTCCGCCTCTGACCTAGTGTGACTGGATAGTTTACATACATGGCAATTGTGTTTGTGTGTGTGTGTCTGTGCGTGCGTGCATGTGCACGTGTTTATGTGTGAGAAAAGAAGCTTTTCAGACATCACATTATTGCTTAATGATCCCCCCACAGTTTGTCATTCTTTTTTCCCCCCTCCCTTTCCCTTTCTATTTTCCCAGAGTCATTTCCACACTCACATGTTCTCTGACGTCTTTAAAAGGAGGTGGGGGGGTGGGGGGGTCAGGAAGCGAGGCGATGAGGGGGGGGCGGAGGGGGGGTGATTGGGAATGGGGGGGCTGTGGTTTAGAGGTTGTCATGGTGACAGACCCAGCTGGGACGCTCATCTTCCCTCTGTTATAGGATTTGACCTAAGGGAAAAGTAGTGATGTAGCAATATGAGAGTAAATATTAACTCAATCTCAACACAAACACAGACACACGCACGCTCATGTAAGACTTCCGACTCCCACTCTCTCACTCACTCGTGCACTTTCCTCCTTGTTTTATATCTCTTTCCATCGTGAAATTCCCTGCAGGAAATGATGCGTGATGGCCGAGAAATGATAAGTTATGAGCGTGTTCTTCTTCAGGTCTTCTTCCTGTTACCCTGCTGTGTCATAGCAATCATTCGGACATCAGACTTTTGTTTATGTTGGTGTGTGTGTGTGTGTGTGTGTGAGAGAGAGAGAGAGAGAGAATGCGTCTCTGTGTTCCTGACAAAAGCAGCAAAAATGCGTGCGCATTCGCATAATGTGAGCGCGTAATCTGATGGCCTAAAAACCTCAGTGTTTTGAAGCATTAAAGAACAGAGTAACATTAAACACTATGTTTTATTTACTGATGCAGGCGAAAGTCTGAAACGTACCCTTTTTTTTATCAAGGTATGTGTTCCAGTTTATTTAGGCTGGTGAAACTTTGTCTCATAACACCGGCTAAATTCAATAAACTTGCAATGATTTATAGGTCACACACGCATGCATGCACACTCACACTCACTGACACATACACGGTCATTTTTCAGGTCTAGACAGAACATTTTAAAGGGCTTTCATGCTAGCTGACCTACTCAGTGGCTCCACAAATAATCTTTGGTATTGCCACTGGCAGCGCTCCTGTACAGTCCAGTCAACGAGGACACATTCAGATCTACCGGAATGTGACCGATACGCTGTGCGCTGATGGACTGTATTTTGGGTAAAGCATTTGTTTAAGCTTGTTTGTTATATATTACTATTAATGTGGTATGAAGTAAAGACAAACATTCAGCACGATTTCATCTAATCAATCAAACCACTGCAATTCTCACATACATACACACCTAAAACTGTGTTCACACAAGTCACCAGTCACTGCACTATGAAGTCGCCAGTAGGTGTTTCCACCACTGGTTGCCACGGTGACAATGTTTATCAGTGGGTGGCATAACTAGCATTCCACTTTTCTACAACAAATCAGTTTCTTACCGCTAAAATGAAACATTCTGGAGGGAGATTTGCTGTTTGTATATAAAAATTCAGTAGTGTATAT